>NC_085021.1:20506261-20876759 GCF_963692335.1 Osmerus eperlanus | reverse complement strand
GGGGAGGGAGGGAGGGAGGGAGGGAGGGAAGGAGGGAGGGAGGGAGGGAGGGAGGGAGGGAGGGGGGAAAAGAGAGGGTAGGAGGGAAGGCAGAGGGAGTAGTGGTGGATGAAGTAGAATGAGGAGCGCTGTGGGGGGGGGGAGGGAGGGAGGGAGAGAGAAGGGCCGGAGAGGTAGAGAGAGTAAAGGGTCCTGTTCCCTTACTCTTGCAGCCAAGAGCGAGAACAGTGGGAAGGAAGTCGTACTTAGAGCTAATTGTGGGAGCTGCAGACATAATGAAGCAATTGTTATCAGATCCGTGAAGATAGGCAGGGGGACTTGAATGCTCATAGTGCCTGGTCGTTCAACCGCGAGTCTCCTTCTTCACAGACATTCCAAACAAACAGCAAAAGTCAGAGCTGCAGTTAAAACCAATTTGGTCCATCGTCAAAGAGCAAAAGTTTGGTTCTATTTATACTGGTTGTTGCCAATGACTGAATAAAGACATTAGACAATAGAGAATTGCTGTGAGTTTATCAAAAGCTTAGCTGAGGCCATTCACAGTTATTTTTATCCTTGTAAAGCATTCTCCATTTGAACAATTTAGAACAATAAAGGAAAAAAATGAAGAAATGACGTCAGATGCTATGCTTAGGCCAATCGCCCGGCTTATGTTGATATTGGAAACCAAGGAGTGTTTGAGAGAGACTTGGATTAGGGAGTAAGAACATTTTGAGGGAAAGGGGACAGAGAGACTGTTGCCAGCGGCGAGTTTAACCATCCACCATAATTTCAGTCCTCTCGAAACGTACCACCTCATCTGAATCTGGAGGGAAAGCTTTTAGTTGTGGTTTGGAGGGGCACCATTTTGTACATGAAGAGATAGAGGCTTTGGGATGTTACTAGAGTTTAGGAGCAGCAACACAGATTCAGTCAACAGACCAGCTCACGGCTCTACCCTTGAGTATAGAAGCTAGCCTAAATACAGTGGGGTTTCACAATTACTGGATAGAAAATGGCTACCTAGATATATTTTTTCCTTCAGTTTTATTTGAGTGTATTTTAGCTTCTACCACTGAGACAAAAAAAAAACTATAAGTTTCCAGACTCCTCCAGAGATGTCTTGTGGATGTATGGCGTGTGAAATCTTGTATCAACCGTGTAGTTTGAACGCTATTCTCTGAAGGATTCTCGAAACAACCACCACAGTAATGTCTTAGCTCTCAGCCATGTTGTTTTTCCACACTGAATCAGTCAGAGTTGTTTTTCCCCCATCTGTAACCGTTCGTCTTAATGGACGTGGCATCATTTGCTGACTTCCTGCCTTCCCAGCCTCTCCAGTCCAGCCCCCGTTATGGCAGCAGCTCGCTGTACAGGAAATGAGGCAGAGGATGTGGCATGCAAGTGTGCAAACACGTCCCTTAAGACAGGATGGAGGGAGGGTGAATGGGTATAGACGGAGGAATGGATGGATGCAGGGAGGGAGGGAGGGAGGGAGGGAGGGAGGGAGAGAGGGAGGGAGGGAGGGAGGGAGGGAGGGAGGGAGAGAGGGAGGGAGGGAGGGAGGGAGGGAGGGAGGGAGAGAGGGAGGGAGGGAGGGAGAGAGGGAGAGAGGGAGGGAGGGAGAGAGGGAGAGAGGGAGGGACGGAGGGAGAGAGGGAGAGAGGGAGGGAGGGAGGGAGGGAGGGAGGGAGGGAGAGAGGGAGGGAGGGAGGGAGGGAGGGAGAGAGGGAGGGAGGGAGGGAGGGAGAGAGGGAGGGAGGGAGGGAGGGAGGGAGGGAGGGAGGGAGGGAGGGAGGGAGGGAGGGAGGGAGGGAGGGAGGGAGGGAGAGAGGGAGGGAGGGAGAGAGGGAGGGAGAGAGGGAGGGAAGGACAACGTTTGTTCAGTCACGGGGTGTGGTGGCCATGTTCTCACTGCTAGGATGGAAGGATGAGAGAGGAAGGGAGGGAATCGGTTGAGTCAGGATTAGGAGTGACGGACAGAAAGAAAGAGAGAGAGATTTAGGGAAAAGGTCTGGGAACATGATGTCTGGAAAGAATGTTAATATTTACGCTGTCGTTTCAGAGTCTTTTCTCACTTGGAGAACTTTCCAGCTCTCTGTCCAGCTGCTCTGAGTAAAAAACAAACGGCCCTCATGACTCAACACCTCGTCAGACAGACCCATCTGGATGTCACCTTGTCACAGTTTTTGTGCATCAGAAGTTGGTTGTACATCAGCCTAGAAGTTTACAGTCTAGAGTGTACACAGCCTGATATTCTACAATGCCAGTGTCTGACCCCCTCTCCTTCCCCCTCTCCTTCCCCCTCTCCTTCCCCCTCTCCTTCCCCCTCTCCTTCCCCCTCCCCCTCCCTCCAGGAAACATCAGATCGGTGACCGACACCCCAGAAGGCCCTGCGGCCACAGAAGCCTCTGTCGTGGAAGAGCCGCTCCCCGTCACCGATGCCGCTGAACCCGAGGCCGCCGCTGAGGAAGCCGTGGTAACGGACGCCCCAGCCGAAGAAGTCCCACCAGCCACGGAAGCAGCCGCCGCAGAGCCCGCCCCAGAGGCCACCGAGGCCCCTGAGGTAGTCGCCGTGCCGGAGGAACCGGAAGTGGTGGTGTCTGCTGCCCCGGAGGTGGTTGCCACGGATGCGGCAGCGGCGGAACCGGAGGTTGCGGCGGAGGTTCCGGCTGAGGTTCCGGCTGAGGTTCCGGCGGAGGTTCCGGCGGAGGTTCCAGCGGAGCCCGAGGTTCCAGTGGTGGCCGAGGCGGAGCCCGAGGTTCCAGTGGTGGCCGAAGAACCGGTACTGGTGGCAGAGGCGGCTGGTGATGTGGTTGTGGAGGAACCTGCGGGTGAGTACCTGAACAGAGCTGCACTAACCAGAAAGTTTTTATAAAAGATTGTGGTACATTTTGATCAGTTACATTTACATTTAGTCATTTAGCAGACGCTCTTATCCAGAGCGACTTACAGTAAGTACAGGGACATTCTCCCCGAGGCAAGTAGGGTGAAGTGCCTTGCCCAAGGACACAACGTCATTTGGCACGGCCGGGAATCGAACTGGCAACCTTCAGATTACTAGCCCGATTCCCTCACCGCTCAGCCACCTGACTCAATCCCCCCCCCCCGCCCCAAAAAATAATATTTTAAATGTTATTCTGTGTTCTCTCTCTTTCTCTCTACCCCTCTCTTTCTCCCCATCACTCTCTTTCTCTCACTCGCTCTCTTGTTCGCTCTACCATCTGTTTCATTTTCTCACTCTCTTTTTGTCGTGCACAGCTGAGGGCATGGCGTCTGGCCAGCTAGCGGGCATCGTGATTGGTGCTTTGGTGGCAATCATCATTGTCATCGCTATCATCGTTGCCGTGGTGAAGAGGATGGGAAAATACTCGTAAGTGTCTCCCTGGGTTACACAACCAAACTCATGCACATTTTCTGCGTGTCTACCATGAACCAGATTTGAATGAACACACATTTTCTTAACTGCACTTTCCTGTGATGGAGTATTTGGAATAACATTGCCTGGAGTGTTAAGAATGTGGTTAGCAAGATAAGGTGTACCCTCATAACCATCAAACACACACAGACACACGCCTCACAGTGTTTTCAACTGTAGTTGTTCTTCTGAAGTGACCCCATACGTAGTTCAGCTTTCCCCTGAGGCAGCCCCATAGGGCTGCTGTACTGTAGACAGCTGCACAGCACCACACCTACTCTTCAGAGGATACTGTGCTGGAGTTGTTCCTGCTCGCTAACGTGGGAAACATTTTCTATGTCGCAGGTCTGCAAAGAAAAAGCCTGCGAAAAAAGAGAGCATCTTGGTTTCTGTAATTTTCACTTTTGATTGTCTCCCTCCACCCCCCCCCCCCCCCCCTCGAAGTTAATCATTTTAACACCCTCTTGACTCCACCCTCGCGGCCCTCAGTCACAGACATAACACCCGTCTGTCTCAGATAGACCAGTGGTTGGTTGCTACTTCCCTTACACTTCAGCTCACAGGCCCTGAGGCCAATCCATTGTTTATTCATTGAGACAAGTGGCTCTATTTATCCTTGGAATTAGCTTTAATTTGGCCAAAAGCCTTGTGTATTGACTCAGTTTGACCCTATGACTAATGTTTACAAGCCAGAAACTTGGCCTTACATCATCCATAGGAATTGATCGCGAACTAATCGTGTGGCTGATCTCAATGACTGGGGCATTCCCATTGGTCCGTGGTGAAGTAGCAATCCAACGCTGTCTCCTGGTGTGTTTCATCCCAGAGAACTAATTCTTAAAGATTTATGTTATTGTTGTTGTCGGTCTGTTTTGAAAAGGTTTATCACTCATCATACCAACTTCACTTGTGAGCTGACTTAGGCTACGCTTAAACTGGGTAAAAACGGTTATCTCCTTCTGTCAATTCCCAACCAACCTGATTTTCAAGCCCCGCCCCCTTTTAAGATTAAATTATTTACTTATTGGTTGCAATTCTTATCCAAGCCTAATGGCCCTGCGTCCAAAACTAAGATAACTTTGTAGTATATTACCTAAACGTGTGACTTTTAATAATCAAATATGTATTTAATGATGCTACAACTTCCCTGTCTGTTTTTTTGTTGTCTGGTCAATGTGACTAAAAAGACGGTTAATAGATAGAAAGTTGAAAAGACTAAAAGTACTGTATTCCATGTATTGTGTTATTGTAGTAAATAGGAAACCCTCATTACGATTAATGTTTTTTTTTTCTTTTGTCCACTGACATTTTATCGATCACGACCAGATAGAGATAAGACTATTGAAAGTGTGTGTGTGTGTAAATATGTCTCCTAAAATATATTTCTCTCTCTCCTTCTCTCTTCACCTTCCAGCCCCTGAGGAGAAAGGCTGCAAAACAGGAAGAGCGCCCCAAGTTCTGGAAATTCTGAACAACTGAACTATGTCACATCCTGTCAGTAAACAAGCATGCTACCAGCACTCTAACCTAACCAGGATTTTGGACTGTCGCCAAAAGGACGGGGGGGAAAGGTGGAAGTGGGGAACCATCCCCCCTCTCTTCTCCCCCAACCCCCCCTCCCCCTCCCCTCCCCTCTTTGGAGTCATTGACATCAGTGACTCTCTCCAGCCCTACATCAACCCCCCACACCAACAACTCACGGACAGAGAGAATAAAAGGTAGCCACAGGATGTCACAATGAATTTCAGAGTATTTCACATGCGTAAAAACTAAAAGGAAGTAAGGATTATCGGACTTGGCGTGGTAGAAAAGCTCTCTCTTAAGTAGTGATGTGTACATTAACTCAGATTTACATTTGAGTTGGTGAAGAGGATCTAAACACAAAAACAAAACAAACAAAAAAGTACAAATCGAAAGGTAGACACAAATAAAACACAAAAAAATGAGGATTGAGGAAGGAAGAGGATTGTTGTTGTGAATTCCATAGGGTGTATATACCATGTAAAGGGACTACATACAGTCAATGACTGTCTCATAACTTTACCGTTGCTTTCAAAAGCACTTACAGTAGAATAAGACATGAACATACACATTGTCGCTGTCTATTGTAGCCAATGGACCCCTCTGAAAACTCCATGTACATTTATAGTATTCTCTCACCTTAACACCTAGCCAACGAGTCCCTCACCAGCAGAAAAAAAAAAGAAAATGTTCAACAACTATATGAAGCACGAGGTGCAGATGTTGTTTAAACATTATGCTCATGTTGGGAAGGTTAGTGAGGGCCTTATGAACAAGGTGCCCTGATTTGCAAGAGTAACGTGACATTCTGCCCGTTTTAACACTGACATATAAAAACCTAATACATATCTGTGAAATTTAGCAGAAGGGTTTGTGCCACTGTCTCTGGTATTCCCTGGATAGTTTGGAGTATTTTGACCGTAGAGGTGCATTAATGTGAATTGACTGTATTTTGACTGGCACCCATTCCAACAGGACAGCTCTGATGACCTGATAGGTTGTCGATCAAAAAGCATGTTCCACAGACAGGTAGTGATTATCCTACAGCCGGCATTGTCCATGGCAATGCCTTCCATCTCCCCTCTCTCTCGTTAGGGCAGAATGCCTCTACACTCACCATGATAAAGTTTCCCCTCCAGAATGCATGCAGAGGATGACTTGTCACTGATGCAGATGTGTCAGTGCATCTCCATTGCGCGTTTCTATTGTCTGTGTGTTTGTAAGTGGCCATTAACGGGTGTACAAATAATTCAGTCCCAACTTAGCCTCGCTTGCTTTAAAAACTCAGTTTAATAAGTGCACTGAATGAGTGATGTTAATGTTTAACGAATCCGCTTTAGACACCGCAAACATTTGCGACGACGTTGCTCCTTCGCCTTCGCCCCCTAAACCCTTCTCCCCTCCCACTCCCTGCTTTGCTCCACATTCTCAACTCTAGGTCTTTAATTTTTGCTGTCTGAATTTGTTTGAGTCATTTTATTTAATTGCAGTGTTTTTGTTCATACTGTTTCAAAAAAAAAAAAAATGAAAACACTCCACAAATATTTACCGTCTCTTGTTGTTTATTGTTTGTGTGTGTTTTTGGGAGGTTCTCCTGTGTGGGTTTTTTCAGCAATAAGTCATCATATTAGTCACAGTTTATGCTTTCTTGGACAACACCTATTTGAATCATGGACTCACACGACTCAACAACTGGTGACAGCTAGTAAAAACCTCATGACACTTACTTTCAGACCTGGTGTGAAAGTAGCACATATTACCCAGGCATCACAGCGGCAGAAGTCTACAGGACAAGCTGATTGGCTCATTCAGTTAATGCAGGAAAATGAAAAAAACGTATTAAGACATCCCATCACCAAATGTGGTGGAACATATGGCAGAGACGGTTGAAGCCGTTAGCTCTGTAACGGTTATGTGATTTTTTTTTTTTATGTTGTGTTGTTGAGTTTTTCATAAGGCGCTGTTAACCTGGGGCAGGGCTGCATCAGCAGGCTGTGAGACACACAGAGCTGCTCTGTCTCACTCTCCCCTCACTGTGGTTTTAGGCAGAGGCCCAACGCCCACTGCCCACCGCCCCAGCCCTCGCCTCAACCCCAGCCCTCTTCCCAGACCCCATCAGCCTTAGTCCTATTCCTAGTCCTATTCTCGGACCCAGCCTCAACCTAAATCCTAGTCCTAGTCCTAGCCCCAACCGTCACCTCAACCCCAGCCCTCTTCCCAGACCCCATCAGCCTTAGTCCTATTCCTAGTCCTATTCTCGGACCCAGCCTCAACCTAAATCCTAGTCCTAGTCCTAGCCCCAACCGTCACCTCAACCCCAGCCCTATTCCCAGCGCCCATCAGTCCTAGTCCCAGTCCTAGCCCAGCCCTAGCTCCAGCCTGACCCTCAGCCCTAGACCTAGCCCCAATCAGAACCTCAACATCAGACCTCAACATCCACCCTAGTCCTAGCCCCGGCCTGAACCCCAACCCTAGGCCTACTCTGAGCCCTAGCCCCAGACATGGCGGTTTCACAGTGCACCTTCGCTGTGCTCTCTCTCTCTCTCTCTCTCTCTCTCTCTCTCTCTCTCTCTTCCCTCTTCTCTCACTTTTCTTCCACACTGGGAACAATGGAGTCTTTTAAGGGGACAAGATGGAGCGGCTGTGGGCTTGAGTGGCTGCTCTCGCTCCAGCAGGACTGCTGCTGTACCCTGGGCTTTCCCCTCCATGCCGCACACAAGGTGCCACGGTGAATTCTACACATTTCTACAGGGTGGAGTCACTTCCTGAATAGGCCTCCATGTACCTCATCCTCAAGCACAGACGCATACACACACACACACACACACACGTATGAACGCTCTCAAACAGGCTAACAAACACAAACACTTCACGGACGCACAAGCGCAAACACCGACATGCAGACACACGCTTGCACACAATAAGTGCTTGAGACTAGATCATACGTTACAAATAAGTAACAGTTAAATAAATGAGCAAGAAGCCTGACCCCTTCCTGCAGGTGAAACAGACTGTGGGAGGTGAACACTACCCACCCACATGCACACTGAAAAACAGGAAACCTTGTCACACTCACAGAGAGATAGATGCAATCAGTGTAAGGTAGGATAAGATGTCTCCCCACATACAAGCACACACATACACGCACACACCGACTTGAATTTGTACACGCACATCAATTCACACACACACATGTGCACGCACGCACACACACACACAAACAAACACATACACACACATTTACACACACGCAAGACCAGCAAGCACCCTCCTTCCCTGCCTCACGTGGACAATATTTCTCTCATAAGCCCCCACTTGTGCAGGCGTAAACATGAGCTCTGAGTGTGTGTGTCTCTTTGTTCATGCACGTGTGCCTGTATGTAGTATGTGTTAATACGTATATTTTGTGCCTGTCTCTGTGTGTGTGTGTATGTGTGTATACATGTAGGGTATGTGTGTGTGTGTGCGTGGGGAGGGGAGGGGGCATGCACATGTTTGTGTGAAATAAATCTCAATTTCAGAGTTGTCTTAACTCTTGCGTGTTTTTTTTGGAGTATCTCGCTATTCCCCCCCACTCCTCCAGCCCTCCAGCCCCCACCTCCTCAATCCCCCCACCCCCCAGCCCTCCAGCCCCCACCTCCTCAATCCCCCCACCCTCCAGCCCCCACCTCCTCAATCCCCCCACCCCCCAGCCCTCCAGCCCCCACCTCCTCAATCCCCCCACCCTCCAGCCCCCACCTCCTCAATCCCCCCACCCCCCAGCCCTCCAGCCCCCACCTCCTCAATCCCCCCACCCCCCAACCCTCCAGCCCACCACCTCCCCTCCCTCCTCCCCCCCTTTCCCTCAGCCCCCAACCACAACTTTCCGACAGCCCCTGCCCTGCTCCTATAGAGGTGACAGAGTGTTTAGGAGGAAGACAGAGCTAATGGGAAACAACCAGCGCTAACATACGGAAACAGGCCCAGATGAATTCTCCACGGACAACACAAAGACCCTGCAAGAGAACAATACCCTTTCAGCCTATTCAGCCACGTTCACACAGAGAGGGATTTCTTTCACGTCAGAAACAATGTTCTCCTCATTTCTTCCTCTTGTTTTGTGGTTTTGTGCAAGCAGGAGATATACCATGTATTGTAAAATATAATATAAATCTAGTATTTGCTGCTTCTTTGTTCGTGATGGCTGTGAGCTATGCAGATGTCGATTTCTTTGTTGAAAGTGTTCAACAGGTAGCTGGTTGAGCGTGAACATGTTTTTCATGGAACATAGAAGATACATGTCCTGTGATGTTTCAGTAGTAGTATTAATTAGTTCAACACACACAGAAAGGATTTCACATAATTACTGATTTTTGTCCACTCTGCATACAGGGCACAGTGGGATGCATATTTCCTGGTGTCAGCAGGGCATTCACGATAAGAATGTGCGTTTTCTTCTTCTTCATGTATGTAGTAAATGTGTGTGTGTGCCCAGTGCCATTCTCTACAATGAGTTTGTAGAGAATGAGTTTGTGCCCCAGCCCCGGCCCCTGACCCGGCCCTTCTTGCTGGTCGTGGGCTGTACAGGCTAACGTGTGCACATGAGAGGGTGTGACACATGCCTGCCTGTGAAAGTGCATGAGATCCTGATGTCATGGAGAGAATGTCAGCCCATGGTGGCTCTTGAGTGTAGCAGACAGCTGGGCCTGGGGGTGGGGTAAGAGGGAGCTGGGGTGGGGGGTTGGAGGGGGGGTGGGGGGGGATGGGGGGTCAGGGGGACAAGTGTGGGTGACAGGGAGAGCACTGAGCAGACTGGACGCATGTACAGTACGTGTGTGGATTGTTTTTTGTCTGTTGTGTGAAGTGGTTTTTTGTTGTTGTTGTTGCTTGTGTGCATGTGTGTGTGTATGTTTGTTTGTCTGCGTGTTTGCGTGTGTGTGTGTGTGTGTGCACACTAGTGTGTGCTGCACGGTCTGCGTGTGCCTACATGTGTCGGAAAGTGTCGCAAAAAAGGGCCCCAAGCATTTAAGTGTGTGAGGAAGATGTGAGGGACAAGTTATTCTGTACAGTGTGTGCCCATATGGTGTGTTACTCTAAGGAGGTCAGAGGTCGTCCCTAAGCATGTGTGTGTATGGGGACTTGGTGGGGGGGTACCGTTTAAGGTGCGTTCATGAGCATGTGTGTTTACGAGACATTAAGGCTCAGGGGTCCAAGAATGGCATGTGTGTGTGTGTGTGTCTGGGCATGTGTGTGCGTGTGTGTGTGTCTGGGCATGTGTGTGTGTGTGTGTGTGTCTGGGCATGTGTGTGTGTGTGTGTCTGGGCATGTGTGTGTGTGTGTGTCTGGGCATGTGTGTGCGTGTGTGTGTGTCTGGGCATGTGTGTGTGTGTGTGTGTGTGTGTCTGGGCATGTGTGTGTGTGTGTGTGTGTGTGTCTGGGCATGTGTGTGTGTGTGTGTGTGTCTGGGCATGTGTGTGTGTGTGTGTCTGGGCATGTGTGTGTGTGTGTGTGTGTCTGGGCATGTGTGTGTGTGTGTGTGTGTGTGTGTGTGTGTGTGTGTGTGTGTGTGTGGGGGGGGTAAGCATGTATGCGTATGAGCAGGGTGTGTGTGTGTCGGTGCACATACACATCTACATGTACTGTGTGTGTGTGTGTTTGTGTGTGCGTGTGCACGAAGGCTGCACATCTGGCGTCCTGGGACATATCTGTGTTTTTTTTTGTGTTTTTTTTTTGTGGTCCCAGTGAAATGACTGTTCGCTCATAAGAGGCCAGGCATTGTGCCTGGCAGCTGGGAACATGCATCGCGGTCGTGTGACACTCAGCCTCCGTGAGAGACCACCATTGTTCCGCTTCTGACACTGTACATTGACGGCTCCGGCACACAGTGGTATTGTGGGTTCCCGAACCCTGGACACTTCCGTGCCCGTACACATGTCGTTAGCGCAAGCCAGTGTCTGCCCCACAGGATGCTCTCCCCTGCATTTCAATCAGGAGGACGCGTGTTTTCGCCCTGCATCGCTGATTTCGCGACTTGTTTCCCCTGTTAGTGACATCGGTTCTTTCGATACACCTACTGACATGGGATGAAGCGGGCGTGTGCAAGGTTGAGAAACTAAACTGCAGGTTACTTGAAATTCCGGTGAACTTAGATATTGAGTTCAGCCTGAAAGTGGAGTGCAGGGCTAATCATAGAGCCGTTATCTTGGCAGAGGGCCACCGACGGATCCTATGGCTAACTTGTTTTTAAGAAGTCACAAAAATGGCATGCATGTTCTTGACATGTGGTGGCAACACTTGACACACATGATCATTGTAACTCAACTCAAGTAAGCAAGTTAGGAGTAGGCTGTACACAGTGAAATGTTCATTCACTAGCCGCCCTACGCCTTGCCAATTATCTAGCCAGACATCTCATTTGCGAGATGACTCGTTCAGATGCATGTGGCTGTGATAGAAGGGACCTATAGTCACTTCATTATTACATTTTACATTTACATTTATGCATTTAGCAGACACTTTTATCCAAAGTGACTTCCAAGAGAGAGCTTTACAAAAGAGCATAGGTCACTGATCATAACAACGAGATAGCCCCAAACATTGCGAGCAGCCAAAACATGAAGCATACATTGTGGAATTATTGCCCCCAGCATGAAATCAAACCAACATTAATGAAGGAAAAAAACATGAGCAAACCCAGCACAGCTTAATCCAATGCTGATCCTTGGAAATATGCTGACTGGCCTCTCAACAAAGAGTATAGTGTACAGTTTAGTGTAGGTAGTACAGTTAGCCGTAGTACAGTTAGCCACAACATACACTTAACTGTACTACAGGGGAGTAGGCTCAGTACACACAGGTCGCACCCACAGGTCGCACCACGGGGTATGGCAAATCTCTCCCATACCCCCCCCCCCCCCCTGCCCCCCCACACTTTTTATTTTGAAAATAATATATATAAACTTTATTACAGGCTCAAGGCCCACATGGTAAAAAAAATATATATATATATATTTAAAGACTGCATCCTTAGTTATATATATATATATATATATATATATATAAACTGTCCCACCCACATATGAAGACAAATTTATCCCCCTGCTATATGTTACTTGTTCCACAATGCAGTAGAGTCAGTTCCAGTGTATGCAATATAATTAGCATTTAATGTTTCACTTCTGCAGCCCTCCATGTCTCTCTTGGTCATGGCTGCTCCCTGTATGCTACTCCTCGCGGTGCGAAGGTGAGGAGGTCAGCTTGTTTAGTCTAGTGTTGAGTCACGCAGGAGAAAAGCCCCCAAGCAGGCTTTCCTCCAAGAGCGCTCTTTTCTCTGTCTAACTTGTTTTATATTAAAATGTTTATGATTTAATTTGTCTAGCCCTTTTTACAAGCAGTGTCACAGAGGGCTTCACGTACACCCGTAGAACTGCACCTAAACCAGCTGAAACCCTCAAGGAAAAACTCACCGGACGACTCTGAGAGGAAAACACGGACGAAGCGTTGGGAGGAGCAACTCAGCGAGGGATCCCGTCCTCCAGAGACTGTTGTGACGCAGAGAGGTGCAGACCACAGGCTGAACACAGCCATGCAGACCAGAGGATGAACACAGTCATGCAGACCAGAGGATGAACACAGTCATGCAGACCAGAGGATGAACACAGTCATGCAGACCAGAGGATGAACACAGTCATGCAGACCAGAGACTTAACACGGTCATGCAGACCAGAGGATGAACACGGTCATGCAGACCAGAGGCTGAACACGGTCATGCAGACCAGAGACTTAACACGGTCATGCAGACCAGAGACTTAACACGGTCATGCAGACCAGAGGCTGAACACGGTCATGCAGACCAGAGACTTAACACGGTCATGCAGACCAGAGGATGAACACGGTCATGCAGACCAGAGGCTGAACACAGTCATGCAGACCAGAGGCTGAACACATCGCCATGCATCGAGATGTTTGCGAAACACAGATATCCAGAGTACCAAATCAGTGCTCAGAGGAGACACATGTCATTTTAAGCAGAGGCTGCCACAGGGCTGGGAAGCTAACACAGAGTTTAATATAAAAAAGGCCACCTTTATCTATATAGATAAATAAATAAATAGATATAAAAAGACAGATAATACCTCCCCATCGGTAAGAGAAGTGGGCCCATGGGACATGGGTTAGGGTTAACCACACGAGACCACCGCCCATACAATGGCATGACCGCCTCACACATGTAGGCCCTGTGCATTCCGCCTCGAAGAATGTTCTCTATGTTGACATGGATCTGAAGGCGGAGATATGCCACGAGAACAGGGAGTGATGCCCATGTGTGTGTAGGTGCTGGATTAATGCAAGCAAGCTCCTTGTGACTCAATTGACGATTGTTTAGAACACAGAGGATTGGTGAGTGTTGGGGGCCATAAAGGCATTCTTCAAATAGCCATTGTGGGTTAAAAGTGTCAGCTGTGTTTGTCTTTTACTCTTTTTTCATGCATTCAATACCCCATTATGGTACATAGCCCGATTGTGCTGAATATCACAGTTCTCGGGAAACTGACAACAATTCCTGCTTTCAGAATGAATCTTTTAAACAAAAAACGATCGATCGATTTAGAAGGGTTCTGTGGAATCTATAAATGCAAATCTTGTGTGTGGCTAAATGTTTTAAAAGGTTACAAATAAAATGCAAGTCTGAGGTCTTACGTATTGACAATGTTGTCTGGATTTATGATAAAAAATTAATTACAGCAAGGAAACGGCTTTCCTAGAAGTACCTCATGATAAACGAGATGTAAAGAAATTATAGAAAGAAATTGACTAGGCTATTTATTTATATTGGGCCACGGGGCCCTCTGGTGGACAATAAAAGTAACTGCATTCAAATTACATAGCGAGACTTCGTTTAAATAAACAATTTTCCCGAAGTTAGTTCTTTCATATATTAATTGATCTGTATTTTTACATGTTATTTTATTAAATTCGTTCAAGTCATTGAACAAGCTAACCGCAGTAGGCTATCTAAATGATATGGTAAGGTAAAGATCACATAGTACACAAATCACATTGCACTCTTCTTTATATGTTATTTTATTTTTAAAATAACATATTGTATGTATTGTATGTATATATATATATATATATATATATATATATATACATTGTATAGTAGTGGTTAGAATAATTTAGATACTTTTGTACATTTTGTACATTTTATATTTCAACCTCTTGTACGTTTACCGTATGCACCTTCGTGCTATAGTACATTGCTGCTTCAATGCAGGACTCATTGATAACGTTGTGAAATTCAGGAACGCTATGGCACATACGGTAACTTGAATGTAGCCTTAGCAAAACAACTGCGCGTTCTTCCCCGTTGGCCGCAACAACCCCGTTGCTGACTGGCCCGAAATCTCTTTTATGCTTATTCCAGCCAATCGAAATCCTGGAGAAAACTGCTGTTGCGGTACAATGGGGGAAACAGCTCAACTGCAGCCTGCACCAAAGGAATAATAAACAAGCCTACGTGCAAGAAGCTCCTGTTAAGAAAAGTATGTTGTGAAATTGTAAATACTAAAAGCAGAACTACAACATAGCACAGATTGCTGTCAGAAATGGCCGTAATGTCACAGACGCGAACATGGCTTTTGCATTTTAGCAGTGCATGCGTACCTAGCATAGTGCTGCTGGCTAACTAGCTTCTTTAGCTAAACACAGCTATGTTGTTAACGATCGAAGTAGGTTTACTCAGTCTTTAAAATCGCTTTAGAAATAGTATTGCAAGGTGTGCCATAGCAGTTTAATTTGCGTGCTTTGTTGCAAGTAGTACGTGGGTGGAAAGTGTGTACGTTGGAATGCCAACATGCAACAGCAGGTAGACAGGTGACCTTTCAGTTTCAGTGCAGTGTGGACACAGATCTGACAGGAGTTGCTAGTTACCTATCTTATAGATGTTTACGAAATGCGCACTGTTCATCAGCGACTGTTGCTTGATAGATTAGAGATTGGGCACGTTTGAAATAACATAATTGCAAATTACTGTAGACTGGACTTGCGCATTAAAAGTATGGACGACCTGATGATATTGACGACTAAATCAGTCGCATGGCCTAACGTTAGCTAAACATCGAAATTCTTTATCGTTGTTCTTTATTGGGAAAGGAATTCACGGTAACATTATCGACTTTCGCCAACTCGAGATTTACCTAATGAATTCTATCTTTCCAAGAAAATATTCCGTGCAGTCCTAGAGGCTAATTGGTAGGGCCTTAAAGGCCGTTGATTATTATTAGCTGCGTCCTACAAGGCCCTCTGCGTGGTATAAATATGTTATGCATCACATGAATGTTTAGTGACATTTAATTTGCTTTATGTTGGACAATTCTAACCCATTGAACAAAAGGAAGACTATTACTGTTCAGAGCGTGATGCTTTAATTGAGCAGGTGAAAATGACAGTGTCGAGTATCACTGCTGGTTTTTTCAGTTGTCATTGTGAGTAAGGAACCAGGTTCAATACGTCTTATCAGGTTGTGGAGGTGTTTTTTAAATAATATTACTCAGAGCAGTACTCATTCTCCTTCATGTTTAATTGTTGTCTTTTTATTCCACAGCCATCAATTATCAAACAACAGAAAGAGAAATAGAGAATGGATTAAACATGGATTCAGTCCAGAATATGGTAAGCTATGAGCTATGCTTCACCTAGGCTACTCCTATAACCGTTTTGCATGTTTGCAAATAAACGTTTGAATAGATAACGAGTAATGAATATATTTATAAATATATTTAGTATAAAGTTATTAATCCATTATCATCATCTGCAAATCATTCCAAAACTATAACATATTTTTGCTGCAATGTGTGTAAGGTGCTTTTTTGTTTGTTGCCTAATTGTTATATTTGTTGAATTATAGGTTTGAAATTTGAGAAGGTCTTCTACCACATTTCACTTGTAGCGGTTGCTGTGTCGCAAAACCCCACTGGAGACGGCCTGCTGAGTCAATGGAGGACTCTCCAAAGTTAAACATTTCAAAGTTTGGGGAGGATGAAAATGTAGAGGAGCAGCAGCAGGAGGAAGAAGAGGAGGAGGAAGAGGACAATGACGATTATGAGGAAGAGGAGATTGAGGATAAGGACTCGGATTCAAACGCGTCCTGCCAAAGACCTGACGCCAAACTCTCTGGAAACCTGAATGAGGGTATAGAACCAGTCCCTGAGGGGATGCAAGAGGATTCTGACCGTGACGCTGACGTCGAATTACGTGACTCATTCCCCTGCCAGCACTGCGACAGACATTTCACCAGTAGTCAAGGCTTGGAACGTCACTTACACATACACGCTTTGGCCAACCACCAGACGCATACATTTAAATGTAAATACTGCAGCAAGTCTTTTGGCTCAAAGGTTGGTCGGAGGAGACATGAAAGGAGGCATGAGAGGACGAGGCCTGGCTCGTTGATAAAGCCAGTGGGCTCTGTGTGTTCTCCGTTAAATACTGACGCTGCCTCTGCGGCAGCTGGCTCCTGTACCTCAGGTTCGGCAGAGGGAGATCCTAAATCCGTCTGTGACGAGCGTGGAGAATCACGGGGCGATCATGCCTGCAAGTACTGCAAAAAGGTTTTCAGCACGCACACGAACATGCGACGACATCAGCGCAGAATTCACGAGCGACACCTCAGGCTCAAAGGAAAGTCCCTGCTGTCGTCGTCGCAGGCAACGCCGCTGAAACTGTCGGCCACGTCGTCTCAGAAGGACCCCAAGCTCGTCTGCGAGACAAACCCAGCTGTAGTTCAAGTGAACGAGGGAGAACAAGAGCAGCAGTACATGCTCGACATCTCCAGTAACATCTCGGAGAACCTCAGCTTTTATATCGACGGGAAGATAGTGTCGACCAGCACTGTCAGCACTTGTGAAGTACTGGAAGTCAACGCTGGAACTGCCCTGGTTAGCCTGGATGCGGTGATTCTTAATCCCGCCCAGATTGGCCAGGCTCTGAATGTGGAGGCTGCTACAGGGAAAGAAATCCCCGGTCAGCCATTGACGAAAAGGAGAACCGCAACACCGCCTCTGCTACCACAAATAAAAACCGAACTGGAATCAGAGTCAGTACTTACATCCTCTTCCTCGTCTATTATGTCCTCACTGATAGAAAGTCTTCTTCCTCATAATACAGAGTCTACTGTTCTCCAGAAGGAGAAAACTGTTTTCCTGTCGCCTAAACTAAAACAGCTCTTACAGAGTCAAGATGGCCTCAGGCCTACTCTTGCCCTAATTACAGATGGCCAGAATCTATGTTCGCCACTCTCCCTCACTGTCTTGCCAGCAGGATCCGGGAGGTTTAAAAGGAGAACTGGATCTCCTCCAAACACACCGCAACAAAGCCCGACGTTAAATGTTGAAAACACAGTACCCGACCAAGGAGATTCAGCGGCGCTCATTGAACCGCAGTCGAAAAGTCACTGTAGTTCACCCGCACTCGACATGTCGAGTAATGATGACAATGCTTCCTTTCCGCCTGTGGAGGAGCCAATTACGACTTGCGTCCTGCACGATGGCTGGCCTTCGATGAGCGGTGGTAATTCCTGCAACCAGCAACCTCTGGATCTCTCTGCTGCCGTCAAAAGAAGCGAAGACGAGGCGTCCGGGGAAGCGGTGTTAGATTTGAGTTTGCAAAGAAAGAGCCCTGACGATTTAGAAACGAAGGGAGATGTTACACTTCAGCCTCCAGCCAAAAAGAGAAAGCCTGACGCCAGCATGTTGGCAAAGGTCCTAAGAAATGAGTACGCAAACCTAGATATTAGCGGCGGCGAGCAAGGAGTGGATTTGTGCGAAAATTCCGAGGCACCTTTAGTCACAGACATTGCTATAGTAACCACCTCTGACATATCAGCTGCTACTGAAGGACTTGTGTTTGGATTGGCCCTTCCCGCTGCTACACTCAATCCAACACCTTCCTCTAATCTGGTCTCCATCCATCCTTCATCATGTACTTTTGCACTTACTGCTTCTTCTACACATACAGTACTCCCAACTTCCCCCTCACTGTTTACAGTTTTAGCACCACCCACTTGTACTTCAACCTCTGGTGTTGTGACCCCGAAAATATCCTCAGAACCTTTTGTCATCTGCACTGACAAACCGTTTAACTCAGATGTGCAGTGTAATTTGAGCACTGGCTTGCCAGATTGGGCTACTGCCAATGCTGCAAGCCTGGTTACCATCTCCCAGCCTATTGACCCAACACTTAATCTACACAGTCAAATGTTTCTTGCCGATCCCAACATTAATCAAATGGCACTCACTGCACCGATTCTTCACTCGACCATCAGCTCTGAAGTTCCTTGTCCACCAGCTTTGACTCTTAACGATTCTCTTGTCAACTCCTTTAACATTACAAGCAACACTGTTTTAATCGAATGTACCATAGCCCTAGATGCCCCAGAGAATATTGTCCCAACTGCTATAACAGTACAGGAAAGCCTTGGGGAACCCCCATCACCAGTTGAGATGGTCATAAATCATGTTGAGCAGCAACAGATTGTTTCCATGCCTCATCAAGACACTGCTGAACCTGCTTATCTAGTATCCTCCTTAGCGGAATCTGTCACTCTTTCAACCACAGCTACGGTCATACCTGATTTTCCTCCTGATGGAGAAATAAATGAAACCCCTGTCTCCGACGTAAAACAGGAAATAACCCAAAAAGAGGAGAAAACGGAAGAATCGATAGCTGACTCTAAGAACGCCATTGAAACGACACCTGAAACAGCCCCACCCACCTCCACTGAAACGGCAGAAGAAGCAAATGACACCAAGCCAGTGGAGACTTTCACAAAGAACTTCATGTGCAATGTTTGCGACAAGCTTTTTCATTCTATGAAGGAGCTGGGCCATCACGTAAGTGAGCATTCTGACACGTGGCCGTACAAATGCGAGTTCTGTGTGCAGCTGTTCGACAACCCATCTGCTTTGCTCGAACACCGCTCGTCCCTCCACGGTGTCGGCAAGATCTACATTTGCAGTTTGTGTACCAAGGAATTTGCCTACCTTTGCAACCTGAAACACCACCAGGAAGAGCTGCATCAGGGCCAGCAGTGCACCCACACAGAGGAAGAGAAGGGCAAGCTACGACCCCAGAATTACAACAGTTCGGGGAAAGTCAACCCAGAGACTATACCGCTCAAACCCCCAACGGAGTCCGATCGAATTGTAACAAAGGACGAGGAAGAACTGGACGAGGCCACCGAGGAATTATTCACAACAATAAAGATAATGGCTTCTGACGGACTAAAGGTCAAAGGTCCAGATGTGCGCCTTGGTATCAACCAGCATTACCCCAGTTATAAACCTCCTCCTTTTCCCTACCACAATCGCTCGCCTGCTGGCTCCGTGGCGTCAGCCACTAACTTCACCACCCACAATATCCCTCAGACCTTCAGCACTGCAATCCGATGCACCAAGTGTGGCAAAAGCTTTGATAACATGCCAGAGCTTCACAAACACATCCTTTCCTGCGCCAACGCCAGTGACAAAAGACGTTACACGCCCAAGAAGAATCCTATTCCACTTCGACACTTTGCAAAAGCCCAAAATGGAGTGTTGTCTTCTACTAACGCTACAAATGGACAGAATGCCCCCCAGATGGCGAGTCAAACCAACAGGCCCAAATCAAATCATGAAGCCCCTCCCAAACAGAAGCTAAGTGCACTCAACAAAAGGAAAAAACAGTTGGTTCAAAGAGCCATCACGCGGAGGAGTAAGTCAGGCGCTTCGTCTAATAAAGTCTCCTCCGCTCAAGTGGAGGAGGAGCAGGAGATCTTTGCCTGTCCGCACTGCAGTAGGGAGTTCACGTACCGCCGGAGCCGAACTAAGCACATGGCAGTGTGCCCCATGAAACCGAAAGAGACGAAGAAGAGAAAAGACGGAGACGTCTCCTTCACTAAAGAAAACAACGGGCACCTTCGACGAGGAGCAGCTCAGGAAGAAGAGAAAAAGCAAGCACCCCAACAGAAGACCAGAGCCCACAGTTCCAACCTAGCCAAGAGGGCGGCCAACACACCTGAACAAGCGGTTCTAGCAAACAAAAAAAGTAGAACCATCGCAAAGGGAAGCGTCCAACCACAGCAAGAGGCTCCCAAGCTCACGGCTCTGTCCGTAGTGCGGCCGATCAACTCTCAACGCCAAGACAGTAGGGGACAGCATGGTGTCAAAGACGTCCCTAACAGCGTTACTGTGGTAAACACCAGACAGGCTCCCCCACAGACTAGGCAGGAGGTTTCCCCACAGGCAGACACACCAGGGAGTGAGGGAGTGTCTGGCCAGGAGAGGGTTGGCGGTGAATGAAGAAGAGATCAGAAGACCAACAGGTAAGACGCATGTATTTGTACAGGGAGGATTTTTTTGTTGTTGTAATGTTCATACACTGAATATTGATAAGGGTGTCATTTATGGGGACCTACAAATGTTTTAGTTGTTTTAAAATATTCTTTACTTATACAAGTTATTCTCATTGAGATTTATTTAAAGATACCTGTTCAACTGCAGCAGGGGATTCAATGTTTCAGACAATATGTATTTACATGAACACAAACTTGACCCAGACAAGATACACATATTTACACAATGCAAAAAACAACTGAGAATATGTCCCAGATTGATGAATTACTCTTAGACAAATTGCTGTTCATGGGTTTATGTAATTAAATTAAACTGTTGTCCCGTGTATGCTCTCTTTACAGGTTTCTACTGTATTAAAGTGATTTGATGTGGCTCTGCAGTAATTGGGCTGAGCAATTACAAAACAGACTACTGCTGGAGGGAAGTACAGAGCAGCATAGATGTTCTGCAGAGGACTAATGGACCTTTTCCCACAACTTAATGAAGAAAATTGTGTTAAATAAGTAAAGAGGAATGCCTAGAAAAAGGATTGGACAATATTTGGGCGCTTTTGTAGTTCAGTTTTATATATTTCTTGTCTATTTCAGAGACCGTTTGGAAAAGACTGCTGTGCACTTTTGTGAGGAGAGCTTCACATGCAATTATTGTGTAAATCACAGGATGGTTTGGTTGAATACAAAATCTAGCAAACAAGGCCATTTTCCTGGTTATCTAAAATGTTTCATTTTTATTTTGCAGGTGGCAATCAAATGGGCATGCAATCATACTGCTTTGATCTCTGTGTACTGTCCGTGGCCTTTGTGTTTGTACAGTTATTGCATGCTAACAGCTTGTTGTACATTGTCCTGATCCAAGTGTATGGAGATTTACAACCACATGTTTGAATTTGAATGATGCTTCAAGGTAAAGTCTACCATGTTAAACAAGGGAGTCCTGTATTTATTGATAAATTGGATTGAATCCATGAAATAAAAAGTGTACTGCCTGGTGCTGGTTTATAACCTGAAGGGTTATGGTTTATTTAACTGATTGAATAGATTGCATTTAAGCACTGATTTAGATTAAGGAATACATATTATAATTTAAGGACAATGGGAATGTAACATTTAACAAAACCATAAGAGAGATTGTCTATTATCCAAAGATTTCACTGTGCGAGTTCGTCACAAGGTTTCAGAAACTACTTGTGATATAATTTGCACAGAGTTTTACCCCAAATTGACAAAAATGACAATATTTGGTATGTAATACAGCTCACGTGAAAGTGTACTGTTATATTTACTACTTAGATTGTCATATTGCCATGGGGATAGATTAACGATATGTTGCTTGCTGTCAAAGATGGACTGTAATTTAATTTTGCCTTTTCTCTTACCAATGTAGAGAAACATGTTGTAGCACAATTACATTTTATGGTAAATGTTTATCTGATATATATGATTGGAATTTATTCAAAACTGGAAGATATATGTGAAATATTATATTTAATTCGGTAACTTGGTTTTTGGTTACAGAGGCCCTTTTGTGAGAGTCAAGCTTTCATTAACAGTGTATTGTCTGTTTGTTGCTAATTTACATGTCTCTTTTGAAACTATGTGGCCGGAATCCTCATGTTTCAAAGCGTGAAATAGGAGAAGTGTTTGTTCATTTAACTCCAGCATACTAATGTGATTTGAAATTCATGGGGAAGATAAGCAGGGTGATTTGTCTATGTAATTGGTGGTTAATCAATAGTATCACAGACAAATAATATTTAGTGTTTGTATAATCCCTGAAATTAGTTCTCGGGATTAGTGCAGTCTTTTCCCTCGGTTATGTCTTTCATTCAGACTGACCTTGGAGCGTTTTGTGGAAGGTAGAGACAAAATAATGTGAAAACTGCTTGTAGCATCTCAATGTAATATAAGTCATGTATATTTATGAATAATTTAAATCATGTATCAATATGAATGGTTCTGTGTACGATTTGCACTAATGTTTTCTTTTCTCAAAGTGTGTTAAATAAACAGAATGTCCAATTGGATTTGTTTGAGGAACGATATAGCCTAATATTGTAGAAACAATCATTTTATCCTTCCACTGCATTTGCTTTATGGTCCCCTCATACTGACAATCTTAAAATATTGATATCTTGACATCATGCGTTGCCTTACCAATTTCATACTAAATATCTTGTGAAAATAATTTTACTGTTGTCCAGATGGTGGTGCACTTTCCATACAAGACCGATAAAGTAAACAACTGCATGCAATGGAGAGATATTATCACATCCCTAATACAATGACAGGATATTTGCCTCCAGTTGTGATTGAACATTAGATGATTTATAGAGTTTTATGATTCCTTGTTATGTGTTGTTCCACAGTTGGCCTCCATGGTTTATGAATAATTGATTTCCATGGTTCTAAAATAATTTCCAAATTCAAGAGTTAAAAGTAGCACGATATTTTCTTCTGCACCACTTATATGTACATTTCAATCTCTTGATGTCCTCCCGTCGGTCTGATTCTACAAGATATTGTTTCTTTTTGATTGCATAAGTTTTCCCCTCAGCATATATTTTTTCCCATTTTTTCAGTTACCTGTTTTTATCGGAGTAGTCTGGAGGGTGTCAGTCATTCATTAATGAAAGTGAAGACATGTTTTCTTTTCCATGTCTGTGGCTATGCCATGAATAACTTTAGTTCTAATCGCGGGCCGTATATACTGAAGCCCCTGCCACCTTGCTGCAAGTGTCCTCTGAGATTAGTTTTTTTTTTAACACATCTGTCATCCTGTTGATGGTGTTAGCTAGAGATGAGGCACGCTTGGTTGCAATGGGATGCAACAGTGGCGAAAGCTGGAATAGGCTATGTAAACACACACACAAAAAAAAACATTAAACCCACAATCATTAGTTCGATGTAGGTTATCAACTACAAATAAGTAAGTCACGTGACGCTTTAGGTCGCCATGGGTCATGCCATACTAGCATGTCCGTATGTCATTGCACCTTATAGAAATATGTCAGATGAAATATTGGGAACACGGTTCTACAGTATGGAGGGTGTTTGATTTGGAGTAGGTAATCACAGGAAGCGCCCAGTGAAAGTGCAGGTTGTTTATGTTTTCCCCAGCAGCGCTGATTACGTGTTTCCCAAGCCGCGCGTGCTTTCGTCTGTCACAGTGACATATCACCGCAATTCCCTGCCTCCCTCCCCTGCGTCACAGACTGCAAATGTCCTATTGTAGCACACACTCCTGTCACTGTGCAGACAGATAGACAACCCTACTATGTGGAAAGAATACACTTCATGGTTATGCTTAGGAGAGACTGCTACAGGGCCTCATCCTATTCACTGACTTTCAAATAATATCCATGGTCGATCTGTGATTTATATGCAACCTTACACTCTGTATTGAGTGGGTCTTCAGGTGCTGTTGGTGTAAAAGAAGTTAGACGTGCATTCAATCACATTTTTACAATCAACTGTGCCATCATTCTGTATCCTTGTCATTTCCAGACAGGAAGGAGCAGAACAGATTGATCTCTGGCTTCAGATCTCCTACACAACTGCAGGAGTCTGTCTACCAGACCACTGTCTGACACACCACGGCAAAACAGTAAATTACACACATCATTTACATAACAGCAATTAAAAACGGTTAAAGTGCGTTTGACCACCATGTAACTGGGCACTTACAGGAGAGATCTATTGGTTTCATTGCAGTGGTTGAGACAAATCAATTTCACCCAAGCATTTGACCATAGTTTATGATAAGTAATTCACCCATGTATCTTACTCAACCTATGTCGTGTGAGCTTGTGTAGGCGTCCTCCTCACTTTCGGTTTGAATTAGGCATTCAAGATCGTTTTTCCTTCAGATCTCTGTCTCTGAGAACATGAGATCATCTCTCGGTTGATGCCAGAAAAGTACCCTGAGATTATGGCTGGCGCATGACATCTGGAGTGCCTATGGGCCATCTCACAGCCTGCAGACATTTCACAGAGTTCACATACTTTCCGTGGGCACAAAACTGAACACTATGTTATCTGATTAGTGTCCTATCCCAAAGCTAAACTGAAGCCTCCACAGAAGAAGATGACATTAGAAGTGGGGGACCTGATGGTATGGACCGGAGGCTATGTCCCTGACTCCTGAATCTAAATAATGTCTGTGATGTTGATGTATCTCTGTCTCACTGCTTGTCTGTCTCCACTGTTTATTCATTCAAAAATCCTGACTGGCCCTACATGCTCTGAAACAGACAAATCCTTCAATTACACACTTCTGATTCATATACAGTAAATTCACAGAGATTGTCTATTCCTCTTTACTAATCTACAGAAATGTTATTGTAGTTTTCAGTAGAAATCTTCAGTTGGATCTATTTGGATACAGAAAATTCATGACTTACTGGAACACAACATAAATGTTAACATTGGCAGGCTGTACGGTCTTTGAACATCAATAGAATCTGAACAAACAATTCTAGGGTTTCCTTTTCTCTTTGGCCTGTGGCTTTAGCATTGCATGAGAAGCTGCTGTCTCTCCATTCAGACGCCAAGACGGCTTCTTCTGCTTCTCCAAGTATCTCCCGAAGATAAAGAGGACTCTGTACATCAAAGACAGCCCCAACACTTGTGAATATCTGAGTGTCAGTGTATGAGAGAAATAGAAAAAGAGAGAGAAGGGGGGGGCAAAACTCTGGGAGGGAGGAAGTGGGGAACAAAGTGAAAGAGAAAGAAATGGTTTGATCAGCTGTGTTTCTAACCTGTATATCTATGACGTACAGGCTCAGCAGAGGATGGAGAGAGAAAGATAGAGAGATAGAGAGAGAGACAGAGAGAGAGAGACAGAGAGAGACAGAGAGAGAGAGAGAGAGAGAGAGAGGTGTGGAAAACCTGTGTGAAATCTCTTGATGTTGTGAACCTGTGTGAAAAAACACAGCAGCCATCAACTGTCATCAACAGGATCACACTGAGCCGGTCACTTATACACACACACACACACGGTAACACACACACACAGACTCAAACAAGCCTGCACTAACACACCGCACACGCTCACTCTCGACACACATACCCTGTAAGGGTGTCTGTGCGTACATCAGTGGAGGGGAGGGCGTGTGTGTGCTCATCGCAGCGCGTGTGTGCTGCGCTCTCTCCTCCTCGTACTGTGTGGCTGTTCACTCTTTCCTCCGCGGCAGCAGTTCATAGAAGGCGCACAGATCTCAGAAGAACAGCCACAACACAGCCAGGACTGGGACAACATCAAACTGACCGGGAAGGTAGCACTGATCTCCAACCAGCGTGGGATCACACGACAGGTGGGACCCAGGGTTTCCTGTACGCCAGAATCCAGCGTGTTACAGGGCTGTGGGTCTGGATCGCTTCAGCGAGGAGCTCCAGACGACTGTTCCAGGCGCCCACCCTCGTCCAGCTTCTCGGCTGACCTTTGGGACACCCTCCCTGGGCACAGAGGAAGGACGCTGTCCACTGAGAAACAGAGACATGGAGGATACGCTCACCTGCAGCGAGGCCACCTTCTCTCAGGTGTTTGGTCGCCAGGGTCAACTCATGCAATCCAGTGAGTATCCACAACCACCTTTGCAAGCACCAAACCTGCACAAAACCCAGATTCTTCATCTGGAGACTATTGAAAGAGGAAGTGTTTATTAAAGATTCATGTCAGATTTACAGGGTGTTTTCAGTTGGCATCCTGCCTGGAGTCTGCAGTTGCAGTTATATGCTGTCCAAATCTGCAAAACGCCACAATAAACGTTCTAGAAACGTTCCATTTTCCTGTTTCTTCTATACTGAGTTTCTTGCTGGCTAATGTTTGTTTGGTTGCCTCGGGTCCTTTAATGTGCTAGGGTTAATTACACTGCTCCTTCATCCTACAATGTGTTGCTTTTAGTGTTAAAACCATTACACTTGTCTGAAAAGCCTAGGAAAACCGAATGTGTTACTCCCTTCTTGTTGAACATATCCATTTATTTATTTATATGAAAACGTATTGTTATTTTACATCATCCATTATATGTTGTCATAAACTAAAGAGGTAGAATACAGTGTCATTACTGTCTCTACAGCAGTCATTTTCTTCCCCTCTCAAACTAGCATTTCACGGATGGCATCTTTGACCACAGATCCATTAGAAAGCTGTTTGTGTTGTGTTTATTGGGTACAACCTTTGTTCTCTCACATATATATTATTATTATTATTTATTTATTTATTTATTTTTGCCCCCCTAAAACTCAGTCAATATTTGGCCTACATAGACAACGTAGGTGTCAAAAGTTTCTTTCGTCTTGGTAGCGATTGAGTTGCTTCTATTGGAATTTACGTTCCGTTGTATGGTTTAAGTGGAAATTAAGTTTTTGTGGTGAAAAGTGAAGCTAACGGTGGCTAATTTGCTAGCCAAAGTCACTGACGTTACTAACGTCACTACGTCACTAACGTCACGAAAACACGCGTGACTACCTTTGGCAGAACATTCGTTTCGCATCTGTTAACTTGGGAGATAGCTAGGCTAACTATACCTTTACTGCAAGGCAGCTGCAGAAACGCCACAAGCAAAGAGGCCAGGGTGATAACTATGTATTACTTTGTGATATGACACACAATTGTGATGTGTAATGTACAGTATAAGCTGATATTATTAAGGAAGAACATCTACTTTCGGAAACAGTAGTCTACTATTTCACTGACGTATTAGCATCATGACATTAGCCTGTGTTGCCCGGGCAACACATACTACAGTAGTCTATGATGTAGCGTTATCTGTTTTCAATCGTTCAAATAAACATTCCTCACATATATATTTTCGTTGTAGGATTTATTCTGACATTAGTAAACGATTTGTTGGTGAAATTACCATTACCTGTGGTTTCAAACCAGTGTTGCTCACTGCAACGCTGTAGCCTACGCGAGACACACTACAAAAACATCTACACTACACAGCTGTTTAGGAAATCAAACGGCGACAGAAAATGTTCGGCACTCCCCTTACTTAAATCAAAAGTCTCTGACCACTAACCTGAACTTCATTGCCACAGCCTAAACTTTGTCAATCTGTTCATGAAAATAATTAATTTCAGCCTAAACCGTACAACGGAACGTTAAATCGAATTCAACCAACGCAATCGCTACCAAGACGAACACAGTAGTCTAGTACTGTACCGTAGTAGAATTTACCGGGGCAGCTTCTCCACACAGGGCTGTCGCATTTTGCGTTGTTACTGACAATGATCGCTACCAGTGAGCTTTTTATGAATGAGCGATTTTCCACTAAATAAATGTCAAGCTTATTTACGTTTTTGCGGGTATTTTTTCAGTTAGTAGATGGTAATGTTTGAATCGCGATTCCATCTTCTACTGCCGGTAACGTCGTAGAATAATCTTCAAATGGGGTTCTTTATTCATGAATGAATGCAATATGAGTAGGCTAAATGCCTGAAAATATCACGAGAAGGGAAAACTTAAAAGGACGTTTAAGTCATAGAGATTAGGTCAATTTTTACACCGGTCTGCCAAATGTATTCGTTGATTCAGCTATGAGGCTGCCTCTTGCAGGGGAAATGAGAAGACTTCATATTTCATTCTACACTTAACTCGTATTTTGAGTTGTAAATGAGCAGCAAAAAAAGATGCTTTTAAATCTATGTAATCTTTATAAATAATAAGTAGGCCCTATGCATTTTTAGATAAAATATACAGAAATATCAGTTGTAAAAATGTCATTAAAAAACGGACCCCTGTGCAACCGACGCAAGCAAGCACACCCTAGAAATTGTACCCTCTCTAGTTTGTTATGTTGTTTGGTGCAGATTTTCCTGCTGAAAAGCAAAGTTTGTGTATGTATGCGTGTTTGTTCTTAATTGTGTATTATTGGTGTGCTTTCCATAAGCAAGGCATACAATTGTTATCTCACATAAATTATTATGATTATAGATATTATTATTATAGATCATTTTCCTAACTCCTCCCTCAGTCTTTGCACTTCGTAGACATGGAAGGTGTCAAATGATGCGTCTTGTTCTGAAAGCGTTGCCCTCCGAAAGGTTCTGTTGCACAGTTTATGAAATAAAGTTTCTTGTTGGCAAACAATTCGCTAAGGCTAGCCAGTCTCAATGTCACAGACCTGCGTACGTTTACGTTAGCAACTACAAGTCTGGTTCAGTTCAGTAGCTAGTTAGCTTCTGGGAGATAGCTAGCTAAAACTGCAGAACAGAACGACGCAAGCACAGATACCAGGCCGTAGGTTTTGTGTGAAATCAACTAGACTAGCTATACGCCGCTGTAGGCCTACAGGTAAGTTGACAAACCTGTTTGAGCGTTTTTTCTGAAACGGTTTAAAGGGTGTTTATGGTGGTAATTATGGAATTACATAACATCTTTTAGCTACATATGTAGTATAAAAGCAACAATATCTGCCGATTTATGCGTTTCTTTAAGTTTTTTAATTTTACCCCAACGCTACTTCCGTTGGGGGTAAAACTGACGCAGGTGGATATGGTAGCTAGCGTCAATTATGCTATGCCTAATTAGTTAGACTTGGAAACATATATTTATTTGTGTGGTTACATGCTGTACTGTTTGAGCATTGAATCTTCAGGCATCTGGTGTGGCCAGTGTTCCAGGGTGCATTTGTAAGCATTTCTGTATTCCTACAAAACTGTGGCATCACTAGTTCATCCCCGGTAAGCGTTATTTTAATCAGTTTACTCTTTTATTTATATCTTGTCCACCTCGATTCTTTGCCAAGTTGTTGACAGTTTTTATTAATGATCATAATTGGTATTTACATATGAAAGGTCTTCTCTGAGTTAATGAAATTCTCTTGGCAGGGATTACTAACCAATTAGTTAGCATTATCATGCTGTAAATTCAATTTCTCAAAAATGGTGGTCTAAATAGGACATTTTCCTGTAAAAAGAAAGCAAGTTGTGGGGAAAAAAACTCCACCTTGGAACAATCATCTCACCTTCTCTGAATGATTTTCTCTCCCCCCTGTGACCTCATCTATTCCAGACTCAATTGAACCCACTGAAGCTTATTTCTACATTTGTAAAATTCCATCCGCCAAGCTTTGATAGGTCTCCTAATTGAACCGGTTGTGCAGTCGTTTGCTTCTGAGCCCTGTCTAAGGGGTGTGTACAGCATGCAGAAGTACTGACAGTCAAGGTGAAAACGAACAAACAGATGCTTAGACAGAGAACCTGGATGATGCCTGACTTCTTGTCTTTATCCTCTAAGCCAGATAAATCATCATAACCACATTGTCAACATACACTTAACTGTTGCTGCCTTAACCCTTGTGTTATCTTCGGGTCATTCTGACCCATCAGTCATTGTGACCCACCGTTGTATTGCGACAACTTTACCGCATACAAAAACAAAGTGAAGCATTTTCTTTTAACCGGTGGGCTGTCTCAGACCCCCCACATTGCGAAGGTTAAAAGAAAATTATATTTATTTGTTTTTGTATTGGGTAAAATTGGGTAAACACAACGATGGTTCGTTATGAACCTTTGGGTCATGTGACCCGAAGACAGCACAAGGGTTAAGGACACCTGTGTGAGTAAAGATGGCTTATTGTAGATGTGTGTGTTTGTGTTTGTGTTCTGTTTTCTAATAGACCTTTACTTTTCTTGTCATATTGTGTCATTGCGGATTATCCCTTCCTGTTGTTGGCCTTCGAAGAGTTTGACTTCAAGTCAAACGGGAGTCAAACTGATTTGCACTCTCTCAGTGACTCTTGCCTGCCTGTTGTGGCTTGATGAGAGTGTTTGGTACAACAGACCTCACCGTCACTCTCAGAAAGTGATAGTGACAGTATCATTCTCTGTGTAGTTGCAAATTACGGTGTCAGTCTCTCTCTTTCTCTCTCTCTCCCTCCCTCACTGCATTATCTATGCTCTTTGAAGCCTTGGTCGTGAGCGAATGTGTGAGTCTGTTAGTGTGTGTGTGTGTGTCTGTTAGTGTGTGAGAAAGAGAGTGAGAGAAAGGTAACACGTTTAAATAAGAAATTGCTCTTTTTTTTTCTTCTATTCTCGGTGTCACCGTCGCTTGGGAATTAGCCAGAGCAGCACCCCCTTCTAACATCTCAACAGTAATTACAGAGCTTGTATTGTTGGCTGTCAAATGCCACTGTATCCTCCTGCTCTGAGCAGCAACTCTTCTTCCTCAGCGCAGAGGAGAATATGTATGATGTGGGAGTTGCATGTAATGACTGGAATATTAACAACCCGATATAATTAACTTGACGGTGATGCGATCGCAAAAAAAAAGAAAAAAGTGTTTTCACACAGACATGGCCTGCCATGAAGTACCTCTTCGATCAACGCCGCCCATCTTCTACCCAGCTTTGTTCTCTGATTGGCTCAGGCTTTTATCCCTTCGCAGGGGTCCTGATGTCTGTGGGGAAATGCGTAATGCTCCGCAGGCCTGCTTTTCAAGGTCTGAAATCGGGTAAAGCAGTCATCTTAGCCCTGAGAGCAGACGATGTGTATACCGCGCTCTGATCTCTCTCCTTTCCACCTAGTTCTTGCTTTTCGAGGTCAACTCAGAGAAGCCTTTGAGTAGCTCCGATTCATCTTATTCCCTGAGTGTTAAAAAAAAAAACGGTTATGAAAGCAGGGATTCTGTTCACTTCACCAAAGAACAGAATCCCTGCTTTCGTAACCGTGACCCCATAGCATCAACCAAAAAATGGTTCTTTGTTGGGCTCACGCAACATCCCAAAATGTGGGCAATTTGGAAACATTCCCTCAGGCTACATCTCATAGAATCGGATTTCTTTAGTACTCTTCATGTTCATCTTCAACTCCTCCTAAACTCTTTAATCACTGTTTACTGCACAGTTAAAATGGAGGTCTCTGCAGGTATAAATCATGTTTTTGTCTTCACGCATCTTTCTTGATTGGTTTACATCCCCCCTGCTTTTAAATACCTCATGTTTGGTATTAGCACACACACTCACAACGGTTCCTTCACTCTCTCTCCAACCGGGCTTTCCTGAGGTAGACGATTAGCTTCATCCCATTTTGATAAGCGTGTAAAAGGACTCCTGCTGTTTCTAACTTAGCATTCAGGTATGTGTGTGAGAGAGACAGAGAGACAGAGAGAATGTGTAGGCTACTTCATTCAGTGTACAATATGGTAAAGCCTTATTTACGTGGGGTGAGTCATCGTCTCTGGTGAGTGATTGTGTATTCATTATTTCTGAAATGAAAATGTTGACGGCATGCAAATGAAAAACATAATTTACAGTTTGTCACATGATTTAGGATGTCTTGTACGCCCCATGTTGCCTTATTGCAAAGTTGTCAGAGAAATGTATTGACAAAACACTTGATGGAGATTATTCTTGGCCCATAAAGACCTAATAAGATTTCTATATTAAAGAATCAGAGCTTGCGCTTGGCAATGTTGGCCCTTGATTTATCACAAACAAAACCAACATCACCAGGTTGGATCAAAATAAAAACGATATAAAGCGGTATCAAATCTTCACAGGCCACAGTACTTGGTCTGTGGATAAAACAGAGACAGCGACATCCGTGACTGAAACTGTTATTGACAAGGCCACCACAGATGAGTTCAGCTCATTGGTCTGCACTGACAGACTGACGATGTTGTTTTCCTCCGCAACCTCGGAGGGCCAAAGCTATGGCGACGACGTTATAGGAATCACACGGGCAGAAGTGGACATCAGTGAACCCACCTTCATGCCCACCTGTGGATCGTCCATCTCCCACACAAGGCATGCACTCTGAGAGGTCATCAAGGATGAATCAGGCACTTACTGTGATGAAAATAATTACCTAGGTGATTGATACACCAGTATTTCAAGCCACGTACAGCAATGTGTCTACGGTGTCCAGACACTCGCTGTTCACAGGGTGAATTTGCTATCAATGCTGTAGCGGGGATTAAAGCTGCAGGCTAGCTGCCCTCTGATAAATTCACAACGGTGTCTCGCTGCTGCTCGCTAGCTGGCTAGTATTCAATACGAGACTGACATCTCCACCTTCCATTAACCTCTCCATGAGTGAGCACTCAGCCGGTGAATCGAGACGTGCGACCAAGGACGGGCTTAGACCCTCAGCAGGCTCTCTTCCTCCCTTCTCCCGGTAGACTCCATCAGTCTGGAGAACCACAAACATCAATATCACATGAGCCCCGTCCCCTCCCGTGTCTCCGATGCACGTGCATCGGAGACCCGGCAATTCAATCAATTTCCCGGCACATTTGCAATGTAATGCAATGCAGATGTGCACACCGCTCCCTACCGAACAAGATGGGTAGCTTGGTCAGCAGGGAGCTGAAGAAGAGCGGCTACTGACGTCACTCTGCTGCGCCGCTCAGAATGCTTTTTCGTTCATTTTGCATTTCTGCAAATGCATTTGAATTTGAATTGTGGTCACGATTTTACAGCCACGTTCTTAAAATGAAAATGCATTTCTGGAAATGCATTTGAATTTGAATTGTGGTCACGATTTTGCAGCCACGTTCTTAAAATGAAAATGCATTTCTGGAAATGCATTTGAATTTGAATTGTGGTCACGATTTTGCAGCCACGTTCTTGAAAATGAAAATGCATTTCTGGAAATGCATTTGAATTTGAATTGTGGTCAGGATTTTGCAGCCACATTCTTAAAATGAAAATGCATTTCTGGAAATGCATTTTAATTTTCAAATTTTACATTTCAAATTGAATTTTGGTATCTATTTGCTGGGGCATGTTTTGAAAATTAAATCTCAAATGTCTATTTCTTTTTCTGTCTATTTTTTTAATTAAGTGAAAGATTGAGCACTCTTGAAGAAGAAAATTAAAATGCAAATAGGATGATTGATTACTAATTTCATTTATGAGTCAAATAATGCAGCCACATTCTTAAAATGCAAATGCATTTCTGGAAATGCATTTGCATTTGAATTTTGGTAACGATTTGCTTCCATACGCGCAGGCCTTTGCGTTCCTCTTTTCTGTTTGCCATGCCTATATTAGGTCTCTGTCTGCTCCATATCCGTGGCACTTCATGCAAAATGCCTTAATAACATGATTTTAACCGCTCTCTTGCTCCAAGTCCGACCCCAGTTCAAATGTTACTCATTCTAAATATTTACTCAGGGCGCCCAGCTCCTTCTGAATCATGACCAAATTGCAAATGGGCCGTATAGACAGTCCTTCTACCTCTTAAGCATCCTGTTAAATGTGCCTAAAAACGCCTAAACAGCATACCCAAAGTAAATTGGAAGCTGTTCTTGAACCATTTGGAGTACATGCATGTAAATGATCTCTTTTGAAAGCTGACACTCTGAAGTTATGTCCCCTGTTGTCAGGACCCCTGTCAGTCCTTCTAGTGTTGAGTAATAGAAGCTTGAACACAAGGAAAGTGAAAATTTCTATTTCCGCCTAGATTTTGTTTTGAAAACAGAGGCCTGAAGAGGCCTAGAGGTGGTAGGTATTATCTGGAAGACTAAATTGGACCACAGGTTGAAGCCTTACCCAATTCAAATTAAAAGTCAAACATAACCAGGACGCACAGACCTAGTTGGCTTTAGAGGGCTGTCAACGGGGTATGGAAGCTCCTATTGGGTCAAACAAGGTGTCAATCAAAAGGGGAGGGTTCAACGGACATTTTGATACCTTTATATTGTAAATACTCCGTTGCTAACCGGAGAAAAGAACACTTTTATGTGAACAAGTTGTTTCTTCCGTCGGCTAACTTGCATAATGAAACAAAGGATAATGGCTATTCATGAACGTAAAACATTGTATTTGGACGAATTACTTTACATGGTTAGATACTTTGAACCCTTGGGACTTACGCAGATCAAGTTTTGATGGCATGATTTGCACACCTGGACCTATTTGAACCACTTAGGGTGAGTACAACTTTTTTCTTTGGCATTGTTGAAGGAATGTTCACCGGAAAAAGACGTTGACTTTGCTTGCTATTGCGACTTGATCTTGAATTGGTTTATTTCAATGGAAGCACAAGAATCGTAGCTTTCCAACGATGTATAACATGTGTAGCGTCTAAAAAATATATTTGTTAGAATTTAGTGCGTCGTAACTGAGGGAGGGGGAGGCAGCATTTTTGTCACGCGGGCGAAACAGGAGCGTAAACAGGTAGCTTTTTTCTCCACCAGGATGAGATCGATAAGGAATGGTGAAGACTCGTATACATCTGCTTGTGCGCCAATGGGACACAGACGGCTGTGAAATATCAACCGTTTTTACTTCACAAATGGAGACGAGACACAAAATCGATTAATGCAAACCTGGAGAACAGCTAACGTGAGCGGTTAGGGAATCGGACTAGTAATCAGAAGGTTGCCGGTTCGATTCCTGGCCGTGCGAAATGACGTTGTGTCCTTTGGCAAGGCACTTCACCCTGCTTGCCTCGGGGAATGTCCCTGTACTTACTGTAAGTGGCTCTGGATAAGAGCGTCTGCTAAATGCCTAAATGTAAATGTAAGTTTAGTCCAGTTACTGTGTAGGCTACATATCACATACAGTGGAGAGTGCCGAATCATTTTATTTCTTTCGTTGCTCGAAATTTTCAGTGGTTCAATCGAAAGACAGGAAAAATCCACTTGTGATAAAATATTCTCCCGATAAAATGATGTGGTTGATTTGACAGAAAATGTAAAAAAAAAAAAACCTCAGCTGGGGGCGTCTTTCATCACGCAGCTTCTTAAGTATAAGCTCGAGTTTTTGTTTTGATGCCGACATGCTGTGTGGCAGGGCTCCGCCCGAGGCAGAGTCCAGGCGTCTGAGAGGGAGAGGAAATGGTCCTGTCAGGTACGATTCATGTCCTTGCTGCTACCAGTGCTGATAAACAGACTTCACAAGTCTGGGGGCTCGGAGGCTCGGAGGCTGGGCATGGGTGAGGCTTTGAGGCCGGGGGCTGAGAAGTGGGGGACTCAAAAGCCTGAGAGTGAGTAGCTGAGGGGGGGCTGAGGAGTTGAGAGGCTGGTATGCTGGGGGCTGCGGGGCTGGGGGGGGCAGCTGAGAGGCTGGGTGCTAAAAGGCTGGGGGGCTGGGAGCCTAGGTTTTAAAAGGCTGGAGGCTATAGAAGGCTGGATGGCTCTGAGGGGTGAGGTTCGGATTTATGCCTTCACACATTATGGATGAGCATGTTTTCTATTCAGCCCAACTCTTCAGCTGACCACCACCTAGTTCTGACAAGCACTACCCTGAATGCAAGATTTTCAATTAGGCTCTGGGAGGTGAGGAGAGGAGGTTGTTTGTGTGTGTGTGTTGGGGGGGGGGGGGGGGGGGGGCTTGACAGGGTGTGATTAGAATGAGAGATGAGATGCTTGTAGGTGTAGCTTCAGTCAGGCTCAAGCTTTGAAGTTCTTTGTCACAAATTGGCACAAAATTTTGTAAAGCTGTTATGAATCGTTGGTAGATGTGAGTGATTTTCAGATGTACAATTTTTCAAACCACTCCCAAAAGCTATGCATAGACATATAATTTTATTATAGTACTAAAATACTTCTTAATCTTCAGAAAAACATCGACTAGAGGTTCCTTCATACGCGGTTTTCTGAGAGCTACGTCTGAGTCAGGAACAAAACCTCCGACTATTTTGACACCAAACAAAGTTTGAGTGGGGAGCTTTTCTCCAGTTAATGGACTATTTGTCTTCAGAGAGTTAAAGATCACCCAGACTTGCCTACAGAAACAGGATGTGGTTGCAGTTGGTTCCATTGTGACACTGGACCACCCAGAAGTGCTCCATCTAAGTCCGTCCCAGAGACGGCAACAGACGCTGAGGACACAGTGCTATCTCATCTCCACTTTGGCGGCAAAGTGTGCGTGGCAAACTCTGCCTGTCTTTGAGTCAGGTGGCTGAGCGGTTAGGGAGTCGGGCTAGTAATCTGAAGGTTACCGGTTCGATTCCCGGCTCTGCAAAATGACGTTGTGTCCTTGGGCAAGGCACTTCACCCTACTTGCCTCGGGGGGAATGTCCCTGTACTTACTGTAAGTCGCTCTGGATAAGAGCGTCTGCTAAATGACTAAATGTAAATGAGTTGCTTTTTGTTGGCACTGATACCATCACCAGAGATTGAACAACAAGACTACAAAGCGACAGACAGGAAACACAGTGACCCTATCGTCTTTACTGTTCCTGCGGTCGATCAGTCTCGGCTCGCTGTTTGTTTTAGTTTCTCTCTGGCAATCCTCGTGCTGTTTACGTTTTACAGGGAAATAAATCACAGCCCTGAAAACTCAGCTGGGGGGAGGGGGGGGGGGTGCTTTGCAGAAAAATTGTGGTTGGCCCCCCAAAATACCAAATCTCACTCCAAGGTTTTTGGAAAAGTTGGCAGCCCTGAGAGTGAGATCTTCCTCTGGAGGAGGGGATCTCTCACTGAATTGCTCCTCCCAAGGTTTCTTCCATTTTTTTCTCCTCCTTTTTCTGAGGAGAGGCTGTCATGGCGGTAGTTGGAGAGGACTTAAATTATTGGTTAAAAAGAGAGATTCTATCATGTACACTTCAGCAGGGAGAGAGAGTGCGGGGTGTGTGTGCTCTGCAGGAGAAGGTGCCAGACTGATCTGGTGAGCTGTTAGATTTCTCTACTGCCGCGCAAACTAGGTTCATATTATTTCTGGGTGCCGATGTACACACACTCTTCGTCAACACACATTCTTTCTCAGTCCACACACACACACTCTCAGTCTACACACTTTCTCTTTCTCTCCGTCTACACACTCTTTCTCTATCCATACACGCGCACACACACAGATACTCTCTCCGTCCACACACACAAACACACACACCAGAAACAGAGAAGTATGCATCATCCGTGAAGCCTACCCCTGGGGGGTCTGTAGGCTACAGAGCAGAGAGAGGAGAAGAACTCTCATTCCTGCAAAGCTCATTAACCAACCCTAATCGTGTCTGCTCCTTCAGTAATGGGAGGAAGGGGGCTAGGAGAGGATGAAGGAGAGAGGGGAAAATGGTGCCTGTAAAGGAATCATGTGCTGCAAGCATGGGAGTGCGCTTGTGGGCATGTGTGCACACGCAAGACTCGTGACGGCTTCTTCTACAGACTTGGAAGTGCATAGATGTTGTACCTCGGAGACAAGGTACTCACCTGAATGATCTTCATCTCTCTGGCGGTAGTCTTCCTCACCCCTCTGCTCTGAAAGGGAACTGCATGTGTCCTGAGCAAATCATCTGTGGCCTTTACAGACCTGCCCTCTGCCGATTGGACACTGACGCTTGGTATTTACCTCTCACTCACGTCTCCCTCTGGCTGAGCAGGAAGGGTTTCCGTGGTTCTCTTGAACGAGGCGTCCCGCTGTGACCCCATGACAATCGCTCCCCCGCACTCCCTGTTCTCTCACGGGGCTATCTCCGCCATGCCGCTCTCTGAAGCATGCGGTCTGACTGCTCAAACAGCAGGGACTGCTCTCGCCTGTCCACCCCTGCAGTCCTGGCTCTCATCTCCTGGTTTGCTCGCTGCACGGTCGAGTCATTTACATTTACATTTAGTCATTTAGCAGACGCTCTTATCCAGAGCGACTTACAGTAAGTACAGGGTCATTCCCCCCGAGGCAAGTAGGGTGAAGTGCCTTGCCCAAGGACACAACGTAATTTTACACGGCCGGGAATCGAACGGGCAACCTTCAGATTACTAGCCCTATTCCCTCACCGCTCAGCCACCTGACTCACACCTGCAGAGGCCTTCGCGGCGCTGGAAGTATGACAGGATACGAATGCGGCTGCAGGAAGATAATGATGAGTCACGTAGGAGCATATTTAGCGCTAATACGCAGTGCGAAAGGTCGCATTTCCGTCTGGCGTGATTCCGACGCTACGCCAGGTTATAGATTGTCACGCTTCTCTCCGATCACATTGTGACATGACGCTTAGTGCTGTTTTGCACCTCGTTGCTTTGATTGATTTTTTCCCGTCTGGTAGTGTGATGCAGATTAATGGGTGTGCTGGCAAACCATTTGCTCTGTGGAAGAGCGTCTGCTAAATGTAAATGTAAGTAAAAACAGACCAGCCTCTTTGTGCTCACATCTAGTCCTTCACTTCAACTACGTTTTCTTCAGTCAATACACCTCTTCTGTATCTGTAGTTATACTAAAATATGATTCACGTTAATGTTTTCTAACATTGTTATTCTGCTATCAATGTTTGTGATATCACTCGTCTTGACTAGGCCTATGCAGGTGACCAGAGGAGGGCAGTGTTGTATAGAAAATGTGCGTTTCCTTGCTTGTGGAGTCACAACTTGGTACTCAATGAAACAAGACGGTTTGCTGTTGAAGCTACTTTTTATGAATCCCTTTTTCTTCAGTGAATGCAAACGCAGAACTGTAATCACAAGTGTGTGTGTATAGACACTTACTGGTTACTTAGCTGTGGACAGCCACCAACACTTCCTGGTGTCAGCCTCTGGTTCCTGTCCACTTCCTGGTGTCAGCCTCTGGTTCCTGTCCACTTCCTGGTGTTGGCCTCTGGTTCCTGTCCACTTCCTGTCTACTTCCTCATCCATGCACTTATTGGCACTTAAAAGGTTCCTCCTGTATTGGTGGCAGGAAGTTTAGGTCATAGGTCCATGTCCACTCTTAAGATCTGCTCTCTGAATTGGTTAGTTCTCACTTATAATAATGGAACGCAATAATGGAGTTGAATGGTAAAACAATGTTTTTCTAACCCATACAAATAGGTTGGGATCATCGATAAAAGGCTTTTTAATTTACCCTGGCATAATTTGCTAGCTGCAGTTTAGTATTGTGATTAATTCTACAGTCGACTTGAATGCACAAACACAGCCAATTTTTTTAAAACTCTCCCTAGAGCAGGGGTCGGCAACAGGCGGCCCGCGGGCCAATTGTGGCCCGCCAGCGATTTTATTTGGCCCGTCAAAATATTTCCGCTTATATATTTTTTGTATCGTTTTTTTCCCCGTCGACTTTTATTTTGAAACCGGAAACTGGGTATGGTGTCATTGACTTTTCTGAAGTATTTTCTCGCTATGTCATCGCTACCATAGACATATGATCCAAAGCACCCCGATAACACCCCCCAAAATATTGCTTGTGAAATTAATAGTTTTCAGGCCCGGAGTGGCCATCGGGAGAATAGGGAGAATTCACGGTGGGCCGCTCTGCCCGCTTATAAATTAGGCCAGAAGATCGCCTGCTTTCTCTTAGTTTTTTCACACACCGAATAAAAGGATATGTCTTAAGTTTGTTAAGTTACTGTGTGACTGATAAGTAAGCTAATAGGCTACATTAGGTTTTAATCTAATTAAGCGCATGATCTGACCGTGCATTAAAAAGTGCTGTTTTCAGTTGTCGCGCATGCTCTCTTAAGTATGTGTACCAAGTTGTTGCTATGAAGACAACCCTAAACCATCATTTATTGTTGTGGAGGGAGTAATCTAGCTATAGCTAGATTAAGCTGATGCGAAAAGAATAAAATGGAAGGGAAAACGATCCTAGGAAGAACTGAAAAAGCCAGGTAAAAAAAGAAAGATCTGTCACTTCATAAATCTAGGTTCTTGCAAGGGTGGGAAAAATATGTTTTCTTAAAAGCCCTGAATCTTTCAGGTAAACATTTGGGTTGTAATTTCCGGAAAATATAAGAATATGAGTCCAACGTAATGTTTATTTAGGTTAGGCTACATAAATCTTAAAAACTATTTTGCACCGAAATTAATGCAAAACCTTTCGCTCGCGCGCTATGCGCGCTCGCATTAATGTGAAGTTCCGATTTCACCTCACATCAAAACCTTCGCTAGGTCTAGTAATCCTATTCTCACTGGATGAGACAGTTTTTATGTGCACCAACGATGACGACCCACCACGTTGGGATGACAGTGACGACCATGTTGATAGAGTTCAAACTGAATGAAATTATTCAAACAGACCACCAATGGGCTCATTCACATGGTTAATAGGCCTAGTTGTTGCGAGTGCACGTATCGCAAGGGCACATATCGCAGCGTCTAAATAGGCAGTAACCCTGGCCTGGATGACTCTGGCCCGTCATCTTGTGGCGAGGAAAAATACTGGCCCGCGGCCCAAGTTACTTGCCGACCCCTGCCCTAGAGACTGAAAACTGCATCAACCAACCAGCAAAATATAATATATTAAAATTAGCCGAGCTATCATCACAAATATGCCTGTGTTAAAGGATGGCGTCAATTACTGCAAACAGGCTTCATTGCTGCATTCCATTTTCATTTGTTTGTGTTTTGCAGCACAACCCCTGTACAGCTGTTCTCTCTGAACAAGCTCAAATGAACAGTTATTAGACGAGCATCATTTTGCTCTCCCGGTTAATGGTGTGTTTAATAAAACCAGGATGGGAGGGCTCAACAGAGGCCTAGTGTGACTAGGTGTGCTATCTCCTTCCCATGCAGAGCAGGAAACTGAGGATGAGTAGAGACGGATGAGAGGATGTGGAGAGGAAGTTGAGGATGATTAGAGGATGTGGATGAGAGTATTAGTAAACGATTAGGAGTAGTTGAAGATGACTTGAGGAGGAAGAGATGATGAGTAATTGAGGATGAGGACAATTAGTAGATACTCCACATTCACAAATCATATTTTTACTGTGCAATTTAAAATTAATCCGCCACCTAATATCATACATATGTTTGTTTCCCACCAGCATTTTCAGTAGAAATCGACCAGACAGACTTTCATGCGATTAAAAGATGCAAGGAACACGTTCTTAATCTTTCCCCACTTTCTCTGAGAGCCAAATGATCGTCCTTGACTGAATGTTGCAAGAGGACTGGGTAGCAGGTAATTTCTCCCAACATTCTCTGAACTGTCTGACTTAGCTCTGAAGTTCTTGTGTCTACAGCCACATTTCACTTCCCATTGGATTTGGTGACTGCATTAAATATCTTTTCATTCCGTATCTGCGCCTGGTTCAGTTTCCCCTGACGGTCGTGTTCCCCTGCTGCAGACACACAGCTCCTTCTCTCCTCGCCGTCGGTTTACAGCACCCTCGGAAGAGAAATGAGGCATTGTTCGATCTTCTTACGACTGCAAACTAGAAAGAGAGAAAAAGAAAGAGATGGAAAAAGAGAGTTAAATGGGTAGGGAAAGAGAGTGTGGGGAATTCGGAAGAGAAATAAATGGGTAGAGAAAAAGAAAGAGAGAAACAGAGGAAGAGAAATGAAGGGGTAAAAGAAGCAAACACATTTTTTCTTACAATTTCTCACAGGTGCGCCTCGCAATGTTTTTCTCTGCCTCTTTGACGTGAGAGCCAATCCTTCCCACTTCCATGAAGACCCATGGAAGTTGGAGAGAAGTAGTCACAAAGAGCAGTGTTTAGATTGAAAAAATTGTGTGCCTCGTTGAACTTTTAAGTGGAGAGAGAGGTGGTGCGTGATAACCGTTTTGCAAACCAAGGCCTGATTATTATGGTGTCAGTAAAGCCTTTCAGACAATCAATACACTGGGTCAAAGTATGAAGAAATGGACAAGCAGAAAGTCAGCTACTACATCTATGGATTTTCCATTTGACATGAGAATGTGATGAGTTCAGTGACCCTTATAGTTATACTGCGGCAGCAAAAAAAAAAAAAAAAAAACATGTAGAAAGAATCTGACTGTACAACAGCATTTCTTATTGACCACAAGGCCTATTTGTGTGCTGTATTTTCTTTTATAGACGTTTGTGGTAAATGTTTGTGTTCCCATGCGGGAAGGTTCAATGGTTTAATCCCCACCTCACCCCGCTTGGTACAAAAGCAAAGGAGTATTAAGATAATCTTGTCTAATTATGATATAAAACCAGGTTGAAACTCATCACGTTGGTGTGCGATCAAAAAAACACGACTGCACAGCTTTCTCCCTGTAACTCCCTGACTGCCCAGCGGAGGGCAGTGTGGCAGCGAGGAACTTTCCAGCAAGGTTATCTTAACTTATAAAAAAAAAAAAAAATACAAAATCACTTTTTAAGAGCTGTCCTGTCATCTCATTTCCCCCCCGTACGCCGTTCCGGTCCAGCAGCAACCGACACGGGTGCAGACAATCGTGAGAGTGGAACGATGACATCTGTCCGGGAATCAGCCAATTACAGCTGTGGAAACGTGGAATCCAACCGACTTGGGTCATGTGACCCTGCACCCTTCCTGTCCCTCTCCGACACCCTGCCTCTTTCGGTTCCTTCCGGAACATGGAGAGGCGTTTCTCCAGTCTGAGGACAGACCCAGCCTCTGCCGCTGTCCTCAGAGGCGACGGAGACCTTCCCGTGGAAAACAGTCTCACCTTGAGGGGAACAAATCTTTTCCAAGTCCCTTCTTATCACCAACGCCTTCGGTGCCCCGGCGAACGCGTCAGTATTTCCAACTAAGCCTGTACGCCTGCAAATGTCAGCCGCGGAAAATGTTTGATTACGTAACACATTAATCTATGCTCCGTTTATGCATGGGTCTCCATGTGAAAGAGGCTTTAGATTTGCATCCTGAAAAAAGCCCTCTGTACAGATTCTTGGTCTGCAGTCACCCTGCTCACACTGAGCTGCAGAGGGAGAATCTCTTTCAGGAGTCTGGCTGCTCGAGCCTCGTCAGTGTAAACTGTAAGTCTTGGACGTCTGACCTTTGACCTCTGTATCACGATGATCTCCTCTCATCTCCCAAGCCCATCTCCAACATGATCTGTCCATTACCTCGAACGGGAGATCAGAGCCTCTTCTTACTTGTGCATAAAGCAGAATTATGTACAAGAGTTAAAAATGCTTTAAGGAAATAATGACAGTGTTTTTTTATATATATACATATAGGAGAGGATTAAAATAATAATTTGTCAGTTGAAAGACCTTCTCCTTTTTTCAAATTTTTTTCTTAAACATTTCCACCCTGCAGGCTGCCTCCAAAATAGTTGTGGTGACCTTTCACAGACACGGGAGGATTAATGGCAAATGGAAGTGGGCTGAGGAAACAGCCGAGTGTGTGTGTGTGTGTGTGTGTGTGTGTGTGTGTGGGTCTGTGTAAGTGTGTACCATGTATGTGTGTTTGTGCGTGTGTGTACTATACGTGTGTGTGTGTGTGCTTCCCTGTGTGTGCACTAAATGTGTGTGTAAGTTTCTGTGGGTGTGTATTGTGTGGGTGTGTACTAAATGTCTATGTGTGCGCGTATGTGTATGAACGTGAAGTACATGTTGTGGGTGTGGGGTGTACTAACAACTAGAGCAGGGCAAGCTGGCTACAGACGTGGGAGATTAGCTGGAGGAAACCTGAAGGCAGGGGGTTGCCAGGGACACGAACAAGGAAACAAAAACAGGAAGTGCCTGAAACAGACAAGGAACATTCCGGACCAGAGAGGGGAAAAGCTGTTGACAGCGTGACTTTAGGAAACTGTTCTCTTACACCGAGGTGTTCCTCTCCGGAAGGGGAACCACCTTCATCTGAGGAGGAAAGAGAGACATTTGGCCCGTCTCCGCTGTGTCTCATGTTCACCAGGGCCAGACGATGGCTCTGGATCTGGCCTGTATGGTTCTGTTGTGCATCCTGTCGTTTTAGTAAATGGAAGTTTGCTGTAAATGTCAGGGCTGCAGTTGTGGTTTCTTTTGGAATCGCTGCAAAAGGAATTGTTGTGTTTGTGCATTCCGGTCCCACAAGGCTTTGTGTGACACGTATGCTAGACAGCTACTGTACACATGACACACACTCTGCTTGCATTATTACAAATGTATCCAGCTGTTTATAATTAGCCTCACCTTGGAGCTGTTGTGTATTTGTAGCGTGTGATTCTTGTGGAAAAACGACACAAACTGTATCATCTTCAAGAGCAAAACACCTCTTCGCCTGTCAACAGAAATACAATTTGTTTCTATCTCTCTCCTGTATTCAACAGGAAACGGCTCCCTGTCGGGTGTTAACAGACGCCTGGGTTTCATCTTGAGAAAAACATGCTGATTATTTGCATGTACAATTATGCAGTTTTACATTCCAACTTTCAGGCAGGATCTACACTCAGAAGCGCTTTCAGTAGATGTGGGGCACACACCAACCAAATGTGTCTGTGTGTGTGTATGTGTGTTTATGTGCGTGTCTGTATCTGTGTCTTCACTTGTGTGTGTGTGTGCGTGTATGTGTGCGTCTGTATCTGTGTTTTCACGTGTGTGTGTGGTGTGTGTGTTGTGTGTGTGTGTCTGTATCTGTATGTGTGTTCACGTGTATGTTGTGTGTGTGTGTATGTGTTGTGTATCTGTGCGTGTGTCCTCCAGCGGTGCAGTCCCTCAACAGTCTGAACGACCAGATCGCCCACTTCATGGTGACCGGCCCCCAGGCCTTGGAGCAGGAGGACCTGGCCTTCCTGCCCAGCGAGAAGAACACGCTCCACAAGTCCATGACCCTCATGAGGCACCTGCTGGCCGACGCTCAGGTAGGCCAGGAACAGGATATGACATCGCGCCCACTTCTGAGGACATGAGGTTTAAAGGCTGTGACAGTACAGCTCTGAAATAATTGAGAGACCACTGTGCAGTTTTTCTTTCATAAAAAAAATTAAAATGAAAAGGACTATTTTGAGTGAGAAACAGAAGGGTAAAATTTAAGAGGCCAGTGCAAATGTATACGCTTCTGTTCCTCACTCGAAACTGTCCTTCTCAAACTTTTTTTAAATGAAAGAAAAACGGTGTGGTGGTCTCTGTTATTTCCAGAGGTGTAGTGGAGGAGTACGTCACAGAACTCCAAGGGGTCAGATGGCTGAGCGGTTAGGGAGTCGGGCTATTAATCCGAAGGTTGTTGGTTCTATTCCCAGGCCGTGCCAAATGACGTTGTGTCCTTGGGCAAGGCACTTCACCCTACTTGCCTCGGGAGAATGTCCCTGTACTTACTGTAAGTCGCTCTGGATAAGAGCGTCTGCTAAATGACTAAATGTAGAACTCCCAGAAAATACGAAAAAGACCCTCTTCTTGTTGGGAAGACCTTTTACGATCATTCTTCTCCAGTTTAGAACCACCAAATACACAACTCCAACATTTCATCTCAAGCTAAAATGCTTAGCTTCATATCTTAAATGCTCTGTTTGAAATGAAATCCGTTCACTCATATGACAAGTAGGTGTGTTGATTTGATTGTTCTTAATAGGCCCCCTTAATAGAGAACAGGGCAATCAATCTTTGCCATCAAGCCTTGATGTGCACCCATGCAAATTGTTTTCAAGGCGTATATTGCCATTGTCAAATGACACTGTTCTAATGGGTGCTTCGGTTGAAACAGAAATATTCTGTTCTGACATGGTGAGCTGTATTTCCCCCATCACTTTATTACCTATCGTGACTAAGATGGATCTCTCTGGTTTTTGCCAGGTGATATAGAGCAAGAAGTCTTTATACCAACGGGATAGATCAAAGTGTTGTATGCTCATTGCTTTCTCTCTCTTTCTCTCTTCCTCTTCCATTCTCCTTTTCCTGTTTGTTTGTGAGTATCTTTTGCCAAATTATTGTTATCTGTAATGGTCCATGTGCCCATAAAAAAACAACATGCCTGTTATAAATCATTCTGGGAAGATGGAGGGAATGATTGATGTTTCCTGTATCCCAGTGTTGCAGCTTTGTTAATAATAACCACACATTTGCCCGAGCAGATTGGCTTTGTCCAGATAAAAATGACAGCAACATGAAAGTAAGAACCAGGATGTCTTCATCAACACCCTCTTCCTTCACTGTCTCTCTATCTATTTATCTCATTCTTTCTTTACATTTTCCCTCCATTGGTCTCATGCCCATCATTTCAAGTGACCTTGGGCAAGCTGTAATTTAGATAAGAGGAGAAGAATGACATGGAGGAGAGAGAGGAGGAGGAGTAGGCAGTAGAGGAGGAGGTGGAGAGAGAAGGAAGAGGTAGCATAGGAGGAGGAGGTGGGAGAGGAGGAGTAGGCAGTAGAGGAGGAGGTGGAGAGAGAAGGAAGAGGTAGCATAGGAGGAGGAGGTGGGAGAGGAGGAGTAGGGGGAGGAGCAGAGGTGGCGGAGGAGCAGGAGGAAGGAGAGCGGAGGAGCAGAGGTGGCGGAGGAGCAGAGGTGGCGGAGGAGCAGGAGGAAGGAGAGAGGAGGAGGAGGAGAAGACAAAGGGATGCGATGAGCTGGCGGTATTCCTGAGGCTTTTGGGAGGAAGCTACAGAATGAAGCAGATGTAACCAGTGTGACTGAGTTTCCTGCAACACTTGAACACTTGACAATAATAATCACATACTCTAATCCACCTGCTCCTCTCCTCCTGTCTATCTGGAATGAGAGGAATCTGAAGTGTGTTGACCTTCCTGCAGAGCTCCTGCTTAATCTCTCCTACTTCATCTCACAAAACACTGAAGGGTGAGATGTCTCACGTCACTCAGTTCAGGTCTATTTACCTGGTAACCAGCAGTAGTGTGGCCCATTAACCCCCTCTTCTGTTTGGTTGACAGTGATGACAGAGAGCCTGTCATTGGCTGGTTGGCCATGGCAAACGTCCACGAGCTGCTGGTGGCATGTGCAGCCGGTACAGGTCTGACAGGAGCTTTGCTCATACAGTAACACAGGTCTGATAAGTGCCTGCTGGTCGTGACCCCCCCCCCCCCTCCCCCCTCTCCCTCTGAGCACAGATGAGCCTGCCACTATAAGTACTAAAGAACTCCATGTGCAACAGGTCATAAAGGCTCTAAGAGAAAAAGCCAGAGCTTTCAACCTGTGTTCGTCTATTCTCTCTCGCTTTCCATCTCTCTCTGAGGCTAAAAAGCATATTTAATGTTCAAAGCCAGGAGAAAATCCACTTACACGCCAGCCGAGATGTGGGGAGACTGTTGAGTGGCTGCCGTCTGACTCTCTCTCTGTCTCTCTCTGTGTCTCTCTCTCTGTCTCTCTCTCCCCCTATCTCTCTCTCATCTCTCTCCGTCTCTCTCTCTCTGACGATTACTCTCTCCTTCTATGTCCCTCTATCTCCCCCTCTCGCTCTCGCCCTCCCTCTGTCTGACTGATACAGGTAGTCAACTGGCTCTTCAGCAGGACCCTGTCTCTTTTAATCCCTCTCATCCATAAGTGGCCTCCTCTTCCTACGTACTCTCCTCTTCAAGATAGACTCATACTGCTCAGTACATCTCTTCTTATACGTCCGATAGACCTTGACGTCAAGAGTAATAAACATGCCGCTTTGTTGAGAATAAACTGACTTGAATGAGTTTAAACGACGAAACCAGAGTTACATTTCTTCCCCCCCCTCCCATTTCCAACCGTATTTGTACGTAGCTGATGGAATCAAAAAGCAGTGCTAACTTTAAGAGGCTCTCGACCGTCAGCGAGGCAGGAACACTTGCTCCTTCTCTTCCTGTTCTCATCTTCCCATCCTCCCATCTGCTCGCCTTCCTCCAGTCAAGCTGAGACGGAGGATGTGGAGCGCCCCTCCCCTCCTCCCTCGTCGGTCTGCGACTACATCGGCCATGCTGCCACTCAGTGGGAGATGGAGGGGGGAGGAAGGAGAAGAGGGGGTTGGAGAGTCACAAGGGTGACTTTGACACAGTCACAGGAGGGAGACTGATGAAGGAGGCCCGTCCATCTCTCTGACCTCCACTCTGGTTTAATAATTCCAGTGTTGAGGCAGACATGCTTGTCACCTGGGAGGACACACACACACACACACACGGCAGCCACTCGTACGCCGAACTTACACCCACACACACCTTCGCAACTACACAAACAAAGGGAGACACACTCAGGCATGCACATCCGGAATCTTCTTTCATATCATCTTTCACGTCTCCCCCCCAACGCCCCCCCCCCCCTTCACAGGGGAACAGGAATGTGTTGTCTGTCCTCCGTCATTAAGGTGGTGAGTGCTGAGGAGCCAGAAACACATGCAGCATCTACAGGCATCACGACACTAAAGCCCATCTTGGTGCTTGTTGAGCAGGAACTACATTATTATGAAGGGGTCAAACAGGTAAAAGGGTCTACTGGTAATGAGATAATTATGTCTCTGCGAGGTGATGTTATGAAACGTTCATGAATATGACAAATATTGATAGTCCATTAAAACTTACCAAAAATCATTCAATTACATTTCCTGGAAGTAAAAATGATAATTTAGTAAAAATAAATCATTCCCATTAAATAATCTAATAGTGCTATATTACACGCTATCCAGTAAAAGGCAGCAGGGAAAGGGGAAGGTAAGTATAAAAAACAAAGTCATCCGTGTCAAACCAAATGTCAATCCGGAAAAAGAACCCCAATGAATTTTTCAACACAATAGACCCATTTCCACATATATTAGCTGATAGTGTTGGAAGCGAGCCCAGGGTCACGGAACAGCGAAGCCCCTCTCGGGCCCCAGAGGGCTGGGGGGCAGAGCTGGAGAGGGGTGGAGTACCTCTGGGTCCTACTGGGTCAGTCTGTCCTCCTCCGCCACTGGTCTCAGCTGGCCTTCCTGGGGAAACGAGTCAGCCATGCATAATGCATCAGTCTGCTCCCATCTGCCCCCTCCGCCCCTTACCAGACCCCCGCAGGGGCCCACGGACCAATCACAACCTTCCCTGACATGTGATACCATGACGATGGCCTATCGCGGCCCGGCCTCGACCCGGTGCGTGACAAATGAGGATGGGGGTCTTTAGGTAAGGCGTTGGAAGTCCGGGGTTGGGTTCATCTGGTCCTGGATGTATGGAGTGGTTTACCGGTCCCTGGTCACGCTCACCAGATCGAATGATGAGGACTGTGGCCAAAACTGTTCAGCTGCTTCACAGCAGCATCATCAGCTTTGAAGGAGTGTTTACTCTGGCGAGTGTTTCCCTCCAATCAGAGACGAAGGACGTGACCCACCGTCCCATCATCTGATTGTATGACTCCGCCAGGGCTTACCTTCATGTTTTATGGATTCTTCTGAACTCGATGACTTTGAGAGGTGCGATAATAGCCAGTTTTCACGTAAAAAAAAAAAAACTCTGACTGTCCCTGAAGTACTCAAAAGTGGCTTCTGTTCCTAGTCAATAGTGCATTCTCGATTCAGCTCTTTAACTTTTAACTCCTGGTTCCTTAACAAGGTCAGAAGCTGTCAGTCTTTGTGCTGCTAAAGTCAAAAGTCTTGCTTGCGCTATTTAATAAAAAGCCCCAGGATAGTGGATTAATCAAGTGTGTGAGCGTCCCGACAGAATTTTAAATCACTCCTTTTGCTCTTTATCTCGTGGTCGCAATCAATAATTTTTTTGTCACACACAAATTGAATTGTCGGCAGGACTGCATTGTAATATTTCTGAAGCCGTTGGACTTGTCTGTCGAGGCGACTGAAGATGGTGGCCTATCTTGTTAAGATATAAATTGAAAACTGTTTCATTAAAGGGATAGTGTGCTGTATGTTTCTTGCTGAGAAAAAAAGAAGGATTTTCCAAAACTTAGTTCTTCCTTCCACGGTCAATTGTGGCACAGTAATGATATGGAAATTGTTCTGTGCCAGAGGGAAATAGATTGTTGAGGCGAACGAGTAGCTACCATAAACTTTAGTTGTTGTCCGTTTTAGAGCTTCGCTACCACATTGGGGATTTGAGTTGAACTGAATATGAATTTGAATTAAGGCTGTAAGGTTAAGTTATTGTCTTTTTATTCAGAACTGTGCGTTCAAACTGTTCAGAACAGTTTAGAACGGTTCAGAATACAGTACAAGGAGACAAAAGATGAGATGGCTACCTCGTGACAAATTCACTTGAATGCTCGTTAAGTTTCCTATTTATTCTGTTCTAAATTAGCTCTTATCTCTTCCTTCACAGCTTGTTTGTTTTCTTTATGCATCCTGGTTTAGTGAACATCCAGTCTAATCAGGGGCTGGAACACCATGCTATCTTCACCACGTGTCTCTGCAGCAGAATTGATTGACCTATTTGTCATTAGTACTGTTATAAATCAACCTGCCATTATGGAGGAATTTCTAGCACAAACTAGAGTGTATTCTCACTGCTGCGAATGAAGGCAGCTGCTATAAGAGTGTGCTTTATGTCGGTAAGGTGTGTATGTGAGCGTGTGTGTGTGCGTTTAAGAAGTCCATCTACAGCCTCTAGGTACCAGCAAAGATCTCTGAAGGTATCGAATCAATAAGCACTTTCTCACTGCGGAAGTCCAGAGGACCTGAAGCCGCCATCACGCGGAATAACTAATGACATCTCTAGCTAGCTCTTTACTGGGAAAACTGAAAATGATTGGGACATCGACCTGTGAGTAGGGGGAGGGGAGAGGGAGGAGGAATTTTTAGTAGGAGGGAGCAGGTGATTGTGCAAGCCATGCACATCACATAACACACACACACATCCTCTATAAATCCACGGTCGCACCCCTTCTTTTGCTGCCCCCCCACCCCGTCGGAAGGTCAAGTTCTGACTGAAGACCCAGACATGGCAGCAGTCAAGCCGGGCCCCGACATCGCCGGTTAATAGTTTCACCATTGATCCACAGCTCCAGAGAGGGATGGAGACCCAGGGACACGATGACACCTGCTCCCCCTCCTCTCTGCTCCCTCAACACGGCCAGAGTAATGGCTTGACGCCCCCCTTTCCCATCCCCTGGGGCTGGATGAGATAAACGCACGCCCTTCAAGGTGAAACTCAGGCCCGGGGTCAGAGCAGAGCCCACCAGGGGAGACATGGCGTTTCAGTCGGAGCCAAACGAGGCGCTGGTTTTAGATCAGAAGGCTCCGGTAAAAAAAAAAAAAAGATTGACTCTCGTTCGTTCCTCCAGGGCGCTGGTTTGATTGGCTCGGTCGGCAGATCGGTTGTGTCAGATTTGGAGATTAAGTGAGGGGGCCGAGTGAACTGGATCAGGATGCTTCGAATGAGGGGCCCCCAGGGGACCTGGGAGGACCAGGGTCTGAGAGCAGCTGGGATGGAGGACAGAGATCAGACTCACTAAGCCTGTTAACACCTACTGTTCGGCCTCTCGGAGAACTGGATCTATACTGACAATATTCACTTCTGGACATCGACTCCTAGGTTATTCGGACATTTATGGTCCTGCCTGATCTGACAGTATAAGTGTGCGTAAGAAAAGCCTGTCAAGATGTGATTAGGTCCATTGTAAACATTGAATAAAGCAGCGCAGAAGTACTGGAAAGATATCGAGCAGCCTCTTGAGACTGACTGAGTAGGACTGGTATTGTCTCCCAGGCCTCTCAGACCGCCTCACAGGGTAATAGTCGTGCTTGAAGACTCTGACTGGGACACTAAGCAGAGGGAGAATGTGACGTCAGAAGTGAGGCTGTCGGGAAAACAAAGAGAACATTTGCATAAGAGGACTATCGGAACACACGTTGCTAAGCAACCGCGGCCGGAGCGAAAACACCTGAGCTGGAGTCTGGGCCTGTGTTTATGTCCACGGTGTCCTGTTTTGGACCTCAGTCTGTGAGGAAGCTGGACAGGAGAGGACAGGAAGGAAACAGCCCAACACTTCATGACCGTCTCCATAAATACAGTTGGAATGTTGTTAAATGTTCACCTTTTTGGGGAACTTCGATCACCTATAAACACGGTAATGTGTAATCAGACTATATCATCGAATGTAATTTTCCATCATCAAAACTAATTTATTTCCGACATTCCATGACATGTCCGGCCCCCATATCTCAAGTTTTGTTTCTATGGACTCCCTTTTCTGAAGACACCCTCTTCTGCCACGAGCTCACAGCAGATATGTGCTGCTAGGTGTCTTTCCTGTCGGTTCTCCGTGGGATCTGTCGGTTCTCCGTGGGATCTGTCTCCGGATGTTCAGTCCGACAGGATCAGTGCTGGAGAACCCCTTCCTGTGGCAGGGCTGGAACACGTCTGAGGAACTGGCCTCCTAATCTCACCTGCTCATCTATCCATGCTCTCCACCTGGAGACATCAGTCCAACAGACAGCCGCCTCAGGTGTGTGTGTGTGTATTTGTGTGTTCCTGTGTGTGTATGCACCAGTTTGTCTGTGTTGCACAATGGAGAGTTGAATGCATCAGTAGAGCAAGTGGGAAGGAAGTGAAACTTCTCTTTTTGAAAAACTGACTGACCCGGTGATCTCTCCGTCCTCCACAAGAATCTTTCTTTTCTCTCTTTTCTCTCCTTTCTCTCTTTTCTCCTGTTATCCTGTGATTTCCTTTCGTATTGCCAGGCTAGCTATCCTCAAATCAAACGTTCTGCCCTCAATTTTGAAAAGGTTTTCGGGAGATATGAGGGAGAGTCTGCGAGTCAGGGCTCTACGGTGACAGTGGCAGCATCGTTTAGTAAAGATGGATCTCATGGCCCTGAGGAGTGGAGCTTGCAAAGAAGAAATGCACCAGTTAAGCCTACGTGTCCCAGTGGGACCAACACAGTGTGTGTTTGGTTGTGCGCCCGTGCTGTGTGTGCGTTTGTGTAAGAGGGTATGTTTTAGTGTGTGTGTGCACAAGTGTGTGCAGGTACTTCTGTGGCTTTCTTCTCGTCGTGCAGGGAGACCTGTCAACGTTGTAAATATGGCACCATTCCGATGTGACTCAGGGACCAAACACATCTCGACACAGCGGCGCTAACGGTCCCTTCCATCGGTGAACGTGCAGCTCCAGGAAGGAGAGGTATTTGAGAGGCGGAGCACATCCAATGTGGGCTTCTTCTTCTTCTTCTTCTTCCCCTGGCTCAGGTCTTTAAGTATTTCTCCAGTGGAGGGAGGGACCCCTACCAGGTGTCTGTATCTTCCTCCTGCTCTATGGGGTGAGTCAGCACGGCGGCCATGCGTACCACGCGGTGGGAGACTCAGACTGTAAAAGAGGGGGAAAATTGCGACATTTCAGGTGTTGGGTTTATTTTCACACAGTTGGGTTGGTATGCCTCTGTAACGGCACATATTCGTAAAGACTTTTCGGTGTTATCTGATGTTCCGGCGGGGAGGCGAAACCATTTCTTCACCAAAGGCAGGGCTGCTTGTTCTACAGTTGGCTCCACGAAGGGAAATTGATTCAAATGATATCTGTAGTCTTTCTGCAGATCAAATGTTGATAAAAAGTGATGTTTGAAGAAGGAGGGTACCATTTGGACACAGCAGGGACGCTGAGCAGGATAATTAACATACATACCCTCCTTGTTTATTTTTGATAGAAGGCTGCAAGGCTAATCGAGATTCTTCTGTATTTAAAATGTTCTCTCCTGATCAATAAAGCCAAGAGAGAAGTTAACAATCCTTAGCTCAGCAACATTCTGTTTTAAGGATAATCAGTGTTTCCACTTTTTAATGAAAAAATAATTAGGCCCTGAGTTTGCATTAGTATATCTTTCGCATTTTCGCTGAGGCAAGAATTGGAGCCAGACATTCCAGTCAAAGTGTTTGGAATTTAGAGTTAATCTATTCGCTTTGAATATGAAAAAATCTAATTACTTATGTAAAATGCTTTAGATAAGAAAATACAAATTGGTTGAAGTTGGTTGAGGAAAGATTCAGTACAGTACATTATGAATAACAATAGGGAATTTTGATGATTAACATTTTCTTTATTTAAAATAGAATAGTTTATGGTTTAACCACAGTACACTATCGCTAAACTTGTAGGATGCCCAAAGGATAGGTAGTGTGTGCACCAAGTGAAGATGCCTTCAAGTCATAAATAACATTCACTGAATACTTGCTTGACTACATATTGTCTATATAATCTCATGAAGTGCCAGCAAGGGTTCTGCACACCCAGGGTTTTTTCAAATTAAAGAAGTCTCACAGAATAAACTCAATTACCAGTTCCAGTCCTGTCATACCCTCTGTACACAAACACACCAAGTATATTTTTTATAGCAGATGGATGAGGCTAATAGAATCAGAATCAGAATGGGATTTATTCGCCATGAAAGTTTGCACAGACAAGGAATTTGCTTTGGCAGGAAGGTGCATACAATAAACATACCTAAAATTTTAATATGTGGACTATCTATACTAAGGGTACATAAACTAGCAGTACTAAGTGGGATTAGAATATAATTAAATATACAATAAATAAAATATAAGTTGCCGTAAATTACAATATAAAAATACAAATATTACAAAAAATACAAATGTACAAGATACCATTTTGTAATGCAGTGCAAAAAGCAGTGTGTTTTAAGCAAGAAGTCATTAGAGTCAGTGTGGTCCCTTGGCCTTGTTGAAGAGGCCAATAGCGGAAGGGAAGAAACTGTTTTTGTGGCGTGAGGTATTGGTCCTGATGGACCGCAGCCTTCTGCCGGAGGGGAGTGACTGAAACAGGGAGTGTCCAGGGTGGGAGGAGTCGGCCACAATCTTCCTCGCTCGCCTCAGGGTCCTCGAGGTGTGCAGGTCCTCGAGGGTAGGCAGATTGCAGCCAATCACCTTCTCAGCAGTGCGGATGATACGCTGCAGTCTGCTCTTGTCCTTGGCAGTGGCAGCAGCGTACCAGACGGTGATGGAGGAGGTGAGGATGGACTCAATGATGGCTGAGTAGAAGTGCACCATCATTGTCTTTGGCAGGTTGAACTTCTTCAGCTGCCGAAGGAAGTACATCCTCTGTTGTGCTTTCTTGATGAGGGAGCTGATGTTCAGTTCCCACTTGAGGTCCTGGGAGAGGATGGTGCCCAGGAAGCGGAAGGACTCCACAGTGTTGACTGGGGAGTCACACAGGGTGATGGGGGTGAGTGGGGCTGTGTTCCTCCTGAAGTCCACAACCATCTCCACTGTCTTAAGAGCATTGAGCTCTAAGTTGTTCTGGCTGCACCAGGTCACCAGGTTGGCCGCTTCCCACCTATAATCAGACGCGTCTCCACCAGAGATGAGCCCAATAAGGGTGGTGTCGTCCGCAAACTTCAGGAGTTTGACGGACGGATGACTGGAGGTGCAACTGTTGGTGTACAGGGAGAAGAGCAGAGGAGAAAGGACGCAGCCCTGAGGTGATCCGGTGCTGATGGACCGGGAGTCAGAGACTTGTGTTCCCAGCTTAACGCACTGCTTCCTGTCAGACAGGAAGTCTGTGATCCACCTGCAGGTGGAATCAGGCACGTTCAGCTGGGAGAGCTTGTCCTAATAGAATAATGTGTGCAAATTTCCTTAGCTCATCAAATCATTCTGTGGGAAAGCTAGGTCACACAGCAAGGTCCATCCCATCATGGGATCTTTCTCTGCTCGGGGTAATCCCAGGGGCCATGAGAGACGTTTAATCTTCAATCCTGTGCGTTACCAGGACACTAACAATACAGCACTCAGCCCCCAACAAGAAGCAGAATGCTGAGTTGAGAAACGACTTCATCTTTGTGCTTAGTTTTATGGTTTACTACAGAACACCACTTCTTCACAAACAAATGTGCCAGTAACCAGTTCTACTGCATGCGGCTGTGATCCACTCTGACTTCCGAACTACTGTTATTATGCACTTCTGATCCTTGATCTTCTGCTGTACTTTTGTATACGTGCCATTTGTACGTCGCTTTTGGATAAAAGCACCTGCAAAATGAATGAAATGTCAAACAACTGCATGCTGGCAGGGCTTGAGTTACTGACATGGCTGCAATATAGATGTAGTGATGTTTCTTCAACATAAGCATGAAGGCTGGATCCTAGAGGGAGAGTAAACTAGGTCCTACATTTGTATGCCCAAGTCCCCTGTCACTAAATCCTGCAAAATCACCCCCACAGTTACAATGCAAAGCAGAGGGAATGAGCCAAATCTTATAATCTTAAAATAGATAGATAAACGCCATTACAAACACCTAATCCTGTTTAAAAAGAGAGAGAGAGAGGCTCTACACATCTATTTTTCAAGTTCTCTCTTCCCTCGCACTTTCTTTTTTTTGTCGTAGAGGATTCTGACAGTGTAATGCCTAATGTAGTGTGATATTAGTCTGGTCTTTGATCTCAGGCTTCAATTGCTGATGGTTGAAGTAGACAGGGAAGATCTTGCCCCTGGTTAAATAGCAGAGTAAAAGGGATTAGGGGAGGTCCTGAACGAGGTCTAGTGAGCATGCTGTGAAGAGCAAGCGGCAAACGCCGAGATTGATAACGCTCACTTCAGAAACATAGACTTTGAATGGTAGAGCTTGCGCTCTCCGTGACGTAGTTCTGTTAATTCTGTGGAACTGTATGAAAATGTCTTGCCTAAGCGGAAAGATTTATTGTAGCCTTCCGCACTTAATAAAAGAGATTGGAAAATAGCTGAAATACATTTCCTAAACCACAGATTGAACTATTCAATTATTTCAAACTAAAACAGTGTTATAAATCGTTCAGAATGCTCATTAGCATTGAATGAATGGCTTTAGCTTAACACCAGGAACAAAATATAATTAAATAGCAGTGTGGGGTTAGAAGTATGGCTTTTTGAATTGATTGGAATTGGGACATTTTGTGTAGCAGTAGTCAGCCAGTAATACTCGGCTTAAACGTACGGTGGGGCATTTGTTACAAATTCAATGGGTTTTCGAAATCGATTTTAAAATGTTAAGAACAGAGTAGCAGCGGCCTGGCCAGGAATAAATTGGTCGGTGACCCTGCGGAAACCAGGGGAGGGGTCAACTGCTTCTTGTTTTCACGTTTAAAGTGATGCTCTTTTCTCTTTGTGAACCAACCCGCCCACAGGCCCCCCAGGCCCACAAGTCCAATATGTGTCACACTGCACACTTCCACTTAAGAGAGAGAACTTGAAGAAGATAACTTGATAAAAGCACATCAATCCAGCTGGTGTTTGAATAGTAGCACAAGCAGTAATGAGCGAAGGTCAGGGTCTTGTGTAATGATGTCCTCTGGATCTAGCATCTCTGCAGCTATAGGACAAACTGGATGACGCTAGCTTGTTAGCTACCTGGAGGAGAGGGAGGGGGGCAAGGGAGGGAGGGAGTGGGGAGGGGAGGGGCTTCTTTCACAGCTCAGTGAGGCTGGAGTTATGGAAGCAAATCAGTGACAATTTTAAAAGGCAATTTTATAATGTATTTAAATTTTACATTGAAATAAATTAATATTTCAATTTTAAAGAGGTGAATTCAAAACCAACAAATTCGGTGGTGTATACATTTCAATAGGTGCTGATTTGCTTCCATAGAAGAGACTTACGATAAGGTCACTTGTCTGGAGTGGGTAAACCGACTTTGACTATCTTCAAAGCCACAATGTTTTAGAAAAGAAAAAGCATGACGAATGGATGCACAATAACATCCACCGGTGTTTTCTTTCTGTAAAACTTTGTTTAGAGATACCATGTCCCTTATCTTAGTACACAAAGATGTGCAACACAACGTTGTTGTTGTTTTGTGGTCTTGTGTACCTGTTATCTTGTCATGCTTTTCACCTGTCTTAACCGTGGCTCGAGGCTGCCTCGACACGCACCAAGTCAGCACCAATTCAGGTCACACATGGATGAATACTCACATGTACTGGATTTCGTTATCACCCCAGCTTCCAGCACCTTCGCATAAAAAAAACCAACAAAATAGACAAAACATGAGGTTTTATAGCAGTGCCATTGGCTTTAGGTGGAAGGATGGAGTGATGAAGGGGAGAAATAAAAGGATTACTTCCTCTTTCGCTCAAACCAAACCAGCTGTATGCTCTCTCCTTCTGACTGCAGGTCAGCCTAATGATGGCAATTTCCTCTGGTTCTTGTTCTTTTAACATAATTACCCATCCTCACACTGGCCATACAGAATCCAGCTGCTGTACACAGTTAGCTTTGAATCGAAAGATCTGGCTGTGTTTTTCTTACGACATACACAGAAGGGTCTAAAAGCTGGACTGTATGCTAAAAGTTCATCTGCCCAGACCTGGTCACTGTTTTCATGCTCAGTCCATCTCTTTTAGACAATTAGAGCCCATGAAAGTCGAACGCCTTGATTATAAACATTTATTCGTAAGCTATTCAGACAAGCCATCAGCTTACAGTGTCAGAATCTGAATTTGGTTTATTCGCCATGTAGGTTTACACAAACACAGAATTTACTGTGGCAGGAAGGTGCAAACAATAAACATATACAGATCTTAAATTAAGTAAAAAAGTACAATAGTCTAACTAAATCTAAGAACTAAACTATCTAAAAAATAAAATAATTTAGAATACAAAATGTATATAAAAACAAGAATAAGAATATGAGTATGAATATAAAAATATGAATATGAATGAGCAGCATATGGATGGACTTTTATTAAAACTTTTCCCATATCAACTTGTTCCCAAAATGTATGGCATTTTATTTTTCTCTATTCATCTATCACTATCTCTTTGAGGGTCACCCCCCCCCCCCCCCCGCCCCTCCATTTTCTGCTGACTCTGAATCTATAGCAAACATGGCCGTCTTTCAATTTTGCTCCTTCTGATAATCTGCCTCTTACAATAGATAAATATTAAATTATAACAAATGACTATCACTTTCTCCGCAGGCAATTGTGTGCTCTTTCTCGGAGACATTTAGTGTCAGCTAAACAAACGCCCGGTTCTATCTGTAATTGGGAATGTAAAAAAGCTGGCGTTCCCTGTGAACTGTTAAACGAATGTCCCCCGCATTATCAATATGAACCAGCAAGCTGTCTCCTGGATAATCAGTTATTATTCTCACCAGCGTATTGTTTTCTGAGAGGAATCATATTGCTACCCAAACCACATTTACAGTATGCAGGAGAATTTATTAGCATTCATCAATACATGCCAATCAACCAGAGGGCACCATTTGAGCCGGGAATTTGTATTGGCCACTTTATGCAGGAGATCTTAAGTGGTAAGTGTGAGTCATATTCTGGAATGATCTGTATAAATCCTCTTCATGTTTGTTTTTAGCACAGACACTGTGTTCCGGAGAAGGTTGTAATCTCATAAGCCTGTTTGACTGTGTAACGTTATTACTGTAACGTGATTGGGAATGTTTAGAGGGGAATGGCTTCTCCTGTCAGCTACTTTGCCCTGTAATGGTTTTAGTGGATGTGATGTACCTGGAAGTGATTGAGTCGTGGGGAGAGATTTTGCTGGAGGGCTGGGTAAAGGTGAAGCTAACTGGTTTGGTTCACCTTCAGGCTAATCTTCAAACAGGCCCCAAGAATCTCTAAGAGAAAAACGTGCTTTTTCAGTTTACTTCACTTGAATTAAGTAAACTGTTTGTGCTCGTAATTCCATTGCGTAGTGAAGTTAATGGTTGGTTTTATAACCCTCTTGTCTACATGTGAAGGTTGTGGTTTCAGCAACAACTCAAGGGTGGTGCAAACTAAAAGTCAAGACAGCTCCAACATCAACATAACACTCCTACTCATTCTCACTGCCATCCAAATATTTCCATATAATTGGGTTAGTGAGAATAGCAACATGTAGGTGGATATGGCTGTCACAATGTTAATAGTTTGTTTATTCAGCATTTGGAATTAACTAAAATATCTGTGGTATTTTACATGAACCCATGTGGAGCTTTCTGATATTATACTGAGTTGAACAAAAGTGCTGGTGTTAGAGAAAGTGGAAGTTCCTTGGCGTTTTAATTTTCAGTTGTGAACATAGCAACACAGAGGAGGCAGAGGAGAGTGGGAGGCAGGGGAGGAAAGAGGAGGAGGAGGAGGGAGAGGTGGGTGAGGTGGGAGAGGAGGAAGGGGAGGAGGAGAGGGAGGGGGAAAGTGAGGAGGAGGACCGAGAGGAGGAGATGAAGAAGAGGTACGAAAGAGGAGGGGGAGGAGGAAGAGGCCAGGGAGGAGGAGATTTTTCTCCCTGCAGGTTTCTCTATTCGCTCGGCTGCCAGAGGTAAAGCACAATCTACTTAGCAGGCATGACAGGTACACGATGTTAGAGAGAGGTTGCCAGGTTGGTGGACGACACAGAGCGTTCTGATCTATTGGGTGTGCGCTACTCAGGGCAGCTCTCACCTGGAGAGGACAGGCTGATTTAGCGGCTTCTTTGCCCTCTGTCGTTTAGGGGCAATGTGACCCAGCTGTGGAGACAACTCCATTAATAATCACAGAGTCAGAAGATAGAAGGGAGGAGGGGGCACGCAGAAGGCATGGAGCACGCTACAAATAATTTCATATAAATGTATTCATTTAGCAGATGTTTTGTCCAAACAAACGGACAAGGTGGGGAATTTGAAACTTAAGTGTGTGAATGACAGAAATATTTCAGAGACAACAAAGAAAATGCTCCGATTTGAATATATTTTCTGCTATACAGGAGCAGAGGACCATGACCTCTGTACAGACCGAAAGGTCTCCACTCTAGTCAATGGCTAATTAAGGGGTTTTATATTCTGAGAATATAAATCCCACAGAATTCAGTAGGGCACCAGTCTGTTTGGGTTAGTTGAGGGTTTGTGTTTTTTAATCTGACAGAGTGAGATAATAATTTCGCAATTCCTGTCTCGCACCAGGCTATAAAGTTAAATAAGATCAACGTTTTTGCTGTAAATACCTCTTCCTGCGTGACTTGTTCTCGACTTGCTTTCAAAAGGTCAAGATAGCAGAATCAGGAAGCATCACCTCCCTAACTGAAGAATCCGTCTCGCTTTTGAAAGATCTTGTCTTCCCATCTGGGGTGTTTTATGCGTTTGGTAACTATCGTTGTTGCTGTGTAACTTTGTCAAGGACCTAGTTTGGTTCCTGGTGGTAGGCATTAGGTAAAGGATAAATACTCTTATGAAAAAGTATTTTATCTGTCAGAAGATAAGTCCTCTCCTGGCCTTTTTTACTCCATCCATCCATCCATCCATCATCTTCCGCTTGTCCGGGGGTCGGGTCGCGGGGGCAGCAACCTAAGCAGGGAGGCCCAGACTTTCCTCTCCCCGGCCACTTGTCCACCAGCTCTTCCTGGGGGACCCCGAGGCGTTCCCAGGCCTGCCGAGAGACATAGTCCCTCCAGCGTGTCCTGGGTCTTCCCCGGGGCCTCTTCCCAGTGGGACGTGCCCAGAACACCTCACCAGGGAGGCGTCCAGGAGGCATCCTTATCAGATGCCTGAGCCACCTCAACTGGCCCCTCTCGACGCGGAGGAGCAGCGGTTCTACTCTGAGCCCCTCCCGGATGACCGAGCTTCTCACCCTATCTCTAAGGGAGAGCCTGGACACCCTGCGGAGAAAACTCATTTCGGCCGCTTGTATTCGCGATCTTGTTCTTTCGGTCACTACCCACAGTTCGTGACCATAGGTGAGGGTAGGAACGTAGATCGACTGGTAAATAGAGAGCTTCGCCTTTCGACTCAGCTCCTTCTTCACCACAACGGACCGATGCAGAGCCCGCATCACTGCGGACGCCGCACCGATCCGCCTGTCGATCTCGTGCTCCATCCTTCCCTCACTCGTGAACAAGACCCCGAGATACTTGAACTCCTCCGCTTGGGACAAGATCTCCTCCCCGACCCGGAGATTGCACTCCACCTTTTTCCGGTCGATAACCATGGCCTCAGATTTGGAGTTGCTGATTCCCATCCCAGCCGCTTCGCATTCGGTTGCGAACCGCTCCAGTGAGAGCTGGAGGTCACGGCCCGATGAAGCCAACAGGACCACATCATCCGCAAAAAGCAGCGACCCGATCCTGAGGTCCCCAAACCGGACCCCCTCAACGCCCTGGCTGCGCCTAGAAATTCTGTCCATATAAGTTATGAACAGAATCGGTGACCAAGGGCAGCCCTGGCGGAGTCCAACCCTCACCGGGAACAAGTTCGACTTACTACCGGCAATGCGGACCAAACATGGTCATCGTACATGCACAAACATCGTACATGGACCGAACAGCCCCGATCAGGGAGTCCGGTACCCCGTACTCCCGGAGCACCCCCCACATGAGCCCCCGAGGGACACGGTCGAATGCCTTTTCCAAAACATGTGTAGACTGGTTGGGCGAACTCCCATGCACCCTCCAGAACCCTGCCGAGGGTATAGAGCTGGTCCACAGTTCCACGGCCAGGACGAAAACCACATTGCTCCTCCTGAATCCAAGGTTCGACAATCCGACGGACCCTCCTCTCCAGCACCCCTGAATAGACTTTCCCAGGGAGGCTGAGGAGTGTGATCCCCCTAAAGTTGGAGCACACCCTCCGGTCCCCCTTTTTAAAGAGGGGAACCACCACCCCGGTCTGCCAGTCCAGAGGCACTGTCCCTGATGTCCACGCGATGTTGGAGAGTCGTGCCAACCAAGACAGCCCTACAACATCCAGAGCCTTAAGGAACTCCGGGCGGACCTCATCCACCCCAGGGGCCCTGCCACCGCGGGGCTTTTCAACCACCTCGGCGACCTCAGCCCCAGAGATAGAAGGGCCCCCCCCCAATGTCCCCAGACTCTGCCTCCACGTCGGAACGCGTGTTGGTGGGATTAAGGAGGTCTTCAAAGTATTCCTTCCACCGATCCAGGACGTCCCCCATCGAGGTCAGCAGCGCACCATCCCCACCATATACAGCGTTGACAGTGCACTGCTTCCCCCTCCTGAGTCGCCGGATGGTGGTCCAGAACCTTTTCGAAGCCGTTCGGAAGTCATTCTCCATGGCCTCGCTGAACTCCTCCCACGCCCGGGTTTTTGCCTCCGCGACCGCCAAAGCCGCATTCCGCTTGGCCTGCCGGTACACATCAGCTGCCTCTGGAGTCCTACCAGCCAACAAAGTCCGATAGGCCTCCTTCTTCAGCTTGACGGCTTCCCTCACCTCCGGCGTCCACCACCGAGTCCGAGGGTTACCGCCGCGACATGCACCGACCGCCTTGCGTCCGCAGCTCCGGTCAGCCGCCTCAACAATGGAGGCCCGGAACATGGCCCATTCGGACTCAATGTCCCCGGCCTCCCCCGAGACATGGTCGAAGCTCTCCCGGAGGTGGGAGTTGAAGCTCCTTCTGACAGGGGATTCTGCCAGCCGTTCCCAGCAGACCCTCACATTACGTTTAGGCCTGCCAGGCCTGACCGGCGTCTTCCCCCACCATCGTAGCCAACTCACCACCAGGTGGTGATCAGTTGACATCTCCGCCCCTCTCCTCACCCGAGTGTCCAAGACATTCGGCCTCAGATCCGACGACACGACTACAAAGTCTATCATCGAACTGAGACCTCGGGTGTCCTGGTGCCAAGTGCACATATGGACACCCTTATGCTTGAACATGGTGTTCGTTATGGACAAGCCGTGTCTAGCACAGAAGTCCAACAACAAAACACCGCTCGGGTTCAGATTGGGGGGGCCGTTCCTCCCAATCACGCCCCTCCAGGTCTCACTGTCATTGCCCACATGAGCATTGAAGTCCACCAGGAGGACGAGGGAATCTCCGGGAGGAGCGCTTTCCAGCACCCCTCCCAGAGACTCCAAAAAGGGTGGGTACTCTGCACTGCCATTTGGTGCATAAGCACAAACAACAGTGAAGACCCGTCCCCCCACCCGAAGGCGGAGGGAGGCTACCCTCTCGTCCACCGGGGTGAACCCCAACGTACAGGCGCCGAACCGAGGGGAAACAAGTATTCCCACCCCAGCTCGACGCCTCTCACCGAGGGCAACTCCAGAGTGGAAGAGAGTCCAGCCCCTCTCAAGGAGACTGGTTCCGGAGCCGATGCTGTGCGTCGAGGCGAGGCCGACTATATCTAGCCGGAACTTCTCTACCTCGCGCACCAGCTCCAGCTCCTTTCCCGCCAGCGAACGTCACCTTTTTTACTCAACATCCCAAATTCAGTTTAGAAAATAAAGCAGGCTGTTCCTGCTCTAGACAAACCCCTTTACCTGAAAGTTACGTAATACAGATTCTCACTCCTCCTAATAAGCCTGTTAAATAATAGACATGAAACATTAATTTAGTAATTCCATCATAGAACAAATAAAAGTTTCCAACAGATTTGTCAAAGTTTTATTTTTAAGCTGCTCATTCATTCTTGGTGTATCTTCTTAAGAGAAGAATGACTCATCTGTCTCGGAGTTCAGTTTAGCTGAATGTTGATATAACCCTCTCCATAAAAGACAGGAAAATAAACAGTCCCTTAAGATGACCTCTTCAGATAGCTCAAGGAAGTTAAAAGAAAAAGGCGCATTATGATTCAAGGATACGATTCACTTACCCTTGTAAAACGGGTCAAATAATTTCTCTGTCTCCTGTCTCCATCTGTAGTCGTCCTGTTGAACCTCAGTGTTTGCTTTGCATAAATGAGTCCTTGACATGTTCACATCTATTGAACACTGGCTCTCATTACATGCGTCTCTCAAGGATGATTACTCTCACCTCACTGTCTGCATCTTCTGCCATCCCCCTTTTCCGTAAAGACACCCCCCCCCCCCCTGGAGGACTGCAGTCTCTCATCTTTTGGGACAAGTACTGTAAAGTCTGACACGATCAGTCGTAAATCACAGCATCCCTCATCGCCAGGGTTCTTGTCACCTTTCCTCCAGATTGATCACTTCAGAGACCCTGCTGCTCATCCTCCAACCAAATTATACATTTCATTTTCCCTCCGTTTTCACCCGGTACTGTGTGACCCCGTTTCTGGATCCTTTTGGTCCGGGACCACCAGAAATCCGAGCAGGTAACACTAGTTTACAATCAACAGAGCAGGGGTTGTTGACAGCCAAGGGAGGTGATGTGTGATGTGAGGAAGAACCCCAAAAGTCCTTTGAACTTGGGTGACTTCCACAGAAAAACGTAGCCAGTCTGTACATTCAAAGCAGCTGTGCATGTGGCGTGACAGCGAGTAGAGTGAAGGTGTACAAGTGCTGATTCAGTAGTAAAGGAGATTCAGAAACTCTCTTTTTACTGTCACACACACACATGTGCACACACCAGACACACAGCCAGCAAGCTGGATGACTGCGACAAGCTGGTATTTACCTCTCCCTGCACTGCTGCCCGCACTTTTTTCTCTTTTTTATCACTCCACTTTTCCCATTATAATCGACTTCAGAGGGGGCGAAGTGTGCTCACTGAGTCAGAAAATCACATTTGAATACACAGGCAGCCAACTCATCTAGCCTAGCAACTCCAGCCTCAGCTTGTAACAGCTGCAGGGGCTCCGAAAACTGGTGCATCGCTCCACCTTCACCCCAAGATCCATCTCTGCCAGACCTTACCATCCCTCCCTCCCTCCAACTCTCACTCCATCACTCCCTCCTTCCTTACATCACTCCCTTCCTCCATTCCTCTATCCCTTCCCCTATCCCTACCCATTAGCGGAAATCCTGGGGGATTTCCGCTGATTTGTCCCCCCCAATAAATCACTGTAAACATAACTATGTAATTTCAATAATATTAATAATACGCAATGAAAGCGCTTTGCTGATTATGGAAACAATGGCGCTTTTTAATGTGCTGTGTACAGCAGTAATTTTGGTGTCCCCCTCAGGAATTGCTCTTGAGAAAATGTAATATAATTGTCCCTCCCAAAGTTGATAGCAGATTTTCCCCACTGTCCCTGACTCCCTACCTCCATACATCCTTACCTCCACCCCCTGCCTCTACCTCCATCCCTTCCATCCCTCCAACCACACCTCCCTCCATCTCTACCTTCCTTCCTCCATACATTCCTCCCTCACTATCTCCCTTCCCCTCTCCACCCCTTCATCCCCCCCTCCCTCCAATTTAACCCTCCTTCCCTACCTCCATCCATCTCTTCCAAACTCCGTCACTACCTCCCTCCATCCTTACTTCCCTCCATCCTCCCCTCGTGCTTTCACGACTCCATCAGTCGACTCTGTTCTTCATTATCTCTGAACCATCTGTGGACCTATGGAGGTTAGCCATGAGAGGGATGCTGGAATGACACCATGGCAACCCCTCCCAAATGTAGCTGACCTTTCAACAGGTAAGGCAGACAAAATGACAGGCTTTAATAAAAGTGTTACACCCTAAAATAGAAATGTATGCCTCCTAGTCATTCGGCAAAGAAACATTTGGCATTTACTTATCAAGGACTGAATGTCAACTTGATTCTTCATCATGACGTAGGATTATAGTTCAATTTGACTGCTATTCTAGTTAAAACCTGCCTGGAAAAAAACAAACCGAAACCAGGAAAGTTTTCTTTTATTCTGTCTTTGTTTCTGTAAACTCCCTGTCCACAAACTGTAATATCCCCTGGGGGGATGTGTGTTCCTAATCCTACCCAGCACCCAACGCTTATCAGGAAGTTGATTAGAGGAGACTTTGAAACCGTGTCTGTTCACGCTGAGCTGGAGTTGCTCTGTTCACCGTGGGAAAACTCCCAAATACGAGCATCACTGATCTCCCACCACGCAGCCCAGAGCCCCACCCCACCTTTGCTGCGTTTGTGATGTTTGGCTCCGGTTGCAATCACAGAGGACCCGTAGGTGTTCACATCCCCATGGTTACCCTAATCAGTCCTTAAGACATCTGCAAGCACCTTATGTTAATTAAACAGTGCCGTTAAAGACATCATTTGCAATAACTAGCATATTTTAGGGAGACAACAAAACAAGGAGAACAATCAGGAGAGGACAGGATGATCTCAGCACCAGCAGGAGTTTTTTCTAGCGATTCTCCTCCCTCCTTTTTGAACTAGAACTGTTCATTGGGTGTGCTCAAGCCTTCGGCGAGAGCACAACCTTTGTTCTCTCACATATATATTTATTATTATTATTTATTTTTGCCCCCCTAAATCTTTGTCAATATTTGGCCTACATAGACAACCTAGGTGTCAAAAGTTTCGTCTTGGTAGCGATTGAGTTGCTTGTATTTTTATTTACGTTCCGTTGCATGGTTTAAGTGGAAATTAAGTTTTTGTGGCGAAAAGTGAAGCTAACGGTGGCTAATTTGCTAGCCACAGTCACTGACGTTACTAACGTCACTAACGTCACGAAAACACGCGTGACTACCTGTAGCAGAACATTCGTTTCGCATCTGTTAACTTGGGGGATAGCTAGGCTAACTATAGCTTTACTGCAAGGCAGCTGCAGAAACGCCACAAGCAAAGAGGCCAGGGTGATAACTATTTACTTATTTTACTTTGTGATGTGAAACACAATTGTAAAATGTAATGTACAATATTAGCTGATATTATTAAGGAAGTAGGCCCACATCTACTTTCGGAAACGGTAGTCTACTATTTCACTGAGGCATTAGCATGACATTAGCCTCTGTTACCCGGGCAACACATACTACAGTGGTCTATGATGCATCTGTTTTCAATCATTAAAATAAACATTCCTCACAAATACATTTTCGTTGTAGGATTTATTATGACATTACATTACAAGTAAATGATTTGTGGGTGAAATTATCATTACCTGTGGTTTCAAACCAGTGTTGCTCACTGCAACGCTGTAGCCTACGCGAGACACACTACAAAAACATCAACACAGCTGTAGGAAGTCAAACGGCGACAGAACATGTTCGGCACTCCCCTTACTTAAACCAAAAGTCTTTCAATAGGTGAAACTATCTGACTACTAACCTGAACTTCATTGCCACAGCCTAAACTTTGTCAATCTGTTCATGAAAATAATTCATTTCAGCCTAAACCGTACAACGGAACGTTAAATCGAATTCAACCAACGCAATCGCTACCAAGACGAACACAGCAGTAGTCTAGTACTGTACTGTAGTAGAATTTACAGGGGCAGCTTCTCCACACAGGGCTATATCGCATTTTGCGTTGTTACTGACAATGATCGCTACCAGTGAGCTTTTTATGAAGGAGCGATTTTCCACTAAATAAATGTCAAGCTTATTTACGTTTTTGGGGGCATATTTTCAGTTAGCAGATGGTACTGTTTGAATCGCGAGTCTATCTTCTGCCGGTAACGTCGTAGAATAATCTTCAAAGGGGGTTCTTTATTAATGAATGAATGCAATATGAGTAGGCTAAATGCCTGAAAATATGAGGCTGCCTCTTGCAGGGGAAATGAGAAGACATCATATTTCATTCTACACTTCACTCGTATTTTGAGTTGTAAATAAGCAGCAAAAAAAAGATGCTTTTAAATCTATGTAATCTTTATAAATAATACGTAGGCCCTATGCATTTTTATATAAAATATACAGACCCCTGTGCAACCGACGCAAGCAAGCACACCCTACAATTTCCCCAGAAATTGTACCCTCTCTAGTTTGAACTATTATTTCAACGATGCTTTCATACGATAAACGGTCTCTTCTAGTTGCAAGAAACTCGTTTTTTCTGTGGATTTGTTCCTATAATGTAACTCACATATTGTAACTGAACTGCTTGTCATTTTGTGTTGCTGATTCTGGTCTTGTGAGGCGATTTCTCGTGCTGTTAAGTTGACAGCGATGATGCCTGACATTATGGGATGCATAAGGGCAAGCTAGCCGATGTAACCTCCCGCCATGCAAGCTCAGTCTCAGTTCGAGGAGGCACTACCATCCAGGAATGCTGAGCAGGAGAGACAGGCTCTGCCTCAGAACAGACCATCTCTCTCTGCCTCTCTCTCTGTCTGTCTCTCTTTCTGTACATCTCTCTCATTCTCTGTCTGTCTCTCTCTCTACATCTCTGTCATTCTCTGTCTCTCTCTCTACATCTCTGTCATTCTGTCTTTCTCTCTACATCTCTCTCACAGTCTCTCTCTCTGTCTGTCTCTCTGTTTTTCTCTCTGTCTGTCTCTGAATCCCTGTCTCTCTTCCTCTCACTCTCTCTGTCTCTTTATCTTACTGTCTCGCTTTTTATTGCTCTCTTTCTCTGTTTCTCTCACTGCCTCTCTCTCTCTCTCAATCCCACCCAATTCTCCCCATCTCTCGCTATGTGTCTCTTTGTCTCTTTCATGAATGCACACACACAGACATTTGTTGAGAGTACACACACACAGACACACATTCACATCACCATGCACATCGTTCAGCGCTCTGAAGAAGAGCCCATCTGTGAGCTCTTCTGGCAACCAATCAGAGACATTGTCATTCAGACCACTTGGTCTTCTTGAATGCTGGATGCAGGGCACATTCACAACTTTCTGGCTTTCGTTTATTACAGTTGCTGTTTGAATAGAATGGAGAGCACTCACCGTGTCTTCTATTTCCACTCCAAGTGCGAAATGTCAAAAGTCTTTTTTAGAAAAAAACACGTTTAAATCACACGCCCTCAAAGTATCTTTCATGTTGCCAGTGTTTAAGAAAGAAATAATGTAACAAAGGCTCACCGGTACACAATTCAGCTCTGCAGCTTTAAGAAGACTTATACGTGAACGCTACTGAGACAAAAATTGGATCTTTTCAAATGAAAGACTGCTAAAACACTATTTCAGATCAGGAGATCAGCCACCTCACTCACACATCTGTGCCATACACCAATCCAGAAATCTTATCTAGGTATCAAACCTTAAAAAAGCTCCTTTGACAACTTGGCAGGTAACCTTATTCACTGGGTCTAAACCTGCAGGCAGCTGTTGCTGGCTACCTGGCCTGGCCCTCTTCAGAACACTGTGCTTCTATCTTAATTCCCATCAAAGGCTGCTAGCGTGACTTGTTTGGTACCAGACTTCAGCCTCAAGCCTCTATCATCAAGCCTGCAGTGGTCTGGAATCACAGCTGGAATAACGGGGTTGCTTCTCTCCTCCATCTCCCCTATCTGACGTCTGTTAGGGGCTGTGGGAACAGGGAGGACACCATGCTTAGGTAAGGGGTGTGTGTGTGTGTGTGTGTGGTGCGGAGATATAATACATCCTAGTCCTACTCTGTAAATAATGATAAGAACGACCCCCAACACACACACACACACACACACATACCTTTCCTAAGCAATGTGTTGTACCTACCCCCCCCCCCCCCCACACACACACACAGATCTACACACTTACACACACACACCACTGAAGACAGAACACAGATGTTATCTCTGTGTGTCAGAAAGCTTTCGTTTGCCCGGCTAAGCCCGTTTATTTATTTCAGAGCTCAAGGTACATGGACGGGCGGAGAGCAAGGACAACAGAGACATCAATATCCGCTGTCGTGGTGGAGTCATTTCTGGCGTTCCCGCTGGCGCGTTAGCTGTCTGCACCGGGGGACGCGGGGAGGGTGGAGGAGGGAGGACAGGAAGGATAATTAAGGATTCACAGGAGGATACCTCATTGAAGCGAAATTGAACTGCCAGTGATACATTCGAATGAAAATAGAGGTGAAAGAGAGAAGCTTGAGGGATGACTTTGCCTTCCTTGTCTGTTAATCTCCCCTCTCTGTCTCCAGATGTTAGCTTCCACCCTTCTGTCTTTGAGCGTTAAGATGTGGAGGAAGGGAGGCGCATGAATGAATCCTGTAACTTCCTCTAACTCTTAAGGTTTGATGCAACGCAGTGAGGCACTTCAAGAAAGCTTAGTCAATAGAAAACGGGGAGATGTTTCACACAGGAGGCGGTTTGTTTGAGGATTTTGCAGCGTGTGAGGGTTATTCAAACTGCAAACTTCACTTTAAATTGTGCCTCCTCTCGAAAACAGTTCTACAGTATCTCAGTCTCCATGGTTTCGTCCAGAATATTCCTTTCTCTCTATTGATCGGGTGTCATTCTTCCGTCATCCCTCTTTAAGCCTCCATTCATTGAATCTTTTAAAACATTTTACTCTTTAGAAAATCTATTTTAACAGCGCAGTGAGCTGGGCTCAGATCCAACTACCCGGCAGTTTCAGTGTATCGACAGTCCTCGGTCAAAAGACTCAACTGAAGCAGGACTGAACTGGACAGACAGACTGCGAGGAGTCAATCCTTTACGTACGTCCAGTGATTGGATGAGCTTGGATGAATGACATGAACTGACAATGACCCCGATGACGGACCTTGAAAAGAACCACACACACACGCCGACACACACGGGAAAAGATACGAACGTGAACAAGCAAAACATAAAACTAGCAACTTGAGGCTCAAAACAGGTCAGGGGAAGAGCAACAGCGGCGAATGCTAATTGATAACAAATTAAAAAACGGACTAAATTGACTAAACCTAGTCAATTTAAATGTTTTGTCTTATAGCAACTAAATTATTAGCATATCAGTGCTGAATTATTTTTTGAAGGCATGACAATGATGAGAGTATGATTGATAAGAATCAAGGATGAGAATGTTGCTAGCACTAACTGGTTACTAGGTAACACGTAAACGGGAGGTAAAGCAATAAGTAGTTATTTGTATTCTGGACTTCTCAAGATCTATTTCACTAACAGTTGTTAGCTGTGGAGGTAAACAGTACACTGGAAGAAATGTTTTTCCTGAGGGTGTGCACTTCAACAAAACCTCTCTCTCTTTTTCTCTCCCTCTCTCTCACTCAATCACTCAGTAAGACAGACAATTTGTGTGTCTGTATGTGTGTGTGCCTGTTTTGTGTGAGCATGTGTGTGTATCTTCATAGGAGTATTCTTACCAGTTGTTAACAAGAGTTAACAAAGCAAAAGCTCTGGCACAGTAAAAGGGCGTAATTTTTCCAGGATTATATGATCTTAATGAGAAGAGATTTATCAAATCAAAGGGCCCAAAAAAAACAAATACAATCAACAAACATTTAATTTCCACACAATTCTGTCAGCTAACAAGTCACTCCTCACCTGAATCTGTATGAGGAGGGAATGCACCTAACCCATAACCCCAGAAGTTGAGCTTTATTGTGAACCTCTCCTGGTGGATGGACTAGCCAGATAATACCATAGTGCAGGTGGTTTTGATGCAGACACTACACTGCATTGCAGAGGTGTGAGCTCCCCAAACAGTCAGAAGAGAGACCAGAGGCCTTCTGGAGATCTCTACCTTCCGTTTAAACTTCCTGCTCAACACTGCCCTTGCTGGCACCAACCCCCTGCAGAGAGAACCGTTCCACTGTACCGCCTGAACAAGACAGATGGTGTCTGCTCAGTCTTGGTTCTGGGCAGTTTCTTCACTTCAGAGGCCAGATTCCTAAAACTCCCTCTCTGCTGACAAGTGGTAAAAAGTGAACATGGTTCATACAGCTGTGAGCATATGTACTGTATAATATACAGTGTATACACTGGACAATGTATACTCTGGATGGAAAGCAACATGTAGTGTTTTGGCAGTGTAGTAATTCAATTCAGTGAATATTAATTCAATTCTATAGCTGTATACATCTGTATACATCATTCGAGTCTATAGCTGTCTGTCTCTCCTGATTCGGGTGTATAGCAGTGCCCTAGATGAATGGACCTGTATGGGGTTCGATGGGGTTCCAGTTCGATTCCCGGTCATGCCAACTGACGTTGTGTCCTTGGGCAAGGCACTTCACCCTACTTGCCTCGGGGGAATGTCCCTGTACTTACTGTAAGTCGCTCTGGATAAGAGCGTCTGCTAAATGTAAATGTATGGAGAGTCCTGCCAGTGAGCCACAGTCAGGCCTTGTGTTAGCTGCAGAAGGGCCACAGTCAGGCCTTGTGTTAGCTGCAGAAGGGCCACAGTAACAGCGCAGCCCCCTGCTTTGCTCCCAGTCCCCTCTGGTTCTATTCAGATGCTAATGAGGTGCACGCACACATGCACGTGCGCGCACACGCATACACAAACACACTTACATCCATGTTAACACACTCAGACGCTCACATATATAAACAGGCACACGCACTGTAGTCAGACCAGATCCATCCCATTCCATAATCTATTGACTCATCAGTCGTGTTCAGCAGGGGTCAGAGGTCAGTAGTAGGAACCATCCTGATTACACAGACTGGCTCCTCTGCTCCCAGCAGGTCAACTGGCAGACACAACTTCCTACTAATGAGTTAGGGATGACTTTGAGTTTATAAGTCCCCTAGCATCACTCCCCCTTCCCCTCTCTGCCCCCTTCCCCTCTCTCTCCCTCCCCCTTCCCCTCTCTCTCTTTCTCCTCCCCAACGAGTAATGTGTCATACGTTCAGTCAGGGTCATTTATAAATACCGGCTGTATGTTCATTTACAGAGCAAGAAGGGTGACTCCTGTTCGCTTGGATGGATGAGTGGTGTGTGTGTGTGTGTGTGTTATCTCCATGCTTGTATGGGGATGGTCAAAGTGCTGTTGGTATTATCTTTATTATTAAGATATTATATTATCTTGATGATGCATCTCTCTGTGTGATCTGGTTTAATAGGACACACTTGTCTGACACCACACACACACACGGGGGGGGGGGGGGTTGAAACCCCAGCTGCTGTTCGGGTGGATGATCCTACCTCACACACAGCAGGGCCGAGGTCAGAGTTCACGTTGCCCGCCGGGCAAGACAATAAGCAACAGCCCTGATTATTGAAGGTCTATGTCTGATTTGACTGCTTTGTGAAAGATATATCCTAGTTTCTACAACGACAATCCTTCTCTATGGAGTAGTGAGAAAACATAGTGTTCATGCAGCCTTTGCTAGCTAATTTAGAAGTCCACATGGGACCATTTGACCACCAGCTTTTACTTACATACAGAAAGCACGGAATATGAATAAAAGCAATCCCACGTTGATATAAAAAGTCACATTAATATATAGATTAGCAGTTGTTGATATATTAAGTGTTTTGGTCTCCTGTTCCCACGTTTAGCACAAAGGCAAAAATATGATATCAATCTCAAATTTTACATACAGTTTTTCTTGTTACCCGACTGAAAGGGAAGAAAATAGGATTGCTTTTCTGCTGTTCAACATAACGGATGGCCCTAATATCTGGAACCAGGTGTTAGTCACTGTGGCGGTTTCCTTCACTTGCTGTGTTGCACCAGCCTGTTAGAGATGAAGAGGAACAGTATGAAAAGGATTAGAGGAGCGAGAGAGCCTGGATCTGGAGAGGCACTCAACATTAAACTCCACACTCACACACTCTCACACACTCAATCTCACACACACACACACTCTCACACACACTCACACACACGCACGCACACACTCTCACACCCACTCACGCACACACACGCACACACTCTCACACACGCACACACTCTCAAACTCACTCTCACACACGCACACACTCTCACACACACTCACTCTCACACACACGCACGCACACACTCTCACACCCACTCACGCACACACATGCACACACTCTCACACACACGCACGCACACACTCACTCTCACGCATGCACACACTCTCACACACACACACTCACTCTCACACACACGCACACACTTAGACAACAGGGTCCAAGTGTTAGCCAGCTGGCAAGTTCCGAACCACACTCCCTGGTCAGGTTATTGGGTGTGCTCAAGCCTTCGGCGAGAGCACAACCTTTGTTCTCTCACATATATATTATTGGGTGTGCTCAAGCCTTCGGCGAGAGCACAACCTTTGTTCTCTCACATATATATTTATTATTATTTATTGTTTATTTTCGCCCCCCTAAAACTCAGTCAATATTTGGCCTACATAGACAACGTAGGTGTCAAAAGTTTCGTCTTGGTAGCGATTGAGTTGCTTGTATTGGAATATACGTTCCGTTGCATGGTTTAGGCTGAAGTTACGTTTTTGTGGCGAAAAGTGAAGCTAACGGTGGCTAATTTGCTAGCCACAGTCACTGACGTTACTAACGTCACTACGTCACTAACGTCACGAAAACACGCGTGACTACCTTTGGCAGAACATTCGTTTCGCATCTGTTAACTTGGGGGATAGCTAGGCTAACTATAGCTTTACTGCAAGGCAGCTGCAGAAACGCCACAAGCAAAGAGGCCAGGGTGATAACTATTTACTCATTTTACTTTGTGATATGACACACAATTGTGATGTGTAATGTACAGTATAAGCTGATATTATTAAGGAAGTACATCTACTTTCGGAAACAGTAGTCTACTATTTCACTGAAGTATTAGCATCATGACATTAGCCTGTGTTGCCCGGGCAACACATACTACAGTGGTCTATGATGTAGCGTTATCTGTTTTCAATCGTTAAAATAAACATTCCTCACATATACATTTTCGTTGTAGGATTTATTCTGACATTAGTAAACGATTTGTTGGTGAAATTACCATTACCTGTGGTTTCAAACCAGTGTAGCTCACTGCAACGCTGTAGCTTACGCGAGACACACGACAAAAACATCTAACTTACACAGCTGTTTAGGAAGTCAAACGACAGAACATGTTCGGCACTCCCCTTACTTAAATCAAAAGTCTAACTACTAACTTGAACTTCATTGCCACAGCCTAAACGTTGTCAATCTGTTCATGAAAATAATTAATTTCAGCTTAAACCGTACAACGGAACGTTAAATCCAATTCAACCAACGCAATCGCTACAGTACCAAGACGAACACAGCAGTAGTCTAGTACTGTACCGTAGTAGTACAATTTACCGGGGCAGCTTCTCCACACAGGGCTATATCCCATTTTGCGTTGTTACTGACAATGATCGCTACCAGTGAGCTTTTTATAAATGAGCGATTTTCCACTAAATAAATGTCAAGGTTATTTACGTTTTGGGGGCATATTTTCAGTTAGCAGATGGTACTGTTTGAATCGCGATTCCATCTTCTACTGCCGGGTAACGTCGTAGAATAATCTTCAAAGGGGGTTCTTTATTAATGAATGAATGCAATGAGTAGGCTAAATGCCTGAAAATATCACGAGAAGGGAAAAACTTAAAAGGACGTTTAAGTCATAGAGATTAGGTCAATTTTTACACCGGTCTGCCAAATGTATTCGTTTTGATTCAACGATGAGGCTGCCTCTTGCAGGGGAAATGAGAAGACATCTATTTCATTCTACACTTCACTCGTATTTTCAGTTGTAAATGAGCAGCAAAAAAAATATGCTTTTAAATCTATGTAATCTTTATAAATAATAAGTATGCATTTTTATATAACATATACAGAAATATCAGTTGTAAAAATGTCATTCAAAAACGGACCCCTGTGCAACCGACGCAAGCAAGCACACCCTACAATTTCCCCAGAAATTGTACCCTCTCTAGTTGAGAATGTTTCAAACAACAGTTCGGCAGGGAGCACAAAGCCAAACAACACATATGCAACAGGACAAAGGACGGCAAGACACGTGACAAACAACAGTAGACAGAAACACACAAAACTAAAACACAAGAGACACTGAAAACACACAACAAAAGGAAGACAAGGGATGGAAAGAGGGAATATATAGTTTCCACCACTCAGAGGCATGATAGCAGAGATGATAGCAGTTATGAGGACACCAGACATGCTGCAGCTGGACGCTGAACGTTGGTCCGCTGTTCCGGTACTTTCTCCCTGCCATGTTGAAAGACTCGGTGCCTGTTGTCCTTAAACAGGAACAGTCGGAAGGCGAGAGCTCTGGGCCGATACGTCTCACACAGTTGGACAATCCACTCTGACACACAGCGCTTCAGCTGGGAGGACACACATTCACACACACACATTCAAACACACACATTCACTCACACACACACATTCACCCACACACACACACGTTTAGTCTCACACACGCACGCACATACTCTCGAAAGGAACTGGTCGCTTTTGTTGCCCCCCACAGTGTCTCTTTTTATGATTTCTTTCCCTCAAAGAAATTAGTTCTTGCCGAGGGTGAGAAAGAGAGCGGGAGAAACAAAGATTGAGATACAGAGACAGATGGAGAGACAGAGAGAAAGAAAGATATTGTGTAAGAGAGAGAGAGATAGTGAGGGAAAGAGAGTGAGAAAAAGAAGAGTTTTACTGTAGAGAAATAGATTACCAAAGAATTTGAACTTCAGGAAGTCTGCTGTCTGTTTTTCCTCACTGTCAAAGCCATAAACCCAAAAACCTAGAGGAAAAAAAAAAAAGTCCTGAAAAGTTTTGAGAAACACAGACTTGTGTTCAGGATGGACCAGAACACTTTCAGCTCCCCCGTGTGTACGTCCCCCCTCTGCTTCCCAAGCAGATGGTACAGTCCATTTAAAAAGGTGCTTGTCGTTTCTCAATGCTCTGTGTCCTTTCAACAGTCAGCTGCTGAGAGCACATTTCATAGGAGGGAGCGCATGCTCTCTCTCTCTTTCACTCTCTCTCTCTCTCGTTCTGTGACAGTACTCTCCCTCTCACACACACACAGGCACATTCTCACCCCACACACACACTCACACACGCAGCCAGTAAGCACCACAGAGAAGTCACACAGCAGCACGTTTCACTCCAAGACGGATTCTTCTCTGAGGAAGACAACTAAAAAAAAGGACACCCAGCTTTGAGGATTTATCTTGGCTTTGCCCCCCCCCCCCCCTTCCCCTTTTTTCAAAAAGAGAAAGAAAGACGAGGAAATTCGGACAAAGAAGGAGGGGGAGCGACAGTTTCGGTTTCTTCTTGGAAATGGTCCACTTGACACCATGACACCCAGTGTGGATTCTCCCCTCCGCAGGCAAAAATCCTGAGAATGATGGACGACAACAAGCAGTTGGCCCAGAGCATCGACGGGGCCGTGCAGGCGGCCAGCCAGGAGGTGACCAACCTGCGCTCGGAGCTGAGCGCCACCAGCCGCAGACTGGCCGAGCTGGGGGCCGAGAGCCCCGGCTCGCTGGAGAACCACCAGCACAACCACCACGGTAGGACAACTCTCAGAACGAGTGTGTGTGAGAGAGAGAGAGAGGGGGAGAGAGATAGAGAGAGAGAGAGAGAGAGAGAGAGAGAATAAGAGAGAATAAGAGAGAGAGAAGGAGAGAGAGAGGGCAGGTAAAGAACGAGGGGGTGTCAGAGAGACAATGAGAGAGAGAGAGAGAGAGAGACGATGATAGAGAGAGAGTGGATGAGGGAGAGAGAGAGGATGAGAGAGAGAGAGAGAGAGAGGATGAGAGAGAGAGAGGATGAGGGAGAGAGAGAGAGGATGAGGGAGGGAGAGAGAGAGTGCATGCAGTGCTCTCACGCAGCCAGTATACCGATGCTGAAGTTAGTGTGTGGGCATATTTGTAAATGCAAAAAGTGTGTGTGTCTACATGTGTATGTGTACTGTATGAGTGTTACTGTGTGCATGCGTGTGTTGGTGCGTGTGTGTGTGTGTCAGCTTTTGTCTGGGGAGGGAGAGAAAGGGGGAGGGAGAAAAGGGGGGAGGGACCCTACAGATGGATGAGTGTTGGATGACAGGTGCAGAGTGTCCACTCCTGTCTCCCCAGCACATCCCTCTCTGTTAAATAATTGACCTCTGCACCCACACAGGGGAGGCTCTTTGTTGGGATGGGGTGGAGTGAGGTGGGGGGGGTGGAGTGAGGTGGGGGGGGTGGGTTCGGGGAGAGAGAGGAGGGGGCAAAGTGCCCACCCCACACCCCCTTCTTTTTCAAATGGACATTTTGGCCACACTCTCCTGACGCTCAAGGCTGACTCAATCTTCTCCCTTAACGGGGCAATGGATCTAACTCTGTAGAGGGGAGGGAGGGGGCATGGGTGGGTGGCTGTGGGGGAGGGGGACTAGGGTGTTACTGGGGTTGCCGTGGGTTACTGTTACCGGGTGCTGTTTGAATGACTGCCCAGGCTGCAGAATTTGGGTCTGTGTGTATGTGGTGTCTGTGTGAGTGAGTGAGTGAGTGTGTGTGTGTGTGTGTGTGAGTGTGTGGTGTGTTTGCCATACTCTGGGTTTGTATAAAGTCCATCTGACATAAGGAAGGGTCAAAAAGAGTGTGTTGCATCACTAAGTCTCTCAAATGCATGGAAGACACACACACGCATACACACACACACACACAAAGACACACACAAAGACACACACGCATACACACACGCATACACACACACACACACACACACAAAGACACACACACGTTCCTTTGCGGGCAGTTTGTGCTGAACGGTGATGACAATGTTCCATCATGTGATTGGCTGCGTTCAGGCCCACTCAGACGCAGCTTAGCCGGAACACCTCGGTGGAATGACAGAACACTCTCTGGCCGTCCCGTTTCTCCCGCTATGAATAGGAACTCTGAAGCAGCAAAGAGCAGGGCTGCCTACTTCCCACTGTAGTTCTTGCAACGGGGGAAGAATGAGCTGTCCTCAAATGTCCTCAGAGAGTTTGATAGTCCAGTGACTCTCGCCACACACCGAGCTGCTGGCTGAGCGTCCTTAGACATCCATCCGTGAGGTACATTAAGACGATTGTTTAACTGAATCGAGTTGAGTTTGTTTAGTGTTCCTACTGTTTGTGTGGCCGTCACAGATGTTTGGCATGCAGCCATGGACACGGGCTGCGCTGCGGCTGGTGGGAATGCTTTGGTCGTGTGTCAGCGTTGTTGTCAATGGACTGCCCCTGTACTTTGTTAGGCAGTTATTTCTGTCTGTGTGTGTATGAGTGTTTGTGTATGTGTTCGCCAATGAGAGTGACGACAAGCATTCTGCAGGGAGTGAATGCTGAGGTCATTCTCCCTTTGCAGTTTGTTGCTCAACCTACTCGGCCACATTCATGATAACTCACACACACACACACACTCTCACACACACTCACTCACTCACTCACACACACACACAAACACTGTCAGCAAACCCAATTGAAATTACTGGAGCAAAAGTCACAAGAGTAACAAATTTAAGTAATGGAGATTAATATCTTGTAAAGCTTCTTAGAATCAATTCAAGTGGATCTCTCCATGTACTTATGAATGTTTTCAGTTAATCTGACTGAAACTACACCACTGGAGAAACCAAACCCCATTAGTCAGACAGTAGTACCGCAGCTCATGGTATTACACGGTTGCCTTGGTTCTGATGGTTTACCAGTGTTGTGCTAACGACCACCATGTCTAGACAGACGGCTGGTTAGCTGTACCAACATGTATGGTATTTGTGATGTTGCAAAAGTCAGCGTACTGAATTAAATGTTGGGTGTCGGGCATCCTATTAGAAAGACCATGTGGCGTTTTTACTGGTCTCTCCCATGTGTACGGTATCTCTCAGTGTCATCCCCTCTTAGTCTCTCTCTCTCTGGCTGTCTCTCTCTCTCTCTGACTGTCTCTCTCTCTCTCGCTCTCTCTCGCTCTCTCGCTTGCTCTCTCTCTCGCTCTCTCTCTCGCTCTCTCTCTCGCTGTCTCTCTCTTTTTCCTTGTTTTACTCTCGCTCGCTGTCTCTCTCTCTCTTTCCCGGTCTTACTCTGTCTCTTTTACTATCCCCCCCCCCCCCCATGCTTTACAAGCCCGGTGTGTGTGAGAAAGGGACTAGCCAGGGGCTGTAATTCATCACCAGTAGTTGCGTCGGGGAGGAGAGTGTGTCGTAAGGGTCGTCGGTTCACTGCGCAGCCTGCAGAGAGGAGCCCTGGGGGAGCTGTGAGGAGCCAGGACAGCAGCCTCACACACTCTCGCCACACACACTCACACACACTCTCACCACACACCTCCACACAGCAGCCGTGCTATATGGGAAAAAAAAGATTAATTAGTATGGTGTTGATGCAAATGTTTTTTTTAAGAAATGTAGATATACAGGAGGTGTGCGCAAGCAAGCATGCACAACTCTCCGAGGCACACACTCACACTGCAAACTCTCACACACACACACAGTCCCTACAGAGCCCTGCTGCGCTCATGCATCTTGCAGATGCTGGTTCCTGTGTGGCTGCCGAGTCTCACACAGGAGTTCCCTGGACTCATTTGGGCCTGCTGGAGCTGTGTTGGTCCTGTGTTGGACCTGTGTTGGGGCTGTGTTGGTCCTGTGTTGGACCTGTGTTGGGGCTGTGTTGGTCCTGTGTTGGTCCTGTGTTGGACCTGTGTTGGACCTGTGTTGGGGCTGTGTTGGTCCTGTGTTGGACCTGTGTTGGGGCTGTGTTGGTCTTGTGTTGGACCTGTGTTGGAGCTGTGTTGGTCCTGTGTTGGACCTGTGTTGGACCTGTGTTGGGGCTGTGTTGGTCCTGTGTTGGACCTGTGTTGGGGCTGTGTTGGTCCTGTGTTGGACCTGTGTTGGGGCTGTGTTGGTCCTGTGTTGGACCTGTGTTGGGGCTGTGTTGGTCCTGTGTTGGACCTGTGTTGGGGCTGTGTTGGTCCTGTGTTGGACCTGTGTTGGTCCTGTGTTGGACCTGTGTTGGGCCTGTGTTGGGCCTGTGTTGGGCCTGTGTTGGACCTGTGTTGGACCTGTGTTGGACCTGTGTTGGGCCTGTGTTGGACCTGTGTTGGACCTGTGTTGGACCTGTGTTGGGCCTGTGTTGGGCCTGTGTTGGGCCTGTGTTGGGCCTGTGTTGGGGCTGTGTTGGGCCTGCTCACACAGAGGATAGCTTAACTGGAATGCTAAACTGGACCAGAACTTCAGCAGGTCTTTACTTTGTTCTACCTGAATTTGACGACCAGTTTGTGTGTGTGTGTGTGTGTGTGTGTGAGAAACATTCATTATAATTGCATTGCTTTTGTACAAGTTGTATATTCCTGCACAAGCAGCTGATAATAGAATAATCTATCTCCAATGGGATCTAAAAATGAATTAAATCTATAGAATTCATGTCAGCATCATTGCATTCTGGGTCATGTAGTGTTTGACACGGAGGTCGGCTGGAGTGTGATGATTACGACATTAGCATGATAAACTAGGCCTCCTGTGGATAACCGACCACATTAGCACTCAAATCCTTTAATAAACATCCTAGGATCCATTTCCTAATGTGAATGTGAGCTCATTAAACACTTTCACTTGTTGACGCTGGTAATTCTTTATCGTGAGCACAGCACGGGAGAGTATATCTTAAAGGAGATGAATATAAACTGTGTTAAGATGTATTTATCTGTCATGAAAGGTTACTCCCAGAGCCACGATGATTTAGCAGGGAGGACTAGAATGGAGGTGTCCATACACAGCTAATGACAGCATCGACTCTGCATGCTAATGTCACCATACTACAAAGCCAATATTCCACTCACGGAATTGGTGTCCTTGGGAAATTCAACATGGTTATAAACATACCACATCTTACAGTATAACACCTGTTGGCTCAGTGTTAGTTAGAGCTAGAGTTCAACAATGTTTGAAGGTCGAGGTAGTTTAAGAGTTTACATGAGAGCAGGAAACTGATGGTTTCCTGTTTGCAGTCAAACTGATGCCACAACAAATAACCTGTTTTACCAAATACTCCCGCGTCGCTGTCACCTGAGGCAAGCACCCTCACGGAACACACACACGTATTGTGCACATGCAGACACGCATGACACAAACGTGCACACACCAACAGACAATCCAACCCGCCGTTTCATTGTGATGTGGAGATGAGAGGGTCTACTGAACATGATGTTTGACTGCGTGAGCGCGGCATTCTCCCATTCAGAGGCCCGGCGTCCCGGGGAGACTCCACACAACCGTCACAAAAGATGTGTCTTCACACAGAACTGGATGCTTTCACTGAGCCACTCACCTGGTTGATATGCAGAGGGTTTGCCTCTCCTCCTCTCACACAACCCACAAGGAGACCATAGAAGGGATCAAAGTAAAGAAGATTCAAACTGCCACTTATGCATCGAGCCAATATGCTACTTATGCTAACTTTGTGTTAATGCTAATTGTGCTATCTTCAATCTGTGCACACGGCACACAGTCCTTTTGTTAACACACACATATAAACAGACACACACATCGTCCTTTGGAAAGACATTTTTAACCAAACTTCTTTCAAAATGTCAGTTATCTTTCCCATAGTGCTCTCTCCTCTTCAATTAGAATAATGAATGCAAATTAAGTCTTTGAAATGCATTTTGTCAGGACTGTTTTTAAATGTCAGCGCTACTTTTTGATGAGAGTGTGTTGGTGTGTGTGTGTCTGTTTGTGTGTTTAATGGTGCAAAGGCACATTAGACTCTCAGACTCTACTCTCTCTAGGAAGCTTTGTGTTAATGTTGAGCTTTAACGTGTCTGAGTAGTTTTAAACGTTGATGACACGTTTCTGATGACGCAATGTTGTTAGCTAGGTGTTGTTATTTGGTCATGCCGTGGATCATAACGTAACGACTCGTGGACATGGGAAGGATATCGTCCTCCTCAGAATTTCACATTTAACGGGGGGGGGGGGGGGGGGGGTTATGGCTATTATCTCACAGGGTCGTGAAACAGATGGATCTCCATCGAAACAATCCTCAACGGGACTGTTGAGCGGGACTGTTGAACCAACAGCAGATGCCGGAGGCAGACATTTCGGTCTTGAGAGGAAATGGATCCCTACTGGATCCAGAGTTGTGGAATTAATGGAATCAAACAAGGTCCATGTGGATGACATTTTTAATTAATTGCGTCAGAACTGTCTGGGTTTTTTATTATTTTATTCCGCACTAGTCTGTGACAGTGAAATTAAATATTAAATGTCACTGATTTACATATTTGTGCAATCCCGCTCCTGCTCTCACAGTTAATTGTTGTTGCCAGTACTGGATGAACTGTGCCCAGGCATGTGTTCATAGGTGTGTGTGTGTGTCATATCTCCTGCTATGGTAATTACTGAGTTGGGTTGAAAGTGGCCTCTTTTTCCAATCACTTGGAGACCCGACACAACCATATTGTGTTTGTTAGACAGTCTGTCCACACACACGCACACACACACACACAGATCTAGAATAGTCCCAGACTGGACAAAGATGGTATTTCTGGAGCCTACAGTGTCGGGGTCAGTTAGGTCAGGCTTGTGTGTGTTTGGGGTGGGTTACAGTGTGTGTTAATGAGCTTTAGCGGTCGCCAGTATGTAGATTGGTGTTGCCCTCTGTCCTTCAGCTGTCTATTGGAACAGCTGATGCTAACATCTCTCTCCTACACACTGGCAGATGGTCTGTGTGCCTGTGTTTGGTAATCAGTGACATTGCACATATTCCTCTGCCATTAACTGCTACTGCCTAGCGAGGACTTGTCATCTGGAACCAGCAAAGTTCAGAATAACGCTGTAGAACAACGCATCTGTGAGGGGGCAGCAGTGGGAGAACTATCTGGCTAAGCGGAAAGTAAATTTTCCTGTGGACAAAGTCATTTGAAAGAGGATGCTAGTGTGGGATTTCACAGTTATTCGCTGGAGTGAGTTAGCACTGTTTTAGTCTGTGGTAAGATTAGAATTTAGTTCTCAGAAGAAACACTAAAAAGCTTGTCTAGTCTGATAGTGTCATCGCTGTTGACGTGATCACGTGAAGGTTGACGCGCAGACAGGGTTAAAATCGAAATACTAAAACTATTTGACTATTAAAATGACTATAACCTAATGGCAGCTCTGAGCCAAACTGATCTGCTTATATCCCATAGTATTCAGACCTTAATGGATAGTATATCTGTGGACAAACTGAGAGTGGTGATTAAAACACTCATTCACTTGAAAAGAGGCCTAATTAACTGGAGTATCACACACGTATTAATACAATAAACCCATTAATTGATTATCTCAATGGCTCAACGGTTACTTCACACATTGCCCACTTTCAACACTAGATTATAGCTTTTTATCCTGTGTATGCAGACACAGCCCTGGGTTCAGACTATTGGTGTCTACAGTGGTTCTTACCCTCACCTGTACACCAGCAGTTAGGGGTGGTGGAGAAAAATCGATTCACATTCGAATCACGATTCAGTCTTCTAGCGATTCACAAATTTCAAAAAATGTTTTTTTATTTTTTTATCGTGAATCGATTTCTAATCGAATCGTGACCCCCAACAATCGATTCAAATCGAATCGTGAGGAACCAAAAGATTCCCACCCCTTCTAGAAGTTATCACGCAGCACAGAAACAGGAGGACCTTTTAGCCTCCTGAGTGGATTCTAAATTCTTCAACGTTATTTTTCCTAAACCGTACTGCTAGCTAGCTAGCTTAATTAGCTTCCGGGCTAAGTTAACTAGCATTATACTCTTAGCAATTTTCGGAAGCCATACTCAAGCGTTTGTCGCATAGTTTTTGTCTATTGGAAAATATTCGGAATGTTCGAATCACAAATATGTTTGTGCGCTGTGGCGTCCACTTTCTAACGCTCACATTTTTGTGACGCTACTCCTTAAAGGGACTGCGAGGGTGCCGACGCTTCTTGGTTTAATCAGCGGGAGGCCTCATCAGAAGCAATACCCAGAAGATTCATCGTGCTGTAATGGGCTGAGGTGATGGACGTGGGGAGAGTGTGTCGCTCCCCCGCCTCCCCCGTCCTCCCCAGGATCCTGGGGAATGATGTGATGGAGTGGGGGAGAGGAGGGGGGGCTGGGCGTTTTGTCACCACAGCAATTATTCTGGATGAGGTGTAGTGAGCAGATCGGATTGGGTTGATGAAATGACTTTCTAGTTTTTATTTTTTCCTTTCTTTTTCTGTTCTCGTTTGCGGCGCCCCAGCTGAAAGGATCTAATTCCTGTCAGTTTTCTGTTCTGTGCTGCCTCTCTGAGGCCTGCTGTACTGTATGATGCTGTGCATTATATACATATGTAATTGGTGTGTGAGGCAGTCAGGGATTGCGGACACTTTGAAATAATTCAGATGGTCACTTGGGCTGTCGGTAGGTATTTAGATGGGGAAGGTGACCTATCTGTAAAAATAATGTGTCCTTGAGTGGAGTTGTTTTATTTAACAGTTCTGCCTTAAGCGCTCCCCGTAGAGTGAGTATCACGTGGGCTGAGGCCTATTCGCAGCTGCCTGGGTTCAATTCCACCCTGGGCAATTTGCTGCATGTCTTCCCGTCTCTCTCCTCCCTGCCTTAAACGATCTCTTTCCCCAAAAAGCTGAAAACTGCAAAAATAAATAACACATTTACATTTAGTCATTTAGCAGACGCTCTTATCCAGAGCGACTTACAGTAAGTACAGGGACATTCCCCCCGAGGCAAGTAGGGTGAAGTGCCTTGCCCAAGGACACAACGTCATGTGGCATGGCCGGGAATCGAACCAGCGACCTTCTGGTTACTAGCCCGATTCTCTAACCGCTCAGCCACCTGACACCAACACGAAAAATAATAATAATTCTGAATTCACATCAGTCATTCAAAGAGAAATTCTGTGGCATGAACAAGTTCAAAGTTCACAATTAACCAGTTTCATACACATGTAGCTGACCAGTCTTGTTCAACTATATCCGTGTCTAAAACGGCTCCTTTAGCTTGACCCCTGTGGTGCTCTCGAGTGTCTCAGACAACCTGCTCAGCCAGGACCCCCATCAGGGGGGTACGTGGGGTGTAATCCTAGAAGATGTGGGTATTTTTGGGAACGAGGAGACGACCGGAATGACTTCAGTGAGAAGTTAGGCCCTGAGTGTCGGGCTCCGGGTCTTGAAGCATGTGGAATGCAAGTGTGGGTCTGAACTTGGTGCTCGCTCGGGCCTCTCCCTGTACCCTGGGTTCCTCTTTAGTAGCTGACAAGCAGGCGGTTTTTCTGCTCATGTGTCACCGGGCTCGCACAAATCCGACTGAAGCACCACGGGGACTCTGCAATGTGCAGTGGTGTGTGTGTGTGTGTGTGTGTGTGTGTGGGGGGGGGGGGGGGGGTAGGGGGTGGACGGAACATTTTGCAGGGCATGGCCTCAACCAGTTCACTTGCTGCCGACATGGCCTGTTAAAGTGTGTTTAAAGGTTTACCCCTCTTGAGAAAACGGAAATGTTTCCATGCAACTAATTAAAAGCCTTACTTCAAAACAACATGTGCAAGGATGGACTTTCCATACAAGGACGTGCTTTGGATGTAGTCTATGCGAGGATCTGGAATACTGATTGTATTCGTCTGTGTTCCTGCTCAAGCCCCTGTCCTCGTGGTCTGTGTGGGGCTGCCCTTAAATCACCCCTTGAACAGTGTTTAGTCTAGTCCAGGAGAATAACATTTGTGGCACTAGCAAGGCTAGCAAGGGTGGTCTGTGTTTAACATTTTAGCCCCCGAAAATAAAAATGTAATGTTCTTCCTGAAAAACTCTCAGTTCCAATCTTCCTGTTTGCTCTGGTATAAATCAATAGTCAGTGGTTAGACAACATAATAAAACACTTCACATAACCGTGTACACAATTTATCTACACACCTTTGGTGCTCACACTATTTCTCTGGCTTCTCTTTCACACAAACACACACACACAAATCCATCTTTCCAAGACAAGCAAACCCCTAAAAACTAATCTAGTAGTTTTAGGTTCAGCCAGAAAGGCTGGTCTGGCGGATAGCACTGTGAGTCAGTGTATGGACCACTGTAGTCTGTCCATCAGCAGGCAGTCTGTCAGGCCAGCTGGCGCGGACTTGGGCAGAGGGGCAGATTGGGCAGGGCTGGGTGGCATGGTAGCAGGTGGGTACTGCCATCAGGTACCTCGGTGCCTGCTGGCACAGACGCGTCCGCTCCGAGGCGTGTGACGGGCAGGATGGGCGCTGGGCGGAGAAGGGAGGGAGGCCTCGTTTGCCAGGTGTGTGTCAACCCTGTGGTGCGTCAGACAAATTGGATGAAGCCTCCAGCAGCTTGGACGGACGGAGACTGTGTGAGGCTGATATATGAGGAGGGAGGGAGGGAGGAAGGGGGTAGGTAGGAGGGAGGGAGGAAGGAGGGGGGTAGGTAGGAAGGAGGGGGGGGTAGGAGGGAGGGAGGAAGGAAGGAGGGGGTAGGTAGGAAGGAGGGAGGAAGGAGGGGGGGTAGGAGGGAGGGAGGAAGGAGGGGGGGTAGGTAGAAGGGAGGGAGGAAGGAGGGGGGGGTAGGAGGGAGGGAGGAAGGAGGGGGGGGTAGGTAGAAGGGAGGGAGGAAGGAGGGGGGGGGTAGGTAGGTAGGAGGGGAGGAGGAACAGGCAGAGAGTGGAGGGAGGGGGAGGGCCGGAAGAAGAGGGAGTGAAGGGGACACAGAGAGGAGAGAAGAGGAAGGTGATGAGAAAGGGAGAGAGCCCAAGGGAGAGAATAGAGGGAGGGGCAGAAGTTTAACATTTCAATACTGTAACTCGTTTAACTATCTTGGTGTAAAAAATAAAAAACACAACACGGAGTTCTTCAACCTTTTTCTGAACCTGTCAGATTCCTCTCCCTCAAAAACACGATGCAGGTTAAAAGAACTTGTGATAGTGCGACATCTCCCTCCATTCAAATTAGCAACATTTGTTTGTCAGTCTGCCTCTCATCTCTCAAGCTTTCAGAAGTGCGCAACACAACAGCTGCTAAGGAAACTAGGACACTAAACTGCCATCCTTCAAATTACCGTTTCTTGTTTAAGCACTAACACTCTTTAATTACTGGATGACGTGCTTTAAATTTCATGCATTGGGAAGCTCAAACCTTGTAGGGGGGGTACCAGGAGTAGAGTTATTTCCTGTCCTTAGTTTTTAAAAGGTAATCGACTTCTAGCTGATGGAGTATTTAGTCCGTTTATAGCTGTACTTAACTTTGTTTAATTCTATTACCTAGCAAAATTTGACGTTTTTAAATTCAATCAGATAAAAAAATTCAAGAGCAGCTATTTGAAATATTGTGGGCAATGAAGTTGGTTGCCGTAGACATGAGATCTTTAAAAGGACATCAACCGTTAAACCGTGGTAAACTTAACCGTTAGAATGGGTCGCATCATTCATCCAATCAACACCGTCGCCCACAATGTCGACACAAACATTTCTCAAATGAAAGAAAAGTAAAACAGACAGGTTAACACACTGGTGAAATCCTCACTGAACAGTATCTTAGTGAGGTGATTATTCTTTCAGAATAATCTTTCCTCTGTATTCTCAGTAAATTCTGCTACAAACAGAACTGATTAAAGTTTGGAAAAGAATACCCTATCACATGGTGTGAACATAACTTGTTCGCAGGCAGAAGTCTGTGTTTGTCTTTATCCTTCTCACAGATTCCTTTTCTCCTCAGCTTTCGTGTTATTGATCAACGACACACAACACTGCTGTGACAAACGTTCGTGTTGAGTCACTGTCTAACAGCGCAATAAAACACTCCATCTGACCCTACACGAATACAGTTTCTATACATTATGTCATATGCCATTTCATAGGCTATTTTCCATATAATTACACTATATGATTGCTAAACGATTTCTATAAATCTACGGAACCATCACTGATTATGTGGTAGAATTACCAGTTACAAACCTATAAACATTGACAGTTGACATTTTATTCATTTAGCAGACACTTTCAATCCTCAACTGAGTACAAAGAGTTCATACAGAAATTACAGCAAGAGATGAAAGATCAGAAGTGCACAGTTCTACAATATCTCAGTGGTCAGAGTCAACATGGGAGTCAGGGAGTCAGATGGCTGAGCGGTTAGGGAATTGGGCTTGTAATCTGAAGGTTGCCAAATGACATTGTGTCCTTGGGCAAGGCACTTCACCCTACTTTCCTTGTGGGGAATGTCCCTAGACTTACTGTAAGTCGCTTTTGATAAGAGCGTCTGCTTAATGACTACATGTAACATGCCACATCTTTGAGTAACCTTATTTCAGCTACCAGGCTCGGCGAACTAAGAGGAGTCCAGTATGATTTGTCAGTACATCTCTCTGACCTTTGAGTTCACCTGACCCTTGACCCAAAAGCCGGTTGACCTATCAACAGGGGAGGTCATCTATTTGGTCACCAAAGTCACCAGGAAGTGCTGAATGTGTCAGTGTCAGTTTTAAATCCCATTGGATCACACCACCAGGAAATGGGACAGCTGTGTCATCAATAGGAAGGGAGGGTCCATTAGCAGTCCTCAGAAACAGCGTTTCTCCGAAACTCAATGTGTTGCGACCTCTAAAACCCCAGGGCTGTTCCATTCTCTCTGACCCTCGGTTTGAAAAAAGCCATGTCGGAATTCAGTCCTCTTGACGATTTCTGGGAGGGAAAAATATAAAGTTATGATAGACATAGAGTAAATCCTTTCTGATTTCACTGAATTTGTTCTACTTTTGTTTCTCTCGGTTCACTAATGGTTCAAGTCCTGCATAACCCCTAATAATATCTCTTGCAGCTCAAATAATCATTTTATGTAATGTATACGGCACTGCACATAGGAGCAGAACACAATTTGGAGATTACCCCTATGGCAAAGACTATATAAAGCATACACCCAGTCCTATTTGAGTTATAGCCCTTCATGTCTGCCCAAGATATGGAACATGAGGCTGTACCAGATCTGCTGTCAGTCTGAAAGCAGTCACTTCTCAGTGTGGAGACCACATTCTGTCAAAGCGAGGGGTTCATCTGGAGTTCAAAGGAAGAGAGGTGAGGAAAAGAGAGGAGACGAAGAGAATCCCTCGCCGTTTTCTCTCCGTGTCAGTCTCTTTTCCCTCGCCGTTTTCTCTCCGTGTCAGTCTCTTTTCCCTGGCTGTGTCTCTCCTCAGATAAGAGTAGTGCATCTTGACAGGCCCCTAGTTGAGGTTATGTGTAGCAGTCGTATCACCTCTAAAAAGACTCTGGTTGGAACAAACGTGCTTTGAAGGGATCCTGGGAACCACATCCCCTCAGGCTGGACACCAAACAACCTCCTGGCTCCCTAACACTCTCCACATCCCCTCAGGCTGGACACCAAACAACCTCCTGGCTCCCTAACACTCTCCACATCCTCATGGACCAGACACAAGCTGTGTATCAGCAATCGTCTGCGTTCCTCTGTTTGTGCTACAGCAATTGATATAGGCGTTAACATAGCAAACAATTCGTAAGCTTAGGGTTCAGGATTAAGTTTAGGGTGAATTCCATACAAGGTTGGATGCAAAAAACTGCATCGTAGATGCCGAACTTGCATTCAGAAGTGTATTGTTTTAACGCATAAAATTTAGAATGGGCTGACACTATAAGACAGCAAGATTGGGAAAAAGGGAGCAATAAATCGAACATTCAAGCTATCCCTTCAAAAAGCCCAGAAATGACCACATTCTCGATAACCAATCTATCATACCACCAAGCTGTGACCATGAAGCAGAAACGAGGGGACCCGTTGAAATGAAGCGTCTTCTATCATCATAGTTCCCTGCAGGAGCTGAGGGGAGAGGAAGAAGAGAGGAGAGAGAGAGGAGGGAGAGAGGAGGGAGAAGAGAGAGAGGAGGGAGAGAGGAGGGAGAAGAGAGAGAGGAGGGAGATAGGAGAGAGGCGGGAGATAAGAGAGGAGGGAGAGGAGAGAGAGAGGAGGGAGATAGGAGGGAGAGAGGAGAGAGAGGAGGGAGAAGAGAGAGGAGAGAGGAAGAAGGGAGAAGAGAGAGGAGGGAGAGAGAGAGGAGGGAGAGGAGGGAGAGAGAGAGGAGGGAGAGAGGAGGGAAAGGAGGGAGAGGAGGTGGAGAGTGCAGATGAGCCAGAGATAAACCCTTCTGGTGTTGTGGGGAGCATCACAGTGCATTTGTGTGGCCGGTGGAGTCTCCATTATTCTATTAATGTCGCTTTATCAGGTTGAACTGGACCTGGAAGCAGGAGGAATCAACCAGATGCCAACATCCCTCCTCCACACACACACACACTCGCTCACACACCTCTCCAAACACTCAAGGCTCTTCATACAGTACCCTCAAGGCAAACACCAGCTCTCCACACACACAAACACAGACACACACACTGTGGGGTGAATGGCTCGTGGGTTATTTGCTTTGTGAGATGGTGCACTCTGTCTCACAGCAGTGAGGAAAAGGAATCCTCCCAACATTGTTAATTGACGTGGCTGGCTGTGGGTGGAATTGATTCCCGGTGCAGGCCATAAAGCACAATGGCGTGTCCTCTCTCTGTCAGGATCCATCGGCCCATTAAAGTGGATGGAGGCACATGTCGTGAAGCTCATTTGGGTGAGTGGATATTAGGTCTATTTAACAGTTATAGTAAATAACCATTAGATTGTTACTCCGTGTCTAGTGCCAAAACTAACACGTTTGCTATCACAAATAGGCCATTAGTGTAACATTGCAGTGTTCGTTTGCATGCAGGCAAGCACGTATACCGATATAGTCTACACAGTATTGGTAGCTGTATTGTTCACCCAACAGAGTTTGCTCATCTTTATCTGAAGCAATAAGCTCTTCTTACAAGATGAGATCAAAGTCATCCGGATCAGCCTAAAAGATCAAAGCGTTCTACAGCCCATACTCTGAGGTCTCACGCAAACCTCACGCCACACCAGTGTTCAATGACAAGATTGCCCTCCACCATTAAAGCCTGTAATAACCAAATCCATAGCTTGAGGTTCAATACATTTCCCTAAGCAGATTTCTTCAGAGTAGCTACTAGGTACACAGACCTGGTTGTGGGAGAGGTAGGGTGAGAATAAAATAAACTAACTTATTCTCTCTCTCGCTCTCTCTCGCTCTCTCGCTCTCTCGCTCTCTCGCTGTCTCTGTCTCTCTCTCTCTCTGTCTGTCTGTCTGTCTTCAAACAATCAATCTTTGTGAAGACTGACAAGCCAGCCAGATAAACGTCTGTCTCGCTCGCCCATGTTTGTTTCTATTAAGCCCAACACCCTGATCTCTCTGGGTTAGTGTGAGCTCAGCTTGCAGCTGCGGCGCGCTACGCTGCCGCTACATGTCTCCTGAGATTACAGTGATACTGTACATTTACCGGCCTCTGTGTTAGACTGGGGTTGAAACTTAGCGTTTGAGTGGAGCCTTCGTTCGCATGTGTGGTAGTATCGTCTGCGTCTTTGGGGTGCCTGATGGGGGAACTCATTCTAAATGACAGAGAAGTAACGGAAAAGACTGGGGAGCAAATTAAAATGAAAAAGCTGGTAACACCACATCTGAAGAAAGCAATAACCTTGTTCTCCTGTCAGTAGCAGAATTATTTTGTTTCCATCTCCATTTGGTGATGTGATTGGACACTACATGAGTCACTGTCCACCATCTAACCATCTGTGGTATATGGAATGAATGTGGGTTCAGTCATTAGTACTGGGTCTGTAGCCACCGTTCAGGTCACCATGGTCTCTAGTACTTCTCCACTGAGACTCCTAGATTTAGACCCAGGCATCGCATAGCTACCATATTCCACTCACACAATAGAGAGAGAGGGAGCGTGGGGAAAACTAGCTCAAGCTGTCAGAGCCAAAGTCACACCTTCAATGTCAAGCTTCATCTGCTCTTTCAATGACTGTAAGTGTGCTTTCTGACACGTCTAGCCCATGCCTTTGGCCACTTTTTAGCTGTGCTATGTACATTATTGCTGAAAAAAAGCCCTTCGGCAGATTAAGGCATTCGGACAGGTAACCTTGAATATCGTGCACACAAGGGAGAAATGTGTTGAAGCTAAACACATTGAGCCTGGGAAAGACATTGGCCTAAGTGAGTTTTGTTTATTTATGTTGCTCTTTGGGCATCATTGGTCAAAACGTCATACCATCATCCCAAGTGTTTTGCAGAAACAAATCCCGATTTTTTTTTGCTGAAGTGCCATTTCAGGGCCACAGGCCTGCCACTGCCCCCTAAATAGCCTACTGAACCATGTTCTCTGAATTGCAGCGCCAGATCAGAACATGGTTTGGGATTAATGACAGTGTTTCACGCTTTAGCCTCCAATCCTGCACTGCAATTATCACAGAGAAACGATAACAGCATCAAAGCTTCCGCCCACACGCCTTGGTACAGTACCGCTTGAGAGCTTTAGCTATAGATGTTAACAGCCTGTAACAAGACTCTGTAGCGGCAGTGTTTCGAGAGCTCTCAATCAACACGGAGCTTAATTGTTTCTCTTTTCACCGATGCTAACGTCACGTTAAAGCTACGCGGCTAATGCTAGCGAGCCGCTAATCAACATTCCACCAGTGAGAACGAGCGTGGCGATAAAGGATATTATTAAGATGTGCGATAGCCGTCGGAATACGGCTGAGCTGATGTATAAAACCAACGCTCCCAGCGGAGAGAATAGTTGAGAGTTTTTCCCCTCTCATTAGGATTCCGAGGAGGTCACCGAGGCGTGCTGAGATGAGAAGGACTGATGAGAGGAGAGGCAGCGGAGGACCAGAAATAGATCAGACCAAAGCATTAAGTCCAAACTACCGCTGGGCAAGGAGGGGGGCTAGGATAGGCCTCATGAGGAAAAACACACTAAATGGAGCTGTCTGTCTGAACTGGAGATAGAGAGGTGCACATGATACAATATATTATAATACAATATAATTACGATAGGTTGGCTGTGTTGGTGATGATATGTGTTGGTTTGTGTTTGTGTGTAGATTCTTTGCCACGAAGCATATCTTTCACAAAACGCTTTGTTTCGCTGTACTTGTACGTAATGTATTTTTTTTGTTTTTCATCTTCAACAAAGTGAAGCCCAATGTGAATGTGAAAGCCCCAATCTGCCCTCCACTCTCTTTCTTATTTTCTCTTTCACCACCTCCTCTTAGTTGTGCAATTCTGACTGTGATTAGGAGAGAGATAGAAAGACCCTTGAAGTGATTCCTCTATTTTCTGCTCCATTACCCAGACTCAGGGCCTGTGGCTGGTTTGCATCAGTAGTGAACTCCCATCTGTACTCCTCTATGCCCTTCGCTTCACTCTACCTCTCCTTTTATCTCCTCCTTTCTTCTCTTCTCTCCCACCCTGCCACGACTTCTCACGGTGCGGGCCTCAGCTCAACAGTCACTTGATGTCCACTTCAAAGTTTTGTTGGCTACGGGGGCTTTGAGCTGGACAAGTCTGTGTCTGTAACAGCAGTGAGGATGAATGGCAAGCAATGATAAAAGGTAGCTCTAGACTAGCATAGGTCCTTTACACTTCATGCTGACCCTTCTTTAGTGGGGAAACTTCGTTCCTTACTTGGTTGCCAGTTTGCAGGTCATTTTTTGTTATTGAGAATTCCTCTTCAGTACTACAACTTAAGCTCTGGTACGGTACTTTACTCACCAACTCTACCTGCCCTTCCTGAATCCTAAGGCCTCTCAAAACGAACCATTAGTCCAGTGGTTGCCCTTGTAAAACACTGAGGATGGGTGACATTTAAAAACATCCGCACCAGTCTTTTCCTTCTCTCCCTCTCTCTCTCTCTCATCTCCCTGTCTGCTAACCTTTCCCTCTCACACTCCCTCACGCTCTCCCTTTAGCCGGGTTCTCCTTCCTTTCGCTTCACCTGTCACTCTCTTACTTCTTTCCCTTACTTTCTTTTCTTTTTAATTCTCCTATTTACATTTACATTACATTTAGTCATTTAGCAGACGCTCTTATCCAGAGCGACTTACAGTAAGTACAGGGACATTCTCCCCCGAGGCAAGTAGGGTGAAGTGCCTTGCCCAAGGACACAACGTCATTTGGCATGGCCGGGAATCGAACTGGCAACCTTCAGATTACTAGCCCGCTTCCCTAACCGCTCAGCCACCTGACTCCCTCCTATCTCCGTTTACTTCTGTCCTCTCCCCATGTCTACTCTTACCCCTTTCCTATCCCTGTACTCCATTACCTCCCTCCCTCATTCTCTCCCTCCCACCCTTCCTTCCTCCTTGGCGTTTGTCCTGAGTGCAGATGAGAAGCAAACAGAGTGAGGCAGTGAGGTAGAACTCTTTCCTCATCTGGTAATGAGCCTCCAAAGTTCCTGGCCAAAAGTACACCGTCTCTATGGAGACAGGGTAATTCTGTTGGCTGTTCCACCTCCCGGTGTCTTTGAAGGCCCAGACCAGGGTAAACAGAGTCAAGGTCGGCGTGTCTACGGTCTATTTCAGCACCAGCAACCAGTGCTAAGAGCAGAGCTGCAGCCTTCCGAGAATGTCCAGGAAGGATGCCTGCCTTTTAATCTTTTTTGTTGTTGTGTGTTAGTGTGTGTGTGTCCAAGCAAGACATCTACAAGACCACCATCACTTTTAACTCTCTCCTTCTCTCTTTGTTCATTCCTCCTATCGTCGCCATAGAGAAATCGATTCCTGACCTGCAAATAACTTAGGGTAGCAGCACTAGGTTGTCATTATAGAGTGATCTCTGTAAGAACCGTTAGTCAAATTCAGATGCTAACTTTTAGCATTTGTGCTCGACTGAGTTTTGTTCAAATGTTTGGACGTTTTTTGTTGTTGTGCGTTTTGGTTCCTTTGTAATCTAATATATGCCCTAACAAATAACAAATGCCCTGTTTGTCCTCCTGGAGCTGCTTGTTTTCAGTGCGTTGTTTCCCAGTCGCTTCTGCAGGCCTCCTCTCTTTACTGCTCATTTAAATTATTAATGTTTTAATGCCAGACTAGGTGAATAAAGCTTCCATGTCCGTCTTAATTCACTTCCTTCCTTCAGTTAGTGTGGTTGCATGGTGGTTATTCTATTGATACTAGTTCAATACACTAGTTTTGATACACAAAATACATTAGTTAGCTCATATTCATTTGGAATGATGATGTAAATATCGTATCTACTGGCCAATCATGGGCGCAAGATACAGGTACTTTGAAAGACAATGCTGGTTTTGGGGTTCAGGCATTATGTGACACATTGGCCAAGTTCAAATCTAAAATATGGGTATAAACAAATAAATTTCCCTGTCTCTGTAGAAGTCGCTCATAGAAGTCATTTTTACATCTGTCACTATCCTGTGATGTGATGCTAATGTAGTTACAGAAAGTGTTTTCCTATCTTCCAGTGTCCTTGGTCGTCCTTTCTAATCTGAAGCGTCGAGCTGTTGATTGGGTCTGAGTTCTAACCCAGCACAGATGGTATTTGCACTGTGAGATGAGACAGATTTCTGAGGTTTACTGCAATCTACAGTGCAGCAAAGGGAGGAGAGGGGAAATTGGAAAAGAGAGATGGGGGGAGGAGGAGAGGAAAGAAAGAGACAATCTGTGTTCGAGATGGTGTGAGCAGGAAAGGGCATTGTGCAGATAGCTATACAGATTTTGTCCCATGCAAAACCACCCTCTTTCCTCCCCACATCAGTCTGTAATGTTACTGTTGCCGTATAGGAATTGTGTCAAATGAACCTACGTACAGCACATGTAATCAAAAGGCATGACAAATTAGTTTAAATTATATGTGTAGTGATTAGCCATGAAGCAACCCCACAATAAGTGACAATTTCTCCAGCAAGGCCGTTAAAACTTTGTCTTTTCTTTTCAAACTTATCTTATCCTATAATTGCCAGGCAGATAGAATCAGCTGGAAACTAACTGAACTAATTGAATTGTGGAAAGTTACCGTGATGAACGGGGGGCAGCGATGTGTCGGTTCCCTCTATCAGTCTCAATTAAAACTTGGAAGAGGCCATTGCTTCTTAATCCATGATCATTAAAAAGTGTCTGGGCCTCCGTAGAAAGAGATTAAGTGTTCCTTGCCCAATCACACAACCTGGCCACACCGCTGCAACTTTTAATGAACAACTCTCTCTAAAACCTATTGTTTCTGTTTGGTTTCTATTAGGTCTGCTTTGCACTGCGAGGACAGTAAAAGTACATTACTACAGTTGGAGAGTACAAGGAGAGGAAATCTTACACTTTAAAGGACATTCGATTTGCTCCTGTATTTGTCAGTTTATTATTATTTTTTTTTACTTCTCCTCTCACCCTGAATCCTTGTAGCTGAAACGTATAAAACCTTTATGAAACAGTTTCTCAGTCAGCCAGCACACTGATGCACCAACATCCTCTGCACCACCGGGCCTCTCACTCACCTCCACCACCCTGCCAGACAGGCCAGTCTGCAGGAGAACCACTCCTATCATACCCTGCTCTGCCAGCAGTGATGGATCGCTCCTAAAACATCCAGCGCCAAGAAAAACAAAGCAAGCACTTAGGCTCAAAACTGCCTGGTGTTCTGGCCCTGCCCTCCCCGGTATAAATCTTAGTAGTGCCTCTAAAGTGCCTCCAAAGAGAGCAGCTATTTGTTTCACTTTGCTCTGTGTCTGAGGATGCTGCCTGGAGGCTGGGCATATTGACCTGGCCTAAGGGGAGGCTCTCAGGCTGTCTGGAGTGGGAGGACAAGGCGGAGGAAGGATGAATAGTGTCATGTTCCTGAGTGAACCTGTTCAGTTGCTGTGTGATTACGTTCAGACTGTTACAGAACGCTGGTTGTTACGCATCCGGTTCGAGGGAGTGTTATGTTTGTATGCGGTTGAATGGCTTATGGGGATATATACACCCACGCACATATACACATACAGACTAGCACATGTACACGTACACACACAACTCGTGAGACAGCAAGTCAGAGGTCACGGGAAGTGGACCAGGTCTGTTGGGTCATCTAGACCGTGATTCAGACATTTGCGGTACATTGAGTCATTTACATTTACTCATTTAGCAGACGCTCTTATCCAGAGCGACTTACAGTAAGTACAGGGACATTCCCCCCGAGGCAAGTAGGGTGAAGTGCCTTGCCCAAGGACACAACGTCATTTTGCACGGCCTGGAATCGAACCAGCAACCTTCGGATTACTAGTCCAATTCCCTAACCGCTAAGCCACCTGACTCCCTGTAGACCTTTCCAACATCGGCCTACAGCTCAGCATCACCCGTCAGCCAGCTGTCAGCCCAGCTACAGATCTGAAGATAGGTGTCTGCTACTATTATCCACCTGCAACCTCCTGCGCACACACACACCTGCACACACACCTCCCCTACACACCTCCCAACATCAGCTGACGGCTGTGTCTGGGACCCAACTGGGTCCTAGAGTCTCTGTATGGTCAGAGGGAGACGTGTGCTACTCATGATATGAACTGTTTATCAGAGACACCTATTGTCTATGCAGGCCCTCCCATGACCCAGTTAGTTACCATGACTTTGACCTCCCTGAACACTGTCTGACATACAGCTTGAGAGCAGTTCCCTGGCTGTGCGTGTGTGTGTGTTCTAGCCAGATAAAGGGTGTGTCTTGAAAAGGAAAGGGAGTATTGGGACCAATGAGGATGGCGGACACACACACATACTGTACACACACACAGATTAACAGGGTAATCTGCGTCGTTCATCTGGGATGAATGCGGTGAGAGGCACAGCTGAGCAAACAGCATCAGCAGGAGGTAGGGAGCGGAGGTGCGTGAGAGACAGAGAGACAGAAGGAACAGGGGGATGATGGAGTTTTCGTCCCAGCACAGCGGCGGGAACCGGTTGCCACGTTGGATATGTATCACACCACAGCCCGGGGTGACGGGAAACCGCAAAGCTGACGGTAACAGCCAACAAACAGTTACAGTAGCGGGGATAGCCTAAGATCTACAGGGTACAGCACTTATCATCCATTGTTTAAGAGAAACTTCAACTGAAAAGACTGATAAGAGTTTGGAAAGCAGGCTGGACTTTGTAGTCAACTGGCAGTCTGAAAGAGAAATGTTTTAAAGTGCTAAACGTCTCGAAATACCCTGTTTACAGAAGCAAAGATGTGGTTTATTTTTTTCTTCTTCTGCTACTTGTGCACAGTAGATGGGGTGGTTTTCGTTTTCAGTATGGGCACGGTAGTAGTGATATTATGCTACCGCTGTGTCGCTGTGCTAACATTAGATGGACAGATGGCCTGATCTTGATACGGTCAGTTATAAACTGTGGATCACGGTGTTACTAAGAGATAACATGATCCCCAGATTACGCCTGCAGTCAATTGTAACTCTAATAGGGAATCAATGTGGCCATTGTTTTGATTAACACATTTTGTGTGTATGCGCTTGTCTGGTAGCAACTAAACAAGGTCAGTAGGTTAAAATCGGTTGGGAAGTTATCAAGAAAAACTGTTAATATACAGGATGTCCATGTTTTAATATTTGATGATGTGCGCTCTTTAAATGAATTCTGTTAACTGTGGCCCGCAACTAAGCCTGATGCCCTTTAGCGTGCCAAAAAGTTGAAATGTCTGAATTAATAGTGAGACTCAGAACAATTACCGCTTGTACTTGAACAAAATTGAATTGTAGCGTTTAAAATCCACTTTGGTAGAATTTTCTCAGGGGTATCAGCTTATGGCCTCGCTTTGTTACAAAGCACAAGGCTCTAATTTAGAAGGCTTTTTCATTTAAACCTTTTCAACACTGAGTAAAACTTATAGAATTACCAAGCGAAAAATGAACCATGTTTCTCCTGTCTCATTCCGTCATGCTGACATTTGTGGGACTAAATTATTCGAGCTGAACATTGCTCTCGGAAACGTTGGTCAAATATTGAACTGCGATGGAAAACAACTGAAAGAAATGCTGAACTTTCTTTTGATTATTTCTTATTGTACTTACGACACAAAAAAGGCTGTTTTCTACCACCTGGTTTCCCCCCATTCTTTTGAAGCTTTACTGGTATTAAGTAAACAAGCTTTTCTGTCTGTAAGTTGCTAATGCTAACACGGCCACTAACTAGCTAGTTACAAACAGGTTTTTAGTTGCAGGACCTTTGGTAGTTGCCTAGCAACCCTATCCCATAGGCAGGCAAGGCAGTGTTTTTCTGGTTCAAAGCGAAGGTTGTTGAAACATTCCCGTGCCCGGGGTAGGTCATCTCATCTATGGGACACCTGCTGCCCCTACTGAATCACCGTTAGGCTACCTGAAAGGACACACAGGGTCAGTATGTATTTCATCCATTGAATAACTTAAACTGAACCTTTAACTTAAACCTCCGACAGCATAAACACGTTCAGTAGGCTATAATGACTACAGTGTGTATTTTCTGAATATTGGGTTATAGTCTAGAAATAGCCTATTGTATTCCTTAGGTCTCTGAGGAGATTTTGATTAGAGCTGGTCCTTGTCGTCTTAAGTAGCTGTTGTTAGGGAAAGTTATGCAGCACTTACAGATAGTTTGTCTCAGAGCATGGTCCAGGAGGCACCCTTAGTGATAATAAGGGTCTTTGTGAAACCCCTTGTTATCTGGTCCAAAAGCTGACCATGAACATTATTAAAAATAGGCTAGGGTGTGTGGCAGTGTGTTTGCATGTATGCTTGTGTGTGCGATTGTGTGGGAGTAAATGAAGTAGACAGTGTATAAAGTAGGATTACTATAAGCACCTTTGTGCCATCTGTCAGTAACTCTGATGTCCTTTTCCTTGAGAAATCATGCCAATCTGACTCAAGGCCTTCACCAATCAACTAAAGCTCTCATTTACATCCTGCCTCCCACGCCCAGTCTGGACTGCATAGCCAGAGGCTGTGAAAATACACCTGAAAGCTCCTCTCATGGCATGCCAACTATTGTATTGTATTGAGACTAGTTGACACTAGCCTTGACTGCCAATGTTAACAGACTTGTGTGTACACTCAATATGAGAACACAAGACATTGTATTCTGATTGGAGCTTATCAGCTGTACTGTATGGAGATTTAGCCTGTCACGTGTATATATTGCTAAGGATCACATGTTTAGGAGTCAGGTGGCTGAGCGGTTAGGGAAGCGGGCTAGTAATCTGAAGGTTGCCAGTTCGATTCCCGGGCGTGCAAAATGACGTGTCCTTGGGCAAGGCACTTCACCCTACTTGCCTCGGGGAGAATGTCCCTGTACTTACTGTAAGTCGCTCTGGATAAGAGCGTCTGCTAAATGAGTAAATGTAAATGTTTAAAGTGCACGCATATAGTACGGTGACACCAGATGACATCATGTCCTGTTTCTTCGCTATTCGCTGTCTCATTGGCACCTCCTCACCTCCCAGATTGGGTAGCCATCTGAAAGCGGGCCCTGTGTTATCACTTTTCCCTGCTTCCCTTGGCTTTTGTCGTTCTCTGCTACTCTGCCAGCTGCCTGCCAGAGTCTCGAGGGATCCTGCTTGTTAAATCAAGGTTAAATAAAATCAATTCAGAGGCCCACATAATTAGACCTTCAAAATTGTTAATTAATCAGAACTCTGGAGAGAAGGGATGATGGTGGGGGTCCTGCTCTGCCATGAGGGACTGTGTAGTGTGTGTGTGTGTGTGTGTGTGTGTGTGTGTGTGTGTGTGTGTGTGTGTGTGTGTGTGTGTGTGTGTGTGTGTGTGTGTGTGTGTGTTTGCAGAATGTTGTGATTGTACCGACACTCTTGCTTGTTAATTGCTGAAGAGCAGGTTGGAATCCGTTTTTTTGAATGGGTAGTTTGGGATCCTCCCTGAACTTTTGTTTGTGGACTATAGGTTCTTTTGCTTGAGTTTCAAGGGTGTGGAAGGGAGGGATTTGTCAAGGAGGCTTTCCTCAGCCCATCATATTCCAAGTCCAAATTCAGCTTCTTCAAAGTTCAACAACAGCACGGAAACTGGAACAAGTTTTGACGCAAATGGGAATTTAATCCAGCTAAATACGTCATTTTAAACAACGAGACGACTCCCGAGACCCGATTTCCATTCTACATTACCTCTGCAGTCGTTTAGAGTTGACTGTCCAGAGGCCAATGCTCACCCCAACTATTTCTGCTCTTCAGGACTCAAACAATAACAGCTCTGTTGACCCAGCAACAAAGTTGAAATACATTTTCTGTGACACAAAAATGAGTCATTTGAAATTGTACCAATGTCTGTGCTTCTTTTAGTTGGCCGCCTGGAAAATAGCTTTGTCAGGCCATTTTAGCGGGATCCTTAAAGATTATATTTCCCCACATTTGCTATTTTGGGAGAAGAATAGACTGAATGCGGTGTAAAAGCCTTGTGCCAGTGGTCCTCCTGAGAGGAAAGAGGGCAGGCGTACGTGGGTCAGTGGAATACTGAAATGTGTTTAAGTTTTTAAATCGCTACAGATCTGCCGAACACAGCATAAACAAGCACTTACAGAGGGCTGTAGGATACTGTAGTAGCCAACATGTTTTTTTTCTCTGTTGCTGTGCAGTTACATTTTCAGCAGATGCTTTTATCCAAAGCGACTTAAAAAGCGCATAGAATCTGCAGGAGGTGTGCGACTCGAACCACAAAAAACATTAACATGTAGCAATACAATAGGCTTTACTGCGCAGCATTGCGGGATGTAACTTTGCTTCCTTGGGCATAGCGGGATTCGAACTTGCAGCGTTGTGTTCACGAGGTACAGTAGTTCGTACGCAGGACTGTGTGCACACATCACTGCCCGCTCTGTCACATCTGCTGACTTGCACTTTCACTTACCAGTAATAACTGCAGTCCGTGAGTGACAGTCCTCACACAAACTCCATGCATTATTTAGATATCGGCTGGATGGGCAGACAGCAAAGTGCCTGTGCTTCTCTCTCGGCCCTTTCCCTTTCCTCACTCCCAGTCCCCCACCCCTGTGTCCCGCCGTGGGGCTGGGGGCTGCGACTGGCTAACTGCCGGTGCCGCTACCACGGCTTGACTCCTTGGGGACCTCCGAGGCTCTTTGCTAATGCTCCAGCTGAGCCTTAGCTTTCATGCTAATCGCCGTCATTAGCCTGGTGTTGCACAAGCAGCTTGCAGTTCTGTTTGCGAAGGCTTTTTTCTTTGTTCTAGTGTTGGTGGTATCATTCAGAGCTAACTTTAGCATTATACAAAGAAGCTAATGCGCTAATATGACCTGGTAATTAGCCAATTGAATGGAGCTTGTATGGTGGCGAGGACATCCTTTGTTCGGTGCCCTTTTCTGTATACAAAGCTACTCTCAAGAGGCTGTGTGTGCGTGCAGGGGTGTGTGTGTTTTTGTGTAGTATAAAGTCTACGGGCGCGTGTGTGTATTGTAGGTAATGGTGCCACTCGGGGGGCTAGTTAATGAGGCACTCATTTGTTAGTATAATCACATGCTAGTTTAGACCACCCGCTTCCCTTGGCACAAAATCAAGCCCTCCTTCGAAAGGGGGCGTGTTCAAATCGCATTAGCCCTGCACCTCCTCTGCCATGGCCCTGTACACTGATGAGAGTATTGATACCCCAGCTGCCACCTCCACAGACCAGCTTTAACGACGCCATTAATCAGACATGTGGCGGTCGTGTACTCCGCCTCTTTTTCGAACCCCTCCCTCCTGTCAGTTTTCTTTGAAATATGCTAAGATGGCTCATTTATAAAGACAGATCGACTTAACGCTTCCAAACCGCCGCTAGCGTGGGTAATGTTGTACAGATGCTGCCGCGAGCTCAAGCTGTCCTGTGGACAGTTTCCCTGAGACATGTAGCCTGGAGGAGTGTGAGTTATTGAGCTGTAGAGGAGCTACAAGCAAGCTTACCTCAGATGTCACAATGTTGTATTTTCATATAGACCCAATGTGTCCAAAACCACAGTATTCACAGTACTTGGGTAGTGAATTGTAGACCCTTTACTCGTGTGTTTTTCCTCAGTGTGTCGAAGCTGATAAGAGTTTTTACACCCTTGGGTACACTGTTTAAACACAAAGCTCTGACTGACTGTGTGTGTGTGTGTGTGTGTGTGTGTGTGTGTGTGTGTGTGTGTGTGTGTGTGTGTGTGTGTGTGTGTGTGTGTGTGTGTGTGTGTGTGTGTGTGTGTGTGTGTGTGTGTGTGAGAGAGAGAGAGATCAGCATACATTAGCCTCATATATACTGCAGTGTGGTAGTTTCTGGCTAGATCTCTGTCTGTTTCTCAGGCAACAGAACCTATTCTTGTCTCTTTTCTGTTCCCTCCTCACACAAACGTACATTGTGATGATGAGAACTGTCATTACATTTTGATCGGCACTTTCTGTATTTGTCGTGCACAAAGAGAGAATGCCATCACAAAAGCAATCAAAGGAAACTGTGCCTTTCGGCAACTGAAACAACGTATTTTGGCTTTGGCCTTATTTGATCAAGCCGTCAGACAAGTGAGAGCGAACCATCACAGATCATGGGAGATTTGACAGGAAGCCGACAGTACCAGTATCAGATTTTCTCAGTGTCTACCCGTCCGATTCCTGATAACGCAGATCCCGTGATAAGCTGCCAGCAGCGGCACGGTGTTACTCACAGAGCAGTCCCCCCGTGGGTCTTTCCAAGTATGACAATGCTGTCATTGTGTACCAGATGGCAATGTTGGCATCGCACAAGGGCATCGCATTTCCTCAGACTCGACGCACTCGTCGTTTTCTGCTACGAACACACCTAGACCGGTCAGGGTTGTTGGCAATCCAGCGTTCTCCAAGTGTATCGGTTAAAACTCACTCCTCAAGTAGATAACAGGCCACCCGCGTTAACGAAGAGCTAGCTTTTCGTTGGCGTAGCTGGTAGTGGTCGCGCTTGGGAAGTCAGGGGTGGCGTGTTCGATCCACAGTGAGGGATGAACATCGGTCCGTATACCTCTGACAGAGCAAGACCACATCTGTTACACACAAACTGGTGGCATAATACACAATGTACAAGGAGTACCAACAACCGCTACACAAAGAATTTATTGTGTAGTTCAAATCTTTGTTTTTTGGGGGTGACAATGTGTTACTTTGCATGCAGTGGGATTGTGTTGTTGTGTGTCTCTGGAACAAAGCCTGCCCTTATGGCTCTCAGACAACGTTTTCGTAGCAGAGGAAAGTCTTTTTTAAGAGGTAGAGTCCAGAGGACTGTGGAGAAGAGATGATTGAGAGGATGACGCCGGGCACACAGTGGCCTCAGCCCAGGCAGAGGCTGGGAGAGAGGGACACGCAGGGCCTCAGCCCAGGCAGAGGCTGGGAGAGAGGGACACGCAGGGCCTCAGCCCAGGCAGAGGCTGGGAGAGAGGGACACGCAGGGCCTCAGCCCAGGCAGAGGCTGGGAGAGAGGGACACGCAGGGCCTTGTCAGCCCAGGCAGAGGCTGGGAGAGAGGGACACGCAGGGCCTTGTCAGCCCAGGCAGAGGCTGGGAGAGAGGGACACGCAGGGCCTTGTCATCCATGACACTAAGACGTCAGCCCAACTGATGGTGTTCTCACGTGGAACGTTTTTGTCTGACATTCTAGACAAATCTATCTGTTCCGCTCACATCGGAGCGATGCAAGAACAGTACATGCCGATCCAATCCAACGCCGAACGAGGAAATTATTTTTCTTTGTTGTGATGTATCTTTTTCGTCGTGCCGTGGAGATGTTCAAATGAGAAATGTAAAAGACGTCCCTCGCTGTCACAGTCCTTGACTGAATAAAAACACAGCCCGACACAACAATGAGGAACCTTGCTTCAAGGAAAGTGTCTTGAGGTTTGACGGGGACATCCGTACACGAGCGGTCACTGCTTTCTTTCTTTTAAGTATAATTCTTTCAGATCTGACTGTTCCTTTCATGAAAGGGAGACAATATTTCCTGTAGTTGGAGTCTATTGTTATGGAAATCTTTTTTTTCTGGTTGGACTTCAGGTAACTTTTTTTCTCATTCGGTCTCTTTTTGTGTTGTGAAAGTAATAAAGTGTCAGAGGAATTATATAAAAGACTTTCATTATGCATTATGACAGCTGGTTGGGAGGACTGTAAATTGGATTAAACGTGCATACTTTTTCCCTTAAGCCTGACAATTTGTGGAATACTTTTCTGGTGTAGTTAAAAAAGTCCAAATAGGCCTATATCCTGGACACATAGTAAATTACAGTGGAGCTAAAATAATGTTTGCCAGGCAACATTTTGTTATTTCACATAGTAACCATGAACCAACGCTGCTTTCAACAAATGCATGTCCAGACTCCAGGCAGGTTTCGTTAAGTTAATGAGAAACATCTTCCTTTCTCCACCTTGCAGGTGACTGTGGTACCAGTAACATCCTCCGACACCGACACACAGAGAAACAAGGGTCCGTTTTGCGACCAGATGAGTGTCTGGGTACATTCTCAATCTAATTTAGACAATAATTAATGTTGTGGTGCTTCAGGGGCCAGCTGGGTCTTCCTCTGGCCCTGAGTCTGGCCCTTCGAGGGCTTAAACATCCCTCAGGGCCGGCGCCGAAATCAATGCCTCTTATCTAGAGTACAGCTGCGGCTTGCCTACACACATTATCTCTCCCCGCGCTGAGATGCCGGCTGCCTTAGTAAAATAAATGACCGTCCACAGAAACAGCTGGAGGGTGTAGACTGGAGAAGTGGTGCATCTCGACGTGAAGTACGATGTTCTCAGTACTGTGTCAGGGTTGTGTGTGATTGTAGGCCTGTGAGTGTTTGTCATTTGTGAAGATGAGGATAATTGTCTTCCGGTCACATTATCGGTCTTGCTCTTGGCCGCTCTTGGCCGCCTCCCACTCTCTCTCTCTCTCTCTCTCTCTCTCTCTCTCTCTCTCTCTCTCTCTCTCTCTCTCTCTCTCTCTCTCTCTCTCTCTCTCTCTCTCTCTCTCTCTCTCTCTCTCTCAGCAGATCTGCTTCACAGAGTGACAACACAGGAAGAAGCTTGTGGCAGCTCCCAGCCTCCTCTGTGTGTCTGGGTTTGACGTACACACACACACAGTGTGGTAGTCGGGCCTTTGTGAACGGGTGCCAGGCTAGAAAGGGCTAATCGCTCCTCTTAAACAGCATTAGAGCAGATAATACCACTTTATCATCAAAGCCGCCCTCCCCACCTCCCCTCTTAGGGGAGATCGGCCGTCTGATATGTCAAATGCAGAACCAGAGAGGAATCCGTCGTAAAGCCACTGTGTTTTAGCGTTAGCATCGTCATTAAATATACAGGTCAGGTCATGTGGCCAGGATCAAGTCCCTGGACCTGTGACGATGCTGCTTTAGTGTCTTCTCGTTGTCCCTCCATAGCTACTTTATAATGTATAAAGATGTCTGGAGAGAAGATTGCTGCCTTTGCTGTTTATTCCCTCATCACCTGTTGCTGGACATCATCTGCTGCTGCTGGAGCGAATTGTTGATGTGTTTTTCACGTAATCACATAAGCATCCTAGTCTCTTATTCTCTCTGCTTGTCCCATCATTCTAACAGCCCTCCACAAACAATCAATGCGCAGTCTTATTACTGGCCCTGAGGGAACAAAGATGCTACATTCGTCAGAGACGCTAAGATAGCCTGCCAAAGTCCCCTATCATCACCCATCAGTCACTACGCTTAGCCAAGGCGGCCATTTTGTCATCCATCATAACCTGATGCTTCTCACATCGAACCAGAGCGTCCAACCCTCCCCTCGCCAACCGTAATTGCCGCCGGCCGTCCGGCCGCCGGGGGTAAATAAGACTGATTTATAGTTTGCGTTTGGCCTGGCACCTCAGCATTGATCTGTGTAATGTGTTACATTGCTTAACCGTAGTGGCAGCGTGGAAAGAGAAGGCATCGACTTCTCCAAACATCCTATTAAACTGAGCAGTGTTGTCAGGTTGTTCTCTTGCTGGCCTGTGCTGTGCGCGTATGTTCCCTTGGTGGATGTTCCCTGTGGTAGCCACAGTTCGGGCTTATGGGAGTTGTAGTTCTTGGTTTGTGTTGAAAGGACTACAACAACCGCTGCAATTTCATCGGAGCGTAGATACGCTTCGCTATGCTTCGGAATGAACGCTAAACCTTTAACAGAAACCAGATTGGCTTTCTGATATTGATTTTGTACTGTCAACCTCTGTTGATGTTTCAAAAAGCAATTTGCTGAGCAAATTTGCCATCTAATAAATTAGAGATAGAGAACAAACTGTTTGGCATTTTAGAGGAATTTATACTGGATCGACACAAACCCAGTTTTAGAGTATAAACACATTGTTTGTGTGTACCACAGTGTAGCAAATAAGTATTTGTAGTAGTGGCAAGTTATGTCAAAATAAACGGACTCTGCAGGGATCAATCCATGTGGTTGCCTAGGTTACTGAGGTGAGACAATGCAATATTTGTCTTGTAATGCATGAGCTCATGTTGGAACCAATCAATGCATATTCAACTTCATATCAATTCTAGATCATTCTCCTAAACTTGTGATTAGCTCTATTAAAAGGGCTATTCATTTTCATTAAGAAAAAGATTGTCTGTGCCTTCAGGCTTCTACTTATTGAAGACATGAGCCATGCTTAACCCTCGTGCTGCCTTCGGGTCACATGACCCAAAGGTTCATAACGAACCATCGTTGTGTTTACCCAATTTTACCCAATACAAAAACAAATACAAATAATTTTCTTTTAACCATTCCAATGTGGGGGGTCTGAGACAGCCCGACAGTTAAAAGAAAATGCTTCACTTTGTTTTTGTATGAGGTAAATTTGTCACAATACGACGGTGGGTCACAATGACTGATGGGTCAGAATGACCCGAAGATAACACAAGGGTTAAAAAGTCTCACAAATTTTGTGGCTTTTCTGGAGAATGTGTTTTCTCTCCCACACAGGAAACACCCAGTTCCTGCCAAATTGATCTGACCAGAGATTCTCCAGACAATATTGCTAATTTTTTTAACAGTTTTTTTTTTTTACAGTTTATCAGCTGCATGCGTGTTTTCCACTGACTCACACACACACATAAGCACAGAATACTCACAGAGGAACCAGTGGGCACCTGCTTAGGAACACCTTCTGTCTGAGATGATCCCACCATCACTGAAGGCTTTAATATTTGATGGTGTTGTGTTTGTGCTTGCTACATCCTCTCTTGTGTGGATGGGGCTCCTGGTTCCTGGGAACTCAAATGAGAACAAAGAAGTGTTAAGACTCTTTTCTCTCTCTCTCTCTCTCTCTCTGTCTCTCTCTCTCTTTCTCTCTCCGTCTCTCTCTCTCTCTCCGTCTCTCTCTCTCTCTCTCTCTCTCTCTCTCTCTCTCTCTCTCTCTCTCTCTCTCTCTCTCTCCGTCTCTCTCTCTCTTTCTCTATCTCCGTCTCTTTCTCTCTTTCTCTATCTCTGTCTCTCTCTCTCTCTCTCTCCCCCTCTCTCTCTCTGTCGCTCTCTCGCTCTCTGTGTGTGTGTGTCTCCTATCCCCTTTCCAATTGTCTGGAAAGTCCGTAAGGATGTCAGTGGTTTTCAAACACCATGTTTTTCGCTCAAACTTCACAAGATGGTGTTTCTGCCCCTGTCAGCGTAGCTATGGTTTGATCAACATACCTGTGTGTGTGTATTGTTACACCCTGTGTCCATCGAGTCCAAAGCCTTTAGCAATGCTTTGATACGTGATTGACAAAACAACAGACAGAGACAACAAAGCAGAGACTAAAATATGTTAAATCCAAGCAACCTGCTGACAGTTTGGTTGCAGAAATCGATGGAGGGGAGGGAAGGGGAGAGGAAAGGGGGGAGACAGGATGTTGTGACTGCCAAGAATGTGCTTGCTGAAGCTCACGTCACTTAACTGTCTTTGACTGTTAGCTTGTCCTTTGTCGGTCGTATTGAACAACCTGAGTCACAGGTTCGCTGATACACTTCATACCTGTGGACGTAAACGACAGCAAAGTGACAAGTGATACTTTTACAGTTAAAAGGTCCTTTGAGTTAAACCGGACCTCTAACATCCAGGGCAGAACAGTGCCTTGTCCATCGCACCTCAAACCTTTTAAAGATAGCAGGGAGAACAGACATTTTAACAAGTCCACCGTCTCAAAGTTTCAGACGGTGTCAGATAAATTAGAATATGGCGGTGTGTGTGCCGGCTTTCATGTTCAGGCTTTAAGTTAGCTTTAGATTTGTCCTGACAAGCTTTCACTCCCAATCCTTAAATCTTCCCTCCGTAATCTGCCCTTCACTGGTAAACCAGAGAGAGAGAGAGAGAGGAGAGAGAGAGAGAGAGAGAGAGAGAGAGAGAGAGAGAGAGAGAGAGAGAGAGAGAGAGAGAGAGAGAGAGAGAGGAGAGAGAGAGAGAGAGAGAGAGAGAGAGAGAGAGAGAGAGAGAGAGAGAGAGAGAGAGAGAGAGAGAGAGAGAGAGAGAGAGAGAGAGAGAGAGAGAGAGAGAGAGAGAGAGAGAGAGAGAGAGAGAGAGAGAGAGAGAGAGAGAGAGAGAGAGAGAGAGAGAGAGAGAGAGAGAGAGAGAGAGAGAGAGAGAGAGAGAGAGAGAGAGAGAGAGAGAGAGAGAGAGAGAGAGAGAGAGAGAGAGAGAGAGAGAGAGAGAGAGAGAGAGATGTAGGAGATGGAAGCAGTCACCCACCCCCTAAACTTGTTATTACGAGTCTCTCTGCGACCCACAGAGCTTGTCTGAGTCATCACCACACTGCTCCAACACTGGAAACAATAGCAAAACCTCACCATGGTTTCACTTAGACCGCAGCCAAATATTACCCGCTCTGCCAGAGCTAGCATGAAAGAGGTTTTCTCAGAATGTTCATTCCACGTCAATGTTTGACTACGAATAACAGTTTGTAATTACACAAATGAGAGGCAGGAGAGACAGAGTGAGTAAGAGAGAACAACTTTGGACATGAAACGTAAAACCTCCCAGGGAATGTTTGAAAAGGTAGAGAGTTGGCTAGAGACAAGGAAAAAAGAAAGAGAGAGAGAGAGAACCAAATGAAAGAGAGGAAAGAAAGTGAAAGAAAAGAGGGACAGAGAGAGAGAGAGAATGATCCTAATAAAAGAGAGAAATAGAGACAGGGAGAAAAACCCAGAAAGAGGAATAAAAAAGAGAGAGAGAGAGAGGGTGGAGGGGCTGAGGCCTGCTGCCATGGGCCTGAGAGGCGTACAGTTGAGGGATTAATGATGTGGGGTCAGACCTAGAGCTTGTTTACACAGACCACACAGCTGGCTCCAGGACTACAACCAAGCTGCCCACTCTGCACAACCCACAATGCACCAGGAGAGAGAGCGGACAGGGGGGGTGGAAGTAGGTGAGAGAGAGAGAGAGAGAGAGAGAGAGAGAGAGAGAGAGAGAGACACACAGAGACACACAGAGACACACAGAGAGACACAGAGAGACACAGAGAGACACAGAGAGACACAGAGACACACAGAGAGACACACAGAGAGACACACAGAGAGACACACAGAGAGACACACAGAGAGACACACAGAGAGAGACAGAGAGAGACAGAGAGAGACAGAGAGAGAGAAAGAAAGACTAGATAGTGAAGAGATACTATCACTCTCTCTTCACTATCTAGTGTCTCTCTCTTCACTGTCTAGTCTCTCTCTCTCTCTTCACTGTCTAGTCTCTCTTCACTATCTAGATAGTGAAGAGAGAGAGAGAGAGAGAGACTAGATAGTGAAGAGAGAGAGAGAGAGACTAGATAGTGAAGAGAGAGAAGACAGGTATATGTTAAGGGAGGAGGGGATTAGGGTAAATGGATGAAGAGAGAAAGAGAGGGTGAACAGGGGGGAGAGATATCAGACATCGACTCTCTGTAAGTAGGGTCGCAGCCATTAGGGAGTGCTATGGATGTGCTTCTTCGTATTCATGTTTCTGGCCCCTCTGGCTGGGTTTCCTACACCATGAGGCCGGTGGAAAGATTCAGGCCTACCAACTAGGTCACGGTGCTAGTTCACTAGATCTAGGTCTGGAGTAATGTCCTGCAGCAGCTAGTGTCATCAGTATGGTAGCTTTGGTTGACTGATTGCAAGTCATCTTAGCTGCAGAAACGTTCAGATGAGGGCAGATAGTTGGCAGTTATTCTGGATTCGGTAGAGGGACCCATCTGTGTCACATCTCTTTTGGGAGAGATTGTTTGGGAGGGTAGAAATCGTTTCCAGTTAACACTTGTACCCAATATGCTGTTGCAGGATGTGTGGTGACCTCCAAGGATACAGTATCTGTTTCCAAGGAAGCAGATACTTTTCTTCAGTCTTTTCTTAGCATCCTCCAAACTGAAATTGTTGCTCATCATTTCCAGGGATACAAATACAAAAAAAAAAAAATCACTTTCATGTTCAATTTCAGCATATTGGTTTTTTCTAGTCTTTCATCTTACTGAGAACATTCAGAGGACACAGTCCAACCAGTTCTAGTACCGAGGCTTGTGGGAAAGAGACACAAAACAAGTTTGACAGTTACAGGTCAGGTCAGAGGTGATGGGTCATACCAAGTCTAGCGGTGATGGAGGGGTGGTGTATTGTTTTACATACAGGGGTGTTAGAGCCAGATCTCTGTCGCGGCGAGACCTGAAAAACAGAGTTGCGGCAGGTTTGAGCAGAAAGGGTTCAAGTTCGAAGAGCACAGACGTCCAAATCTCCATCTCCATCTGTCGTGTTTACCCAGCACATGAGCAGACGACAGATAGAAATGTCAACCCCCCCCCCCCCCGTCAACCGTAACCCGTAGTATCTTCCCTTTCCCCAGTGCTGTCTCCGGCACCACATGGAAATGACAGCCTACATCACGAACCCCCTGACTGAGTCCAAGGCAACTGTCTGAGCATGTGTGCTGCCCTCGCAGGGGAAAATAAAAGGCATTAATATCTAAAAGTGAGAAGGAAGCTAAGATGGCCTCCCGTAGGCGGTAATTAGACTTGTTTAGTGAATTGTTATGTCAGCAGGACTCTTCTCTGATCATTTCGGAGAGAAAAAAAAAAGACTCCTTTCTATTTCTGTAGCGTTGTGATTACTGCGTTTGTGTGTCTGTTCCAATCAAGTTGTTTCAAAGTGTTTCCATTGTTCGTACGAGATAATTACGATTCTAAATTCATGTTTTCTTCTCTTTTTCATGTCCGGTGTTGCACTACATTTGTTTGACATTTCTCGGATCAGGTAAGACAATCATCTCTGTCTATCATCTTTCAACAGACACACTCACACACCCGTAAACACTTTACACAACACTGCACAATACAATATGTAAGTCTCACTCACCCAAATGTTCAATGGATCGGCGCTAGCTACAGTACATACGCTACTTGATACTCATGCAGTGCGAGGCTCATGTAATATGAATCTTATGCAACACGAAGCTTGTGCTCTATAAAGATCTAGCAGTGGCATCCCAACTATGTTCGTACGACCCTAATAACCTCTGCATCCCTGATTAGGAGGAAAGGACTCCAAATGCCAATGTTGCCGTAATGTGAGATTGTGTGGCAAAGCCTATTCATAGTCTTGTCTAATGACCTACGGTTCCATCATTTTGGTTCATGGCCGCTGTCACTTCCTCAACTGTTAGGGTGTGTTATTTTTGAGTCATTTTGCTATGGTTGTGTCTAATTTGCAATGATAATGTCATGCTATGTTTGACACTCATTGAAAACAGCAGTCAAGAGGTCAGACTCCTATTTTAATGAGTTTGGCCCATCATGTTACTTAACCCCTCTGACAATAAAACATAAAAAAAAATGTATACAACAAATGATTGTATTGATGATGACGAACAGATTGAAGCTCTTAATATACACCAGAAATTCTTGCTTCACTCTCATCCTCTGTGTCAAACGGCCTACCTTAGTTGTTTTAGACACTGGCTCTTTTGAGACCCATTACACTATCAGTTTATACAGTTTCTTCACGTTTTATGTGCATATTTGGATTTTTTAAATGTTTGGGGTCAATATTATTTCTGTTACCACATTAGTTTCAGGAGACAAGGTTTTGAACCCAAGCGCTTTCCACATTAGTCTCCGGTCTCTGATGTACCATCGACCAGTCGGACCATCCATGTTTCCTCCAATGTGTCTCCCAGGAGCTTGTAAGCTGCTGCCCTGAGCTGACCCTAACTCTCTCTCGAGTGTCCCGGTTGCTAAAAAGCTACTGGGCACTTTTAAATAGTTTATTTTCTTCTAAGTAGCTTAGAATTAGCTGGCAGCACCGAACACAGCTAGCAACAGTCTGTGTTTGTTGTTGGGGTTTGGTTAACAGTCAATTGAAAGGGGTGGATGTTTTCAGAATGGCTGTTTTGTTTTTGAGCATATAATGATGTTTTGGTGTGTTTTTCCAAAGTGGAGTCATTGTGCATTTGTCTTGTTATCGCTTCAATTCACTCTTGGCTAGGAAAAAAGAAGAAAAAAACACTGCACATTTCAGGAGACCATGAGAAGGGTTTTGAGCATTGCAGCATGACAGTTCACCGGTACAGTATAGATTGATCCATCATGGCTGAGAGCTCGGCTGAAGCTGAGATGCTGATTGGTGCTGACGGCTGCCCCTCCCGCTGTGAGGCTCTCCACAGGCCCTCCAAACCACCGAGCACCGACCCTCCCCGCTAGCCAATCGATAGAGTCGTGAGACCCACATGGGTGGTTGCGGCGTGGGGCCCCTGCCCTGGCTGCTTGGGCAGGTGAAGAAGGGCCTGTGCCAGGCTGTATGGGAAGCTAACAGCCTGCTCAGCAGCCCCTGGAGATCCTGGGTGGGGATGGTTGGCTGTTCACTTCTGTGTGTCAAGGTCTGTGTCTGTGTGTGCGTGTGTGTGTGAGAGAGATAGGGGGAGGGAGGGGGGGAGGGGAAAAAGAGAAAGGTAATTACTTCAAACCCTCAAGAGCTGAATAAGCATGTGAACAGGTTGCATCCTTGGCCTTCAAAATTCATGCTTTCTCTTAGTCAAGGCTCCCATCTCTCTCTCTCTCTTTCCATATATCACACACCCTCAACAGTCCGGACATGTTAACACTGCAACAATAGCTACAGGAACATGACCAGACCAAGGACCAGAGTCCTCAGGGAAACTAGAAAGTCTGTGTTTGGCTATAAAGTTGCCAGTTCAGCCCTGTACTGTGGCTTGCTCACATCAGGACTCTCTCTCTGTCCGAGATCTGGAGAGAGGGACACCCTGTCTGGCCTTGAGCTCAGCGTTCCCAGCTAATAGAGACTTGCGGTGTGCTTTCAGAATTCTCTCAGAATTCCAACTGCCAATTACATGCCTTGGGCTATCGTAGCCTCTATATCACTTCACACACAACAGCATCGGCTAGTGTGGAGGAGAGCGAGGAGGGCGGAATAACCATTATTCATCTCCCAGCTCAGACTTCTCGTATAAACAATGTGTTGATATAAAGACGTTTTGTCCTCTGAGGTACGGTACATTCGTCTTACACGCGTGACGTCTGATATCTCGAACCCCGTGGAGAAGTGCTGAGCTTATGAAAAACTCGCCTTAAGCTAGCGCGCTTTTAAATCCTACAGTTTGTTGGCTATTTCAGTGATGATATGCGTGAATTGTTTGTGTTGCTGCATGAGTCAGCAATTCCTGGATTATTCACTATTGTGCATCTATTTGGGTGTGCTTTGCCTTCGGCAAGGGCACAACCTTTGTTCTCTCACATATATATTATTATTATTTCTTTTTGCCCCCCTAAAACTCAGTCAATATTTGGCCTACATAGACAACATAGGTGTCAAAAGTTTCGTCTTGGTAGCGATTGAGTTGCTTCTATTGGAATTTACGTTCCGTTGCATGGTTTAGGCTCAAGTTAAGTTTTTGTGGCGAAAAGTGAAGCGGTGGCTAATTTGCTAGCCACAGTCACTGACGTTACTAACGTCACTACGTCACTAACGTCACGAAAACACGCGTGACTACCTTTGGCAGAACATTCATTTCGCATCTGTTAACTTGGGGGATAGCTAGGCTAACTATAGCTTTACTGCAAGGCAGCTGCAGAAACGCCACAAGCAAAGAGGCCAGGGTGATAACTATTTACTCATTTTACTTTGTGATATGACACACAATTGTAATGTGTAATGTACAATATAAGCTGATATTATTAAGGAAGTACATCTACTTTCGGAAACAGTAGTCTACTATTTCACTGAAGTATTAGCATCATGACATTAGCCTGTGTTGCCCGGGCAACACATACTACAGTGGTCTATGATGTATCTGTTTTCAATCGTTAAAATAAACATTCCTCACATATACATTTTCGTTGTAGGATTTATTATGACATTAGATTACAAGTAAACGATTTGTGGGTGAAATTATCATTACCTGTGGTTTCAATCCAGTGTATCACTGCAACGCTGTAGCCTACGCGAGACACTACAAAAACATCTACACAGCTGTTTAGGAAGTCAAACGGCGACAGAACATGTTCGGCACTCCCCTTACTTAAATCAAAAGTCTATCTAACTACTAACCTGAACTTCATTGCCACAGCCTAAACTTTGTCAATCTGTTCATGAAAATAATTAATTTCAGCCTAAACCGTACAACGGAACGTTAAATCCAATTCAACCAACGCAATCGCTACCGAGACGAACACAGTAGTACTGTAGTCTAGTACTGTACCGTAGTAGTACAATTTACCGGAGCAGCTTCTCCACACAGGGTTATATCGCATTTTGTGTTGTTACTGACAATGATTGCTACCAGCGAGCTTTTTATGAATGAGCGATTTTCCACTAAATAAATGTCAAGCTTATTTACGTTTTGGGGGGCATATTTTCAGTTAGCAGATGGTACTGTTTGAATCGCGATTCCATCTTCTACTGCCGGTAACGTCGTAGAATAATCTTCAACGGGGGTTCTTTATTAATGAATGAATGCAATATGAGTAGGCTAAATGCCTGAAAATATCACGAGAAGGGAAAAACTTAAAAGGACGTTTAAGTCATAGAGATTAGGTACATTTTTACACCGGTCTGCCAAATTTCTTTGTTTTGATTCAGCTATGGGGCTGCCTCTTGCAGGGGAAATTAGAAGACATCTATTTCATTCTACATTTCACTTGTATTTTGAGTTGTAAATGAGCAGCAAAAAAAGATGCTTTTAAATCTATGTAATCTTTATAAATAATAAGTATGCATTTTTATATAAAATATAGCCTACAGAAATATCAGTTGTAAAAATGTCATTAAAAAACGGACCCCTGTGCAACCGACGCAAGCAAGCACACCCTACAATTTCCCCAGAAATTGTACCCTCTCTAGTTATTCCTTGTCAGGTTACACATTGTGCTGTTTAATTGGCAACATATTTGGATTCTTTTTGGCACTCACACACACACATGGAGAGGCGTAATCATCGCTGCATGGTTAGACACCCGTGCTGCCTTAAACAGCCCTAATTGGTGAGGAAAATTCAATACATGAAAGCAGGCGACGTCCTCGAAGCTGACATGAGACATCTTCAACAGCTAGAATGGAAATTCACTCAAATCCTGTTATAATGTTTCTCGTTGTCTAAATCCTCCTCTCTTTTTCCTCGTTCTCGTTCGAACCTCTCTCTACTGAACTGATGCTTTGCCGTTAGCTGTGGATCAAGTTACTTTTCTCATTTCGTCTGTGTCAATAACATGACAGTTGAAGCTGCAGACCAATAAGAGCAGGTGGATTGCCAAAATCCGATCCGAAATGTAACACTATTAACCCAGTATTTCAGAGAAAACCACTGGTCTAGGGCCTGTATTTACCAGATATGGACCAGCATCTGATCCAGGATCCGCCTGGCTGTAGGATCCTGGGGTGAAGCTGCTATGACCCCCACAGCACGGACACACAGCAGGGAGGGAGGGAGGAAATGGCAGTTGGGACTTCCTGCTGAGAGCTTGAAGGAAAGGGGTAGGGGTTCATCAACACACGGGTGCAAAGGAACTTGCGGCTAGGCAGGTAAACATTACATTGTAGCTTTGTTCTGTGTAACCTGTGCATGAGTCCTCCTGTACTCAGTCTTGAGTGTAGGCCTACTATCCTGTATCCTATCTGATGCTAGCAGATGAACAAACATCAAATGTCAAACACGTCCGGTTGGACGTCATTCCAAGCTACGTCAATAAATCATGACGCAGTGGCGACCATTAATCTCGCTCTCTCCTCCTCCTGCTAAACTAGTATTAGGGACAAAAGCGGGGCTGTAAAGCGCCTCTGTTCAGGGGTCTAATGTGTGTGATCTGGTCTGGCTGGCACTAGGCCTTCATGGTGGTGACGGCCTCCCTTCAGATGCAGCAATCAGCGCCCACCTGTTCCCTTATCAGCCTCTGAGTGGGGAGGGAGAAAAAGACAGGAAGGGAGAGAGAGGGGGAGAGACAAATTAGAAAGAGAGAGGAAAAGAGAGAATGAAAGAGAGAATGAGAAGTGCTGCAGGGCTACCAGTCTTGCTTCCATTAGCCAGGCACATGCCTGTGAGGCCCAATCTGGCCCTATTTGTTCCCATTATGCTAATGTCTGCTTTAGGAGGTGGAGGCGGCATGTGGAAACTTCTGAGAGACGGAATAAAGGAAGGGAGCTGAGAGACAGCAAAAGAGAGGGGGAGGAAGAAAGAGAGGGAGAGAAAGAGGGTGAAAGAGTGAGGGAGGAGAGAGAGTGAGTGAGTGAGTGAGAGGGAGAGTGAGAGAGTGAGAGAGTGAGAGAGTGAGAGAGTGAGTGAGTGAGTGAGAGAGTGAGTGAGTGAGTGAGTGAGTGAGTGAGTGAGTGAGTGAGTGAGTGAGTGAGTGAGTGAGAGAGTGAGAGAGTGAGAGAGTGAGAGAGTGAGTGAGTGAGTGAGTGAGTGAGTGAGTGAGTGAGTGAGTGAGTGAGTGAGTGAGTGAGTGAGTGAGTGAGAGAGAGAGAGAGAGAGAGAGAGAGAGAGAGAGAGAGAGAGAGAGAGAGAGAGAGAGAGAGAGAGAGAGAGAGAGAGAGAGAGAGAGAGAGAGAGAGAGAGAGAGAGAGAGAGAGAGAGAGAGAGAGAGAGAGAGAGAGAGAGAGAGAGAGAGAGAGAGAGAGAGAGAGAGAGAGAGAGAGAGGCTTAATATGTAACATGGCAGGGAGGAAGAGGAGAAGAGCGAGGTGGGTTTTTTGTCAGGTATTAGTGTCTCTGAGACGAGGGAATGGGGAGTGGTGCGAGTGGAGAGGAGCTCATGTGGATAGCTCGCCGTCAGAGGACAACCGTTGTTTCTGTCTGATGTTTGGAGGAGAAGAGGCCCTTCAGTACCCTCAGGAGATCCCCACGTGTGTGATTGTGTGCTAGTGGCATAGAGGTGATGGGTTTTCAGGCGTAATTACTGTATTCTAAGGTTTTTAATGGGCAACATCTGCCGCAGTAGGTTACCGTGCGTAGATGCTGTGCAGATTATTCTGTGATGCATTAAGCCATGATGGGGTATGGGGTAAGCCTTGGGTATCTTTAGAAGGGCTATTACGTAAGCTAATTTTCAGCAGAAAATCACTCAGAGATGGGGGTTGATGGTGTGAAGGATACTGGAGCTACACACACACACACGCACACACACACACACGCACACACATACATGCACACACAACCATCTTAATACTTCATCACTCCAAGCCATGTCGATCCACCCCCCTCCAGGGACAGATTAGAAACGAGGGGATATTCTCTTGCTTTTCTCATCGTCTCCCCTTTCTTCTTCGTGTCTTTCTTTGTCCTTCACCTCTTTGTCTTTATTGCATTTTTTCTTTCTTTCCCCGGCCCGTCTCTTTCTATTCCTCTTTTTGGATCTGTATTTACTCTTCTCTGTATATATATCTTTCTCTCTCTTCTCTCTCTCCATCTCTACCCCCCCCCCCCACACACACACACTCACCCACTCTCTCCATTCCTATCTGCATATCCGTATCTACTTTCCTTCTTTCTTTCTACCTGCCCCGCCCCCCTCTCTCTTTTCCCTCTACCCCCTCCTGTTCTCTCTACTACTCTGCCTCCGTCCTCCATATCTCCAGCCTGGAGCAACATCTCCCTGCTGTCGTCTCCATCTTCCCCAGGCGTGGGAGACGATGGTATGATCATGTGATCAGGTCGGAGGGCGGTAATGAGGAAGTGGTGCTGCGATGATGAAGGACCTGCCTAAAGCATCAACATCATCCTGCTGTCTAAGCCAGCCAGGGGAGTTGGTGTGTGATGTCATCATGGAGCGCCAGGAAGTGCTGACAACACAGAAGTGCTGCTCCCTGGGCTAGCCTGGGGACGAAACGTGTGACGTCATCATAGACAGACAGGGTATGCAGAAGTGCCAGCCCAGGGAGTTACGCGTGATGTCATCAAGGATGGACAGGGAAAGCGTTACAGAAGTAATTAGCGTTCACGACCCGGCTAATCGTTCTCTCGAGGTGCCAAATCTTTAGACGTTAAGTAAAGTTGGAAATCCTGAGGTGGAATGCTGCACCTTGTTCCCTCGTGATGTCCTGTAGAACTGCAGAGGGTACCCTTCTGCCCTGGAACATGATGGAGCTGGATTTAAATCAAATACTTGGCTTAGGTAGAGCCCACTCTCACAGAAGCAATTTCATCTCAGTAAATATTACCTGTCCTCTTCACACAGTGCTGCCATTCATATTCATTGCCTGAAAGGATGTGAAGGTGCTATTTGCACACATTTGTTCTTCCTATACTTGATGAGCTTAACACTGGACTCACCAAAGGATACGCTATGAATATGTGAGAAGTGGGAATGGTCATTTCATGGTTCGATAACATTTTTGGAGAGAGGAAATGAAATGAAGCAATCTAATGGCTCATTTTCAGATTATCGCTTCAGACCTCGGCCAAGATGTGTCTAAAACGGTCTACATTATTCATAAACCATTTCCTAGTTAGGTGTGAGAGGGCATTTATGAGATAACATTTATATGACCCTGCTTTATTGGGGCGGGAAAATTACTTACTTAAAATAGAGAAAGCGTGGAAAATAAGTCTAGCTTAGTCCCATATTTGAATTACAGAAACACTTCATTACGCAAATTTGAAAAATCTTTTTAAAGCGATCAATACATGGAAATGCACAACTCGGCAGTCTTGGTATTGCTCTGTGGTTGGTTGTGTTCTTGTCTGGACCATTTTTCTCCAGCAAAAAAGGACCCTTTGTTATAAAGTCCAGTATGTAAATTATACCAGGTAAAGGACAATTATGACATAAGCCTAATTGGTTTCAAGACAAAGCTCTCTTGGGAATTCCACTATCTTTCCTGGTGTTTCAGTCATAAAAGCAATTCAAAGCCCACATAAAGGCCTGCATTTAGATTCGTAATTTGTTTTGAACGAAGCTTGAGGGTGCTTGACTCAAAACTAGTCTTCTTTAATGTACTGTGTTTGCTTGATTTCATTATAGTTATAATAGCAGTCTAATAAGCATTCAAATGTGCACCTGTTTACAAAATTCTTTAGGCTAATGTAAAATGTGTTGATTTCAAGCCAAGTTTGCAGTCTTTTCTTCTGCAAGCTTAGTGGAGAGGAGAAGAGATTGGTTGCCAGCCAACACAACACATACAATAAAGGCCCTCCAAAGAACAACACAATATATCCTGAATTCAGCTGCATCAACAATTGTATTTGTCTTAAAACAACCTAACTACATTACCCAGAATCCTTCATGCATTCCACTCCTTGACAGTTGTTTGACGCTTTGGGTGTGTCTCAATACCCATACTACCATACTATGTAGAATGAACAATGTTAAGACAAAGTTCTGTGTCCTAAATGGATTAGTTTAGCAGACGTCTCATCCAAAGCAAAGTAGAGGGGAGATTTGAACCTGTAACCTCTTGCTCTGCAGTCAAATGCTGTAACCACTGAGCCATACCCATCGCCATGTGCTATTTTATCACAAAACCTTTGCGTGAAATTACATTGTCATTAACAAAAGATAGCATACACTTATCTGATAAGGCAGGAAGGTTATTTTTCATAGCTAGTCCTCAACGTAGCTGCAAAGCTACATGCTCTGCCCTCCCCATTCCCTTCCACAGTTCCAAACTGTAACGCATGCTGTGCGTTTGACGGCCTTTCCCTTTACAAAGATTGACAACCGGATAAAGGGACAAACGGGGAAGGCGATTAGAGAGGACGGCTAGCTGTTAGCTGCTCACAACCACAACCCTGAGCTATTAGCTTCTATTTAGTTGCAGGATATTTATAGGGCACCTTGAATTGGGGTCCTGCAGCAGGTGAATCTCAGAGCCACGGCGGGTAGCAGTGATTAATGCCTGAATAAGGGCAGTTTATCAGGCGTCCAGCAGCTTCAGAACCAGTGAATGTCAATACAATTAAAGCCAGTGGCAGAGGCAGGAGAGAACGAGGCAGCGCCTATCTTCCGATGGCAGACAGGAGAAAGGAGAATGTGTCTTGGAGGAGGTTTCTGCAGTGGGCTATTCAGTCCTTAATCACCTCCACTTCTCATTAAGACCTGCTTTTGTTCCTTTGCCTGCTTTTCTTTCCCTGCGAGGACAGATAAAATACGTCAGGCTCTGTGATGAGAAGGAACACCAGAACACCGGGTTCTTGACGAGTTTTAAGATACCTTGTTAAATGCAGAGAGAGAGGGAGAAGAGAATGAGAGAGGGGAAGAGAGAAAGGAAAAGAGAAAGAGAGAGGGAGAGAAGAGAGAGAGAAAGAGAAAGAGAGAGGGACTGTGACAGAAAGAGAGAGAGAGAAATAGAGAGAGAGAGGGAGAGAGAAATATAGAGGGAGAAGAGAGAGACTGGGAAAGTGACAGAAAGAGAGAGAGAGAAACAGAAATAGAGGGAGAGAGAAGCGAGAAGTAGAGGAGGAGGGATGGTGGAGTCAGTCAACTGAGAAGGGGACCTGAGGGTGATGAAATGACAGGCAGAGAAAGAGACAGAAAAAAAGAGTGGGATACAGAAAGAGAAGAGCGGGAAATGGACCGTAACAGCTGATTATTAGGGGGCTGCCTCCGTAATGGTTAAACGGTTCTAGAGAGTTGGATGTGCACCTCCATACCATTACAGACTATCGTAAGCTTCCAGCTCCAGCAATTACAGTGACCACTGAACTCATCCTGTCAGAACATTCGATGCTCGCCAGGTTCCACAGCGACTCTGTCTCCATAATCTCAGTCGTACCAAGTCGTGAATGCACACTGCAGGCTCCGTTCTGTCTCTGCAGTGCCTCGGCCAGTGTGTGTGTCGCCGTACTCAGCACGGACAAGATAGAGTTTGATGTTGATGTTGCAAGCCTGCTGTCCCAAGAGCTCTGCGTCACACAGCAGTTCTGCTCCTCTGAATGTGTTGGTGCAGCTCTGTTGGGACTGTCACTGATGTCACAGCATTGTACTGTACTCTGTGTGGAGATTCAGACTTGTAAAACAGGAATAATAAATAAATAACACCTGGCTCACTACAGCCTGCCTAATGGCTGGGCTGGGGTGTGCTGTGTATGTGCTGTGTGTGTGCTGTGTATGTGCTGTGTGTATGTGCTGTGTATGTGCTGTGTGTGTGTGCTGTGTATGTGCTGTGTGTGTGTGCTGTGTGTGTATGCTGTGTGTGTGCTGTGTGTGTGTGCTGTGTGTGTGCTGTGTGTGTGTGCTGTGTGTGTATGCTGTGTGTGTGTGCTGTGTATGTGCTGTGTGTGTGTGCTGTGTGTGTGTGCTGTGTATGTGCTGTGTGTGTGTGCTGTGTGTGTATGCTGTGTGGGTGTGCTGTGTGTGTGCTGTGTATGTGCTGTGTGTGTGTGCTGTGTATGTGCTGTGTGGGTGTGCTGTGTATGTGCTGTGTGTATGTGCTGTGTGTGTGTGCTGTGTATGTGCTGTGTGTGTGTGCTGTGTGTGTATGCTGTGGTCTCTTCTGTCCACTGTTCGGTTCACAGAGAGATCACAAGGGTCAGAAGTCAGTGTGTGTTTACATTTAGTCATTTAGCAGACACTCTAATCCAGAGCGACTTACAGTAAGTACAGGGACATTCCCCCCAAGGCAAGTAGGGTGAAGTGCTTTTCCCAAGGACACAACGTCCTTTGGCACGGCCGGGGAATCGAAACAGCGACCTTCTGATTACTAGCCTGATTCCCTAACCGCTCAGCCACCTGACTCCCTGTGTTGATGGGCGAACCATCGTCCTGGAGATAAGAGGAGGGCAGGAGGGAAGGGAGACGGGAAGAGTTGAGGCACCTGCAGCTGTACTGCACCCCCAAGGGTCAACACCAATCGCTGCGTTCAGGAAACCTCTGGAAGGATGTGTTTCAACACGCTAGGCGAAGCAGAATCGGGCTCAACGTAGGCACACTGTCTGGTCTAACGTACTGTAAATGTGGGTGTGACATTTTACAACATTGGTGTTCTTGAGGGTACAGCAGTTTGTGCAACGCAGTCAAAGCTGGAGTGAAACATCAAGCTGGTGGCAACTTGTGTGGTGGCATATAAACTTCCAATAGTGCCAACACAGTACCACTTGTCTGTGAGCGGAATCATTAACATGCAAAGCAGGTCTTCTTCTCTACAAACTCACTGTGGTCTCTGTTTCCTGAGAGCAGAGTTTATTTTGAGACGTCTCTCTCTGTGTGGCAGTCTATTCTTCTTCATCCTCCTCCGTGGAGATGTCCCTGAGCTGTGGGGGGTCTGCTTGTTCAGGAGAGCTGAATCTCCATACCAGAGTCCCACCCAGACACGGGGTCTCACATGAATTGCTTCCCCAGTCAGAGATCCTTTCGTCGGGTGGCAGAACCACTTTTATGAGGCTGGGAGATGAGAAACTTTGTTGTTTCTCGACGTTTCGTTTATTGGAGACAGTTCCCCTTGATTCCAAAACAAGTTGTAAAGGAAAGTTAATGCGTCTAGGTGTGTTGTCACTGTGCTTTATCTGCTGAATGCAAGACAGAAACAGAGGATTGTCTGTTTTCAGTTGCGCAACCAGTCGTAACCCGACAAAGTTTATGGTAGTCTGTAAAACATTGTGCAAAATCATATCTGATCTTGACTTTTAAGGATCAAGTTAGTAATGTGCTGTGGAGGCATTGTGTCGGATGTGTTATCGTTTCCTTTGATTGGGACTTACGGTAGAGAGTAATAGCATAGCTGGTGTGTTTGTGCCCAGAGTTTTGTCAGGAGTGTATACAGATCATTTCTCTGATGACAGCCTGTTTGGCAACGATACAACTATTTGTATAACTGTATAACTAAGCCACATCAGGTGTGAAATGAATCTTGCTTTGCTTGCTGGGTGAAATTGTAATTTATTTCATCATTTGTGGAGTAAATTAGCTTTTTTCTTCCTGAGTTGAGAGTTGCTTGACGAGTTATATAGCTCATTATTGACAATGTGCAAGTCAGAGTTATACTATCTGTGCTGTTGGGAAACTAACTTACATTTATTTATTTATGCTTCACTAGCATCCAACTGTTCTGTAATTGTTTCTGCATAGGCCTCAATCTGCAAAACAAATACATTATAAATATAGAACAGGAAGCAGTCTTTGTTACAATCTATGGTAGATTAGGTGAAGGAGGGTAAAATATCCCAGAAAGAATGGAATTAATCATTCCTAGCAAAACACTTGTGTTTTTTCACACATACCGACGGCAGCGAGCTGCCATACAAGGCGCCGGCCTGCCCATCGGGAGAAACTTGGGGTTCAGAGTTTTGCTCAAGGATACTTCGGCACATGGCCTGGTAGGAGTCGGGGATCGAACCACCAACCTTGCGATTAACAGACAACCCTCTCTACCCCCTGAGCCATAGCCACCCAGCAGCTGCAGTGTTTATCTGGTTTTGCGGCCGGATGGTGAAAACGACTTATCTTCTCTAAGTCTCTGTGGCACATTCGCAGAGATAATAGTCAAGCTGAATCTTCTCAGGTTAATACTGGAGTGCAGGGAGAGGAGTGGGGAGATGGAGAGGAGGGGGGGGGAGAGGGGGAAATGATTCTGCCATCTCGTGGGTCGAATAAATCATCCAAAACCACATGATTTATATGATGGGGTGCAGCCTAGGTTTAAATAAGAATTCATCTTTCATGCAGAGGCGCTGTGTGCCAGCCCTGAGAAGGAGAAGACAACAAGGGAGAACAAACATCAAATTGTCCTTGCATTTTTACTATCTTTTATCTCCATTTCTTTATATTTGGTTATGAACAGATTTTTTAGAAGGGGGAGGGGGGGTAGGTGGAGGGGTGTGTGAAGAGAGTACACTTTTGTTTGGAGACGCTCAATAACACTTGCTGCTTGTGTGGTTGCTATGACGCTGAACACCAAGTATGATCGAGGAGAAGAGTGTTTCACCAGGCAGAGTGAGTCAACAGGCAGACAGGACAATAGAGGCAATCCAGAAATCACAGTTGAGGGAAATAAACAACTCGACACACAGTAATATCAAACAGACGGAGACACAGTTAACACTTTATCTGAACTACGGTGGAACGAGGCTTCACAATGACCAGAAAGGACGAGGGGTGTAGGAATATACAAACATGCTGATAACAAACAGATGTGAATTGGACTCCAAACGACAGATTTAAGGGAGGTGTGGTGGTGAAGTTTGTGTTTCATGCTCTCTTATATCCACACTGAAGAGGACACAATCTAAACACACTCAACTAATTGTAGTTCTGTTGTCACTGCTTGCTTGGTGGCCTGTCTCTGATATGCCGGTGTTGGTTGGATCAATAAACAGACCTTCTAAAACAAAACAAAAACTCAATCTGTTGAAAAGATGGCTTTTGTTGTCCAACCAAGAGACTTGGGAAAAACAAGACAAATGTTTTCCAGATAGTTCCATTAGCTGCACAATTGTTTTCTTTCATAGCGTTTTAAGTTCTATGTATTGAAAGTCTGTTGGGGCAATAAAAGATCACCCTCGACCTCTATACCTCCACTCAAGAGCTCTCAGTGGACTCCACCATCCATTCCAGTAATTCAAAGTAGAAAACCATATTCCGAATAGTGAAATTATTCCATGTTTACCAAGGTTTCCCTCAGACATTCCACTCGGTTCCTTCATCCGTCTCCTTCACATGCTCGAGTATGTCTAAAGAATGGCTCTTACTCCAGCAGCATAACCATAGCTACAGTAGTGCACTTTATCAACCAACCGGGTTACAGCTTTAATCTTCTCTCCCAGAGTACACTGGCTGAGCAGAAGGTCTCGATAAAGGCAGCAGACTGGCATTAGTAGCTCGCTAACGTCCACGCAGGCAGGATCGGAGAGTAGCAATCAAGCTGTAATGACAGACTGGCCCCAGGACCCGTATTCTCTCTAATCTCCCACATCTGGGTTCAATGACTGCAATTAATTCCGGTGTTAACGAAGCCGTGATAGGCTGTGGTGGGTACACAAACAAGGTGGTGGGGAAGGGATAGCGGGGGAGGAGTTTGGGGGGGGGGGGTGGAGGGGTGAGGCAGAGGTTAAACTAAGAGGCAGCATCGACTGCAGAACAAGGAGGTGGAACACGGATGGAAGCTTCAGTGTGGTTTCAGACCAGCGAGGAATCTAACCAGCACCTTCGCCTTCTCACACACACCCTTTACCTTTTACATTTCCTTCATTGAGCAAATGCTTTTATCCAAAGTGACGGTCAAATATTGCAAGTAGAAAGTACGGCAGAAAATCAAGGCTCAGAAATGCACATTTCCCAGTTTTTTGGTGATCAAGGAACGTTTTAGCTGACACAATGAAAAGGACCCACATCTCAGCTGAAAGGCACAATGCAACAGTAATAATATCTCAATTTCAGTGCAACAGAGAACATCTCCCTACAAGATTACGTGGCACAGAGAAGCAAAAACAGCATCATATCTTAAGTTGCGACATCAAACATGTTTGTGGGGCCGTCTCTACGAGACAGTGGTGCAACAGGGTTTCAAATACAAAATGCAGAGAAAGGACTGATTTCATTTACAATCAAATGTTTTTTTTGCCATGTTAAACAGTAAAAAAAAAAAAAGTTTTGACATTTGTGGCGCAATTTTTTTTATTGTGGCTGGCCGCCACAAATAGATTTACATTTAGTCATTTCGTGGACGCTCTTATCCAGAGCGACTTACGGTAAGTACAGGGACATTCCCCCGAGGCAAGTAGGGCGAAGTGCCTTGCCCAAGGACACAACGTCATTTTGCACGGCCGGCAATCGAACCGACAACCTTCTGATTACTAGCCTGATTCCCTAACCACTCAGCCATCTGACTCCACAAATAGATCAATGTATGGGAAACACTGGTGGAAGCATCTGCCATCCTGGGTCATGTACTCCACTACCACCGGTTCATGTTAATATGGCCTCAGCAGTCTTTTCTGGGGATGTGTAAATACTTAGGACGGCTGTTGTGGGTATAATTGTGGTGATGTATGGTGTGGTGCCGGGGTGGGAAGTGAGAGTTATTGTTCATTATGTTTGCGTACAGGGGAATGGTTAGGGATGAGGAGTGGAGTTCCACTGCATTAATCACTTCCTTCCTAAATACCTCAGACATTGTGTTGCTGGTATGTGTGAAGAACTCTACTTTCTATACACACACCAGCACACAAACACACACACATACCAGCACACAAACACACGCACACACAAGCACACCCCCCCCCCTCACACACACACACCCACACCAGCACACACACCAGCACACAAAACACACACACCAGCACACACACCAGCACACAAAACACACACACCAGCACACACACACCCCCACACACACACGCCCACACACACACACCAGCACACACACACCAGCACACACACAAGCACACACACACCCCCCCCCCCCACACACACACACACACACCAGCACACACACACCAGCACACAAACACACACACACACAAAGAGATTTAGTATTCAGTCACACATGCAAACGCACACACACAGACACACATAAACATATACAATCTAGTCTACAGGAACACGCACATGCGCACACACACACCTTCCCAGTGTGTCCTGCTTGGTGTGTCTAGTCTCACTGCTGTTTCCTGTCCTCCAGACTCCTCTCTCCACCAGAGGCAGAAGCCGCCAGCCACAGACCTGTGCTACAAGACGGACATCAGCAGCCTGATGGACTTCACCTCTCCAGACTCCTCTCTGGACAAAGGTAGGGTTGCCAGCATTATGTCTCGACTGCCCTGTCAAAATATGCCCTTCAATTTGACAAGCAAAAATATCCGCCGTGAGCTTGGTTCTGCTTAGAACAAGTGCCAGTGAAGTGAGTGTAAAATTTAACTTGATAAGATTTCTTAAAATATGTATTTTACTTAAATGAAGATGAGCCATTTATACTGCAAAACAAGTCCAACTAGATAATAATGATCACACACAGATGGATAGTTGTTGCAGTATGTGTTGTGAAACTGGGGATCTGAATCACAAAGCTTCTGCTTTTTGAGAATTTTGTTCTTATAATGATTCTGCCTGGTTAAATAAAGGTTAAATAAAATAAAATAAAAACACGATAACAACACTAGCTCTGACTGTGACTGTGCAGCAGGAAGTGGATTAACTGGTCTTGTTAGTTCTACTCCACCACCTGTCAATCTCTTCACCTGACTGTTTTTGTGAGGTGTTTTCCACCCCTCACAACAGCCTACGGTGAGGGTGGGCATCCTGGCAGTGTAGCATCTGTGTTCCAGGATATTCCTGCGAGAGGAGGTCCAGGGGAGACTGGAGTAGCCCCGATAGCTCCACTATCCCTCCTGGGTAATCCAACATGGCATTCTGACAGATCTAACATGGTTCTCCAGTCGCCGGCCAGGCTCACTCTCAGGGCTGCAACCCCACTGAGGAGCTCCTCTTGGGGGTTATTAGGCCCACGGTCCCCCTCTCCCCCCTCTCTTAAACTCTGGAGCTGGCTGGTTGTCAAGCACAACTGGGGATGTTTAAGGGTAGGCCATTATAAGGCTGGATATGGCAGACTGGACTACATGTCAGGCCTCCATAACAGCATTGATTTTGAGGAGGAAAACCCCTCCCTGGTTGTGCTTGGGGGCACCTGTCTAAATCTAATTGATGAGCTCTTGTGTTACATTCCCAAGTAAGTCACTAACTTACTTGTTATGTGTATTTTAATCCAGGTGGTTAACTCACACTGTCCTACAGCCATCATACAGATAGCATGATGTCATAAATCCACATACTCACAAATGGCAGTTAAGGGCATTCTTGAGGTCTTTATGACATTCCATACTAAGTCAATCACACGGTTTATGTGCAGCATCAGACAGCTGGTGCTTTAGTTCCTCGGAACTGTAAACGTGCAAGCTAACACACACACACTCCTACACACACACACACACTCCTACACACACACACACACTCCTACACTGCTATCTACACACACACACACACACACACACTCAGCCAGCAGTGCCAATACCTTGTATATCACTGTGAGTTTCCTTGGTATGGGAACAGGGATCAGGGTGCTGTAATATCAGAAAATTCATCACTAGTCTGCAGTGGAACACACATTCCCCTCTCTCTCTCTCTCTCTCTCTCTCTCTCTCTCTCTCTCTCTCTCTCTCTCTCTCTCTCTCTCTCTCTCTCTCTCTCTCTCTCTCTCTCTCTCTCTCTCTCTCTCTCTTCCTATCTCCCCCTCCTTCTCTTTTTCTATGCCTCTCTCTCTCTTTCTCTGCCTCTTTCTCTCTCTTTCTCTGCCTCTTTCTCTCTCTTTGCAACTCTCTTCCTATAATTTTCTCACTACCTTTCTGCTTATTTCTCTCTGTATCTCTTTCGGTCTCTCTTCTCTCTCACACACAACCTCTCACACCACACTCCCTCCTCTCCACTCAGTCGCACCCTCGACCCACATACCAAGAGCTGCATGGGCAAGCAGAGGAGGGGGAGGAGAGGAGAGGGGACACAGGGTACGGTGAGGGTCGCTAGGGGGAGGGCAGAGGGGGAGGAGAAGGGTGTAACAGGAAGCTCTCCACTATGGTGGGACAGGTGCAGCCTCTGCACATGAACTTCCTGTGATGTCAGTGGTTAAAACCGCTGGTCTGGGAAGGGAGGGGTGAGGTGTGTGTACATTCTGTATATAGAAATGTGTGCGTGTGGGGGTCGGTGGGTTTGAATAACACAAGAACAGTTAACACTGTGTACTGTATGCACACAGCTGGAGAGAGAGAGAGAGAGAGAGAGAGAGAGAGAGAGAGAGAGAGAGAGAGAGAGAGAGAGAGAGAGAGAGAGAGAGAGAGAGAGAGAGAGAGAGAGAGAGAGAGAGAGAGAGAGAGAGAGAGAGAGAGAGAGAGAGGGGGGGGGGGGGGAGTGAGAGAGTCAGAGACACCGCTGAGCACCAGCATTTTTTTTTACCTGGGTGACACGTGTCAACTCCTCCACAGCCCTCTCCAATAGCCAGAGGCAGAATGGCCTTTTAACCCTCGTGCTGCCTTCGGGTCACATGACCCAAAGGTTCATAATGAACCATCGTTGTGTTTACCCAATTTTACCCAATACAAAAACAAATAAAAATAATTTTCTTTTAACATTTGCAATGTGGGGGGTCTGAGACAGCCCAACGGTTAAAAGAAAATGCTTCACTTTGTTTTTGTATGCGGTAAAGATGTCGCAATACGACGGTGGGTCACAATGACTGATGGGTCAGAATGACCCGAAGATAACACAAGGGTTAATTGCCTGCAGCAGCAATATGGGCCTCCAGTGTGATTTACACACAGCAGGAATATCTCGGCAAAACTGCCCAGTCACCGTGCCCCTGCCAGTGTGTCCTCAAGCCAAGACCAGGTTTCTCTCACAAACACTGCGTGTATTGTTACATTGCACTGCAGGTACAAAAAACACGCCCGAATCTTGTATCGGATTGCCTTCCTCCTGTTTCCTACCCTTACTGTTGTTTAAGACGCTGCAGCAACATCCTAGCTCCCCCGCCCCCACCCTACCAAAGTGCTCTCTTTGCTTCATTACAGCCAGCAACTGGAGACCTGAACCCAAAGGTCAAAGGTCATCCATGCATGGTGGAGAGGTCATCATCCCGATCTGTTCAAGAAGGAACAATATCAGTGTCCATCAGCAGTAATGTACTTGAGTCATTTGTGTGTGTGTGTGTGAGTGTAGTAGTCGCCACTTATGTTTACCAAAACCTCTCCTTAACCTCCCCCCTTCCCCCTCCCCTTCTCTCTCTGCCCTCATGCGTTACTGACAAGCCAGTTCAGGCCTCAGTACCTCTCCGTCTTGCACTTGAGGTGGCCGGTAAAAAGGCAGTCTGGCAGCTAATCTAGGGTGACGGGCTGGAGTGACGGGCGCAGGATTGGGGGGCCGGCGGGCTGGCAGAGGGATGAATGGCAGCTGCAATGAGGCTGGATTAGAGCTCCCCTGTGCTGATTACTGGGAGGGATGGAGGGAGGGAGGGAGGTGATAGGAGAGGGAAAGGATTGGAAATGGAGAAGTGTAAACGTGGGGTTGATGAGCGCAGAGGAGAGCGAGCAAAGATGAAAGAAAGAGAGGTATTAGAGAGAATTTGCATTTGCGGTACGTGATCCTTTGTGTATGGGTAGGGAGAGTCTGATTCTAAGCGACAGGAGAACAGAGTCAGTTGACTGAATCAGCAGAAGAATGAGTAGGTGAAAGATATCCTTTGCCGTGCAGAGGAGACGTAGGCCTGTCTGCCAGCCTGAACGTTTACCTGACCTGCACTCCACCCTCCTCTTTCATCCTGGCGAGCCTGAGGGCTGGGAAGGGAAGTGACTCTGACCCTGAGGTCACCGCAGCCATGGGACCCTGGGAATTCTTCCTCTGCCCCTGAAGTTACCCCGGGTGACCCCTTATGAGGGAGTAATGCTGTGACAGGTTATTATCTGGCTTATCTATCTCAATCAGCAGATCTTTTACTCATTACAGTAGGTGCAGCATATAACAGAGGTGGTTCTAGAAACCATGTGATGGGGACGTTGTATAAAGTCTAATAATATAACCTATTTATATGCATTAACTCAGCGAGCTAATGGAGTCCTGGGAGACTTTATCTAACCTCTGTCATACAGCAGGTCCACAAGATTTAGCTTGTTATTTACTTTCGTTATTTTGTCTGTAATACAGTTTCTCAGGTCCATATTACAATTCCCGGACATTCTAATAGTTCTGGGTTCAGGTTGCCAGGTTGTCCTGTTTGGTGGGGAAATATGGGCTTTAATAGAACTATTAACTAAACACTCCTTGGGGTTGATAGGTTGCCAGGTTTGAGGAAACCCCTCCTTGACAAAGCTGTGGACCAAATCTTCCCGTTGGGATGAGGAGAATAGAAAGCGTGAGCCGAGGGTGCATTGACAGGCGTATTGTGTGTGTTGACAAGGCCTACCTTTGGGACAGAAGTCTTGTTAAGCCTTGAAACTGTTGACAGGTAGACAAGCTGTAAAGAGACAGACCCTGCATTGTTCACAAGCCACAGGTTTGAAAGTGGATATGATAAAAATGGAGCATGTGTGTGTGTACTGCTAACACACACACACACACACTCACACTCACACTCACACTCACACACACACACACACACACACACACACACACAAGCACAAACACTTACTGGTTAACATCTTCTTGGCAATGCTATTTGGCTCCATTTGTGGTGTTATATTGGCTCCTTACATTGATAGTTTGAGATAGAAGTGAGTTTATCACCTTTTGGTGGGACACAACGTTAAACTTGTTGTGTGTGTGTCTGTGCGTGTGTACAGTATGTTGTTGTGTGAGTGTGTGTTTATTTGGGTGTGTGTATGTTTGTATGTGTGTGTGTCTGCATACTTTGCTCCCACTATAATTCAAGACACAATCCAAGTCTCTGGCAGCCGTGCATCCAGCTACCATCCCATCGAGGACTCTGACATTGTTCACAGAAGTCAGGGAAGTCAGGTGGCTGAGCGGTGAGGGAATCGGGCTAGTAATCCGAAGGTTGCCAGTTCGATTCCCGGTCATGCCAACTGACGTTGTGTCCTTGGGCAAGGCACTTCACCCTACTTGCCTCGGGGGAATGTCCCTGTACTTACTGTAAGTCGCTCTGGATAAGAGCGTCTGCTAAATGACTACTGTCTCCCAGACACTGATCCCTGCTCTTCTAGGAGGGAACGAGGGGCTGCTCTACATTGAATTGTACTTGTCCCAGGTGTCCATTTGGAAGCTGTATAAACATTGTATAAATGGGGGCCCATTGCCAGATCATGACATAATTAGAATCCACAGAAGACCTGTTTTTAAGTACTTAATTTCATGAATGTTTGTGCCTGATGTGAAGCTTTGTGTACTTCCTTCACAACACCAACATAACATGTTATCCTCAAAGGTTACTGTGTTTCATTTACAGACGCTAATAACATTATATCAAAGTCGTTACCCTTATGATAAATGGATGTATTATTCGCCTGATGCTAATGCTAACCTTTGCTGCAAACTGTGTCCAGTAGCTAGCCACTGCAATGTCCAGCTGTATTGGTCAGATGCCAGTATTGGTCAGTTATTGTGAGTTACGTTGTTTTACTGCTGTTGTACACTAGTGTAGCATCTTCCGATGATGAACATGCTAACGTCCTCCCTGTGGTGGGACCCAAATGGAGCAACACACGAGTACAAGTGTTGTGATTGGCTGTGGTCTCTGAATCCCTGTGTTGTGATTGGCCAGACTGGGACCTGGGGGTGTGTCTGCAGTATGAGTGTAGGAGGAAGCAGCTTCAGTAGTAGGGGCCAACTCTTTTTTTTTTTTTTTACAGTTGCTCTTTAAGTTTATCTAGCTTGATGAATAGCGCTGTTTGAGGTCGTTTTCCCCCTGAACATTTTCAGTCCTCCGTAAAAAAATAATTGTGCTGAGTCATCGTCTTCTCATACAGGGTTCCAGGCTTAAAAAAATGGCAGTGCAGATTCCAAGGACCCCTGTTTTTTTTAATTGTGAATACAAATGACCTGACATTAAACACACAATACACATGTTCCTCCTGCCCTGAGTAGCCTAGTTGCAGTAAATGAGTGGGTAAATATCTGTGTCTGTGTAGGGAGTCAGGTGGCTGAGCGGTTAGGGAATTGGGCTAGTAATCTGAAGGTTACCGGTTCGATTCCCGGCTGTGCCAAATGACGTTGTGTCCTTGGGCAAGGCACTTCACCCTACTTGCCTCGGGGGGAATGTCCCTGTACTTACTGTAAGTCGCTCTGGATAAGAGCGTCTGCTAAATGACTAAATGTAAATGTAAATGTGTTGTAGTTCTATGCAACGGTTTGGCCATTACAAAAGAGCTCTTTTCTTCTGACATTCATAGATTCCTTGGCATTTCTCCCCCCGGCATTTCTCCTGCCTCCCTTGCACATTATAACAGCCTGAAATCACCACACTCACACACACACACACACACATACACTCACACTTGACAATGCATTCATGATGTTGTCTCAGTATTTCCCATTTCAATCAGTTGAGCTCAGATGAGGGGTGTGGAGGGGGAAGGTGGACAGCAACCCCCCCCCCCCCCTCCCCCTCACCGGCAGTGTTCAATCTCCTCACTGTGTCCATTATGCCTGGACACAAAAGACTACAAGAGCTTATTTAGTTTGGGCCTTTATTCCTGTTTGGCTGTGAGCAGAGGTGAGCTCTCAGCCACCCTGCCTCCAACGCTCCTCTCTCGCTCACTCCAGGTAGGGTGAAGAAGAATAATAATAAATGTTTAAATAAATGTTTATTTGTGTGTCAGCATGACGCAGATGCAAACAGAGCTGCGACATGTAGAACACACCGGCATACACGTGTCTGCCGGAGAAACTTGTTTTCTGCATTTTGCCGTCTTGTCAGTCAGGAGCAGTGAAGTCCAAGGGCTCACCCCATGTCCAGATCAGGGGCAGGAGAACGATCTGTTCTGCTTGTTTTTTATATTGGAGTTATCTGGGGAGGAAACCCACGTGAGCACAGGGAGAACATGTTAACTCCTCACAGAAAGATTATTATAAACTATTATGTACAATACAGTAGCCTGTAATTCTGTCATATGTTGAACTGAGCCGCGAAGATGATTTATTGTGCTGTAATGTTGAAGAATTTGACTATATACAGTATTGTATACTACACTATACTGTATACATAATATATACAGCATAATTATATAGTACAGTTCGTTACTATGATGTTTTCCACCCCAAAATAATTGTGTGATATGAGTCACAAAACCGAAGATTCCTTCCTGGTTGGTTGAGGTACTCTATTCGCTCGATGCAGATGTAGCTATTGGTCTTCACACTGTGTCCTTGTGTGAAACAAGCAAAGCAGAAGTGGCTACTCAGGATTGTTGTCTGTTTGGGAGCAGTCAAAGCATGCACTGTCTGATTACAGCATTGATTTCTTCTTTGTGGAGAAGCAACATCTCTAACTAGCTGTCAGACTGAAGCCAGACCCAGGTACCTATCGAGGGGGGAGAGAGGGGCAAGAAATGTTAGAGCGCTCATGTTTTAATTGAAGTGACCTGCTGACAATAGTACACACATTCTTGACATGTGGTTTACATCCATTGCAATCCAGAGTTTGAGACTGTGGAAAGGGACGGATGTTTCCGGATGCCACATACAGATGGACTTGCTTTGCTCAAACTCCTGGATAAGCGGTTGTACATGCCTAAAAGAGACCTTCAGTGATTAGACAATTTCCTGTGGAGATCCTTTTATTGGTCCTCTAATCTTGGTTAATTCCACACATATTGACAGCGGGAGGCTCCCTAAACATGCTCCGGGAAATGCTTTCAGGGATACGTCCATCAGGAATGTCGGGACAAAGTCTCCCTGAAAGTTTGACTCCTAATATTGTTTGTGTCCAGGCTGCATCTTCAAACAAAAACCATAAAGAACTGATACAACCAAAATACCAGCAGACCTTAAATATTTTAACATTATCGTACACAAAGCTGATAGTTCTCTGTCTCTTAATACATCCCTTTCGATTTAATTCACTTTATGGAAATTAAACAAGTACCTCTGGTGTTTTACAAAAGTGTTGGAGGTTTGAGAAATGTGTTAATGAAACAGCTTTTTTCTCTTGTTCTCCTAGTGTCTGATTTCTCACAGCCTCCAGCCTTCCAGCAACTGGAAGTCCTGGTGCTGCTGAGTTAACATAGAAGCCCAGTCGAGGGATCACAGACACACTGTGATGACATAGACTCCGACCCTCACCTGTCCCCTGCAAGCCTGCACCTTGCCCAGGCCACTCTCCCTAGTTCCCCTGTTTACGTTTGAGTACTGTGGGAAAACGGTGACAGCCAGAGCCCCTCCCTTCTCAAGAACCGTTGGAGCAGAGGGGGAGGGGAGGAGTCAAATATCTATCCACTGGGCCTGTGGGAGTCTCCCAGAGCAGGTAGAGAGAGAGAGCGAGAGAGAAAGCTAGAGAGAGAGAGAGCGAGAGAAAAAGCGAGAGATTGAGAGAGCGAGAGAGAGAGCGAGAGCGAGAGCGAGAGCGAGAGCGAGAGCGAGAGCGAGAGCGAGAGCGAGAGCGAGAGCGAGAGAGAGAGAGAGAGAGAGAGAGAGAGAGAGAGAGAGAGAGAGAGAGAGAGAGAGAGCGCCTTTTGGCAGTATTTCCTGGATACCAGAGAAGCAAATATAGCTATAGGAGGAAGAGCTTTTTTGGAGCGCGTCAGTTCAGTGGAGTATTCTGTGCGTTCCCGACGGCGTGTGGGTCTGCTGAGAGGGTTTCCAACACACACCTGACAGTGGAATCCTCTGGACACCTCTCCAGGGAGGAGGGGATGAAGTCAGACAGGGAGGAGGGGAAGCCCGGTGAGTTTCTCTAAACTTCCCCCGAGGGCACAGGGTCGTTGATAGAAGTTTTTAAACCCGAGAGCTAAAATGGAGGTATTTGCTGAGGCCTGAAGTTTGAAATGCAGATTTGTAGACCTGTGAGACTGGTTTTTGAAGAAGGGGTTGTCTGGGTATTTGTGTGCGCTTCGACGGCGTGTTAACGTGTGGACCGCAGTGTCAGGTGTCATGTGGGAGAGATAATTCACCTGTTGCTCGTCAGAACGGTTTGGAGACTTTAACCTGCTCAGCTTGGGTGTTTTTGTTTGAACATGAGAGTGAACTCCACCACTGCAGTCCCTCCAGAGAGGGTTTAAGGTTCAAAACACTGACAACATAATCATCAACTAAACTAACTTTTATTATTCAGAGACAATGAGGGAACATTCCCCTTTCGTGTATGTATCACAATGAAACAATTAGCTGAATGTTATAATTTTCAAAATAGACTGAAGAGTGTGTCATGGAAGTCAGCACTGTGGCTTGTTTTAAATTCGTAAAGGACATTTGCTGTGGGATAATGAATAGGTGAGTCACCATTGTCTGCGGTGATTTGCACACTAATGTTTCTCTCAAAATAACATGTTTGTGGCTGTGTCCAGGTGAATCATAGATTGCGTTGTGTTTGTATCTTAGTAAGTGCTTTGTAATTTCAAACTCTATTATTTGGTAGCTGGGCTATTTGTCGTGTTGCTTCTCCAATACTCTTGCGTGTTGTTGGGATAATTAATCAGTTGGAGGGTAAAAAGTTACGGTGTTTTGGAGCCTGGCCGGGTCTCGCTCAAGCAGCTTATTTCCAGTTTGACCTGCTCCAAATCACTGAAGCCCTCACCAGTCCAATCCATTTACCTGCTCGGCCTTCCCCCCAGCCCAGCCCTCAGGTGTCAAGGCCAGTATTAGACAGGAGACAGACTGGAAGCACACAGAAGTAGCGTATGAGATCCAGTCCCCTTGACGTGGCCACTTCAGTGTAATTACTCCAAGTATGGACCTTCCTCACAGTTTTCACTTTGAACATTTTGTACTTTCTCTTTGAGGTACCTTTTACAATACCTCTACTTACCTTTAACCCATTAAGGAGTAGCGTCACACATGTGATTCTGAACATTCCAACCGACTATTTTCCGATAGACAAAAACTATATGACAAACGCTATAGTATGGCTTCAAAATGTACAATTAGGAGGCTAACAAGTAACACTAGCAGGTAGTAGCATTGCTACGAGTATTATGCTAGGTTGCTAGGTAACGGAAGCTAACTAAAACTAGCTAGCTTCCGTTTTGGAAAAATAACTCACTCTGGTGGAAGCGTCGGTAATATTTAGAACTCACTCCTTAAAAAGGTTAAACAAAGGGGGGGTCAGTGCACAAATGGCCACATTAAAATCAATTAACATTCATAGTGATCGCTCTGCAGCTCTTGCAATTTGGAAGACTTTTCAGCATCACTGGTGGTACTGGGTTAAGTGTCCGATTCAATAAATGACAGTACATTAAATTGTAAGTGTTTCAAATTCTACAGTCATAGAATCTTCCGTCTTACATTCTACAGCCAGTTAACAGTCGTGTTAACTGTTGCCAGTTCGATTCCCGGACGTGCCAAATGACGTTATGTCCATGGGCAAGGAACTTCACCCTACTTGCCTTGGGGGGAATGTCCCTGTACTTACTGTAAGTCGCTCTGGATAAGAGCGTCTGCTAAATGACTAAATGTAAATGTAATGTCACTACAGTCATCGATACAAACTTGTAACATCTCAAATGTTACAGTCAGAGGCCTTGTTGTTCCACTGCATTTTCTCACCATTCAGCTCCTGTGAAGCCGTAAAAAACAGTCAAATAAAAAAGTTGTCGAGATGTCCCAGTGACCTAGCTTTTAGCTAAGTGGCAGTCTAGGCCTGGCAGTGACGTCCTGTCATCCACACTCTGCTATCTTAGCGACGCCTGCTAGCTTAGCAACGACAGGGTGTGGTTGTGACACCATTACTGTGGAGAGAGCAAAACAAACAAACACCTAGGGTATTCATGGCCTCCAATGTACACCTCAGCTGCTGCAGGTGTGGCGACACATGAGCAGTTATGTACTTTCAAGGTACTTTTGCACTTTCTCCCTCACATGTTATCAATAGCATCGTTGTTTTCCTTATAGAGAATCCAGGGTGAATCGAGTTATGTCAACTAGAACAGGAATGTTCAACAAAGATGGGTCTGATGACAGAATCTTGATCGGATGCTGCACCTATTCCCCCCATGTTTCCATCTGTACCTGGTGGGGAACTGTGATCTTTTCCCACTGCCCGCAGTCCAATTGCTGTTACTGTTTGTGTGTGCGTACGTGTTTGAGTATGTGTGTGTGTGTGTTTGTGTGTGTGTTTATTTGTGCATGTGTGAGTGTGCTTGTGCATGTGGCACAGCAGGCTTGCAGAGTCCAGTGTGTTGGTGTGATTATGAGAGAGGTTTATCCTGTCTGTGTAATTGCCCTGTTTCAGTGCTCTGAGGACAGGATCAGTGTGATCGAGTGGTACGTGCTCGACAGAACAAACTCTCTCTTCCACAGGTAGAAGTTTAAGCTTGGGTAACTAGTCCATAGGCTGCCTCTATATGAATACAAGTATAGTATAACGTCAAATCTACATTTAGTCATTTAGCAGACGCTCTTATCCAGAGAGACTTACAGTAAGTACAGGGACATTAGTTTAACTAATTCGAAGAACTAAACAATCTAAAAATATAACATTCCCCATCCTGTGCCTTCTTACACTTGTTTAATGTCCTATATACAGCTAATTACACAGCAATCCCCAGTTCCTATGAACCTATAATGTGTTTACCATACTGCTAGGTATTTAAATTAATGTAAAGTGTTGCCCAGGCCTTTCCCCCTCCAAGCTACTGCGGGTGACTGAGATGACTGAAACTGGGGTCAGATGGCTGAGCGGTTAGGGAGTCGGGCTATTAATCAGAGGGTTGCTGGTTCAATTCCCGGCCGTGCAAACTTACTTTGTGTCCTTGGGCAAGGCACTTCACCCTACTTGCCTCGGGGAGAATGTCCCTGTACTTACTGTAAGTCGCTCTGGATAAGAGCGTCTGCTAAATGACTAAATGTAAAAAAAAAAGACTAAATGTAAACTCACAGCGACTGCCTCTGATGCAACTCTGCTTGGGTCCTCAAACCCAGCAGCAAGTCAGCACGGTGTCTCTGGGGCCACTGGTAGCTGGTCGGAGACTGCTCCACATCTCTCCATCCTGCTCCACATCTCTCCATCCTGCTCCACATCTCTCCATCCCTGCTTACAGTATTCTCTTGAACTTCGCCTTGACTTTTCAGATGTGTTTGTGCAACTACTAGCAAAATATTTAGCTAACATTACGAAATGTGTATGTGTGTGTGTGTGTGTGTGTGTGTGTGTGGGCTTGTAGTAAAATATCAAAGGTGACCCAGTGTCTGCCTTCACGTTGGCCCTGCCTATAAATAACAAACTTACTACTTAGCCTTTGGCACCAGAACAAAGGTTGTGTTTGAACAACACACACTCAAACACAAACAGTTCATTTCAGTGTGTGTGGGTAAGTGTGGGACCTATCTTCTCTGCTCTGCTCACTAGCTTCCACAGAGACCTTAGTCAGACGTGAACTCAGTCATCCCAATAGGAGTCTCATCCCGATAGCTACTGTAACTAGCCTGACATGCTACATTTTTACATGGCGGTATCTACTGTGTGTGGGTTGTCAGCGGTTGGTCATTTCTATCCACCCTCAAAGCGAAACAAAACACTCAGTTATTCGTCAGCCTACCATGTACTTAGCTGTAACCCTTGTTAACACCTTTCTAAAACCTTGTAAAGGTACTGTGACTAAAGTGACAAAAAGTAAAATCCTGTATTAAAAAATATATACTTTTCATGGTAGCTGTATAAGACGAATTATTTACTCTATCATGTTATATTTTCAATTAGCATTGGTTATTTTTTCTTCTCACATCCGTTTTGACTGGATATAAACTATAATTATTCCACCCACTGTCCAGAATGGTCTGTCTTGCATGGAATCAACAAATACCTCCTCTTAATAAGCGGAGATTCATTAGTGTTTGTTTAACGTCATGTGTAAGAACAAAGGCTAAGGGTCAAACTAATGAGGCTCACAAATAAGCAAACATTTTCAAAGACTCTGGTAATTAGTTTCTGTCATTGAGCACAATGGGTATATTCATAGAGGGTTCTATTTGCCACCTGACTGCCTGGTAACTCAGGGTAACAGTGAAATAAGCAGGATGATGAATGGAGGATCCCTAATAAAGATGTTAATGAAGGGGGTGGTCACCCTCCTCCTGGCCTACCTACTTCTAATTACCCACAATGCAATGGGGTGGACATTTTGGCTCTTTCACGGTCCCCCATCGCCAGCGCTTCCATCTGCTAAGCTCTTCCTGGCATTGAGCTGATATTAAACTCTCTTTTCTTTCAGTGATTCATTCCTCCGCCCATCCTGGCATCCATAATCTACCTATTGGCCTGATCTGACCTCAGGACCACCTCGGTCATGTCCTGTTGTGAAATCCTCGGTCCTTAATCCCAAGTTTATAACGCTGTCCCATCTATCTCACCCATCTGGGCTTTCCAGAGAGGCTCTAATCCCTCTGCTAGTGTTTGGGTGAACGTCATGAACGAAAGCTGGCTGTAAAAAGAAAGGTTTTGAAATTGCACAGACCGGATTGCTGTCGATGCGGCGTGGGTCGAAGACTGGTGAGATGAGGACGCAGGACTCAGACCTTCGGCATCCTCCTCAGCCCGGCTCACTGTCCCCGAGCAAACTCCTATTTTCAGAACGCCTGGGCATCCACTCGACTTGATGTGGGCAACCCGATCCCAGACCCTGTTTAGAGAGATTACAGCGTTACAAGAGAGAGACACAACATTTGGGCATCCTCTTGACTATCTAAAAATAATAACAACAACATAGATTTGTGTTTTCATTTTTCTCTGCCTGTGTAGTTTGAGCCAGGCTGACTGATATGATCGGTACATGCTGGATAGACCTCCACAGTGGTGAGGGTGGTGTTTCATGCTATGGAGTCAGGAGAACAGCCCATCTTTCCCACTGGACTGTTTTCACTCGTTATCACGCTGTGCTCCAGCCCGTCCCTCTCTCCCACCAGTGCCGCCCTCATCGCCCCAGGGACATGGAGCATGAAATAGGCTCGCTGCCACGGCCATGTCACATTCCTTCATGTTAGACTGGAGATTTCTAGATAGTATTAGACCGGAGGGGCCTGTTGGGCACCCAAGTCTCTCATCCACTGCATCTGTGAATCACAACTGTATGTTTACAGAGAATACTGCAGATACTCAAAATGTATTCTTCGTTGGCATCTTTCTTTTTTTAGATTCCGAGGAGATTTTTGTGGGCTTCAAGGCACATTGACTTTGCATCAATAAGTAGAATATCGTTTCACTTGGCATGAATAAAAATACGCTTTGAAAGTCGGAAGCTGTTTAAGACCCTTACGGTTGATACGACCCTCTACACCGTCTGGTTCAATGAAATCAACGAGGTTTGTCCACTGACTTCCTGTTGTGCGCGAGTCATCACTGTCTCCGTTAACGCAGAACGCGCGGGGGGGGATTCCTCTAATGAAGTGCCTCGAGGCCCCCTGTGTTTTGTTTTATTTTCGATTTCCTTCTTGCCCGCTCCGTCTCCTCCTTGGGCGTTGTGGGGGATTGTTCTGCTTCTGTGAGCTGACTGGCTGATCCAGAGAGAGTGGCGTGCCAGACACGGCTCACCATGTTCATCAGCGGGCAGAGCTTCCCCTTCATCTCCTGCTGCTGATGGACCCTCTATCAGTGGCCCTTAAAGGAGTGTGTGCGTTTTGTGTGTGTGTGTGAGAAAGAGTGTGTGAGTTTGTGTGCGTGAGAGTGTCTGTTTGTCAGTGTGTGGTATGAGTGAATCATAAACACTGGCTTCCGAGTACCACCAGCCATGGGAGATCCTCTCTATGAGCCTCATTGAAACGGCCAGCACCGTCAGCAGGGCAGAGCCGGCATGCAGAGGCAGGGCAGAGCCGGCATGCAGAGGCAGGGCAGAGCCGGCATGCAGAGGCAGGGCAGAGCCGGCATGCAGATGCATGGCAGAGCCGGCATGCAGAGGCAGGGCAGAGCCGGCATGCAGAGGCAGGGCAGAGCCGGCATGCAGATGCAGGGCAGAGCCGGCATGCAGAGGCAGGGCAGAGCCGGCATGCAGAGGCAGGGCAGAGCCGGCATGCAGAGGCAGGGCAGAGCCGGCATGCAGAGGCAGGGCAGAGCCGGCATGCAGAGGCAGGGCAGAGCCGACATGCAGAGGCAGGGCAGAGCCGACATGCAGAGGCAGGGCAGAGCCGGCATGCAGAGGCAGGGCAGAGCCGACATGCAAGGGTGTTCATGAGCACGGATGACTTGATGCTTGGTGCTCCCTCTCCTAACAGCTCTGGATTCAATTTTCCAGTCCACCCCTGTGGCTTCTTCAAAGGAATCAATGACAATTTCAAGGTTGACGTGCTGCTCCTCTGAACCACTTCCTTAAATACTATACCTCATTACAGCATAATAGCCGGTGATGTGAGGCACAATATTGGCAGGGTGACGAAAAAAGGCGTGCTGTGAAATTGAACATAACGGGATGCCTTCTAAATATGATCATGAAAATAAAAAAGAACAAAAGTTTGAATTGAATCACAATTATTTGGTCCATAATATACCCATTTTAAAAAAGCACCTCAAATAAACTCCTTTTGAGTCCAGGAAGCGCTGCTATACAAGCATTTGTTTGAAGACCTGCGGTTTATGTATTAGCATCCATCAGGGGTTCCCCAAGGTACTGTGTCATGGGCGTTGTTGTGGTGGCAGACACTAACCTGGTTTCCTCTCCTGTGTCTGACTAGAAGGTCAGACACAGGTTGGGATATTGCTAACATCGTTGCTATCAAAAGGGCAGACATAGATCAATACCCAATCAGACATGATGTGTGTGTGTGTGTGTGTGTCTGTGAGGCTGTGTGTGTGAGGATGTGTGTGTGTGAAGGTGTATTTGAGTGTGCGTTTGTGTGCGAGTCAGTGTGTTTGTGTGCGAGTCAGTGTGTGTGTATACAACGAAAAGCTACTCCTTTCAAAACGCAGCTCTGCTCAACTTTATGCTCACCCCGTTATCCACAATCACCCCTCCTCTGTGTGAGTTCAGTTACCTCAGCGCTGAACAGTGTTGTTCTGAGCTGTGCTCCACATGCTACAGGATGTCTGAGCAGACAACCACCAGATGGCTGAGCGGTTAGGGAACCGGGCTAGTAATCTGAACAGTTCGATTCCCGGCTGTGCCAAATGACGTTGTGTCCTTGGGCAAGGCACTTCACCCAACTTGCCTCGGGGGAATGTCCCTGTACTTACTGTAAGTCACTCTGGATAAGAGCGTCTGCTAAATGACTAAATGTAAAGGTAAACTTGTTTGTCTAACTTACATTTACATTTAGTCATTTAGCAGACGCTCTTATCCAGAGTGACTTACAGTAAGTACAGGGACACTCCCCCGAGGCAAGTAGGGTGAAGTGCCTTGCCCAAGGACACAACGTCATTTGGCACGTGAACCGGCAACCTTCTGATTGGTAGCCCGATTCCCTAACCGCTCAGACACCCCAACTTCCCAACTACTCATTCTTCCATTCATTTCATCCTTTCATTATAAAAGGGGCATTCAGGACTTATCTGCTAGGATTGTACTCAGACAGGGAGAAAGGGCCCACACCTGCGTGGCAGTGGTGGCCTTCTGCTGATGTGGAAAGCAAAACTGTTTGGTGAGGAATTTATCTTAATCTTGTCCCCTTCTAAACTCTCTGGCATGGTTGAGCTGTGTGTTTTTAATTCTGTGTGGAATCAATAAGTTAAATCCATGAAGTGATTCATTCTTTCGGTTGCTGTGATTGGCTGCAGAGGAAGAAACTGTGTTAGGAAAACAGAATGGAACGCTGCTGTCAGCGAGAGCCTGGTTCTCTGGCCTGAAAGCCCTGACTTCACCACGCATAATCATGAGATACCCGGTTTACCGCCAGATTCCCAACCTCTATCCTTAAACTAACGTGATAATTGAAAAACCTGAATAGCATTTGGCACTGGGATCTTTGCTTCACCCTAGGAGGAATCTGCCTTCAATCCTATTTTCGGGCCAAGATTCTTTGATTAAGGTAGTCAATAAGGATTGTGGGATAGGTTGTGAGTAGCAGTTTGGAACTGGCCCTGAGAAAGGGGACAGGCTTTCATAGCCTGCTCGGTTTAACTGATGCTTTGACAGGGCAGAAGTTTTCTTTCTAAGTCCGAAAGCTTTTTGACTGCTGGAGGATCATTAACAATGTGACTCAAAAACATTTGAAAGGTTAAAAATATATTTGCGATAAAATTGAAGAGTACTTGATGAGGACTCTACTAAACTCTAGTGTACTCTGCTTTACTCTACTCTGTTATCTGCTGTTTCTCTGTTTTCCTCTCCCCTTTCCTCCTCTCCATTTTCACTGTGTAAAAAGTACGTACAATAAATTATTTTGTTGTACTTGGTGGTTGTAGCTCAACCAAGCCATACCCTACCGCTGCCCATGTGTAGTAGCTCTATGTCTTGCGCATCGTCAAAATTGAAAAATACAGAGGTCCGAAAACTCTTTGTTAAAGTGAAATTGCAACATTAGGCGTTGATCAAAAGCCAGTTATTTTTGACGAGACTCAGAATGACACAATAGAGAATTTTGCATTAAATGTGTCTGCAAATATTTCGTTTTCAAATTCAAGGGAGATGAACAATGATCTGAATGATTTTAGCGAGTCCATGTGGAGGGTTTTGCCATTCAAACACTGGAAGTGGGCTGCCACCCGCTGTCAAAAAAACACTTCTGTGCAGTCTGGCATCTCTGACCCCCAATTTTTCTGGACGTCAAATACACTTTTGATTCAAGCAGTTAAACTGTCCAGTGTCGGCTTTAGCGACAGAAGCACGCTAGATATCCACCCTCAATCGTTTTAGCTCCCTGCTGCTCTTGCTGTAACCACTGCACGTTTTTCTGTTCCTCGCCTTCTTATTCTTCTCTCGAAAGAAAGGACACAGCACTCTCTCTTTTATATTCAGGGGAATCAATTATGTGGCTCTGTGGCTGGTGTGACGGTGGTGTTTGTCCATGTTTGTATGTCCAGAGTGGTTCCATTTCAAGGAAGGCCCGAAGCACGAGAATGAAACATGTGAACCATAGCTTTTTATATCTACAGTATTAAGGCATTGAGCTTTGACTTTGATTGTCGAAATGCGCTATCTCTATTTGTATGCAGTTCCGGATAAAACGATAAACTGAAATAATAAAATGTAAGTGTAATGTAACTCTCTTTAGATGTCTGGTAAATACCGATGATCATTTTGGTGATAGGTGCCAGTGAATTGTTGCTATTATGTCATTATGCATGAAGATTATGTCCTAGACAGTGCAGATGTGAGAAGTTAAGATGACTGTCAGTCAGGATCAAGCCTGAATATGGTCTGAACCCCTCCTCATACACACACACACACCCACACACACACACCTTTCCTGCAAATCCATAGGGACATTGAGCTCTTTAATTGATTTTGTCTCCTATAACAAGCCAGAATTGAACCCTGCCCGGTCTCCCCTCCCACTCAGTCAAAGGAGGGAGAACCAATCTAAAAATGTTCTCCCCTCTAGACAGTGGCTGTCATTCCCTATCAATTTTCGAAGCTCTGTTCCCAATTTCAGCCTAGTCCAATTTCAGCTGCCTTGTGGCCACCGGACACTGACAGAATGCTGGACCTTTCAGACACTCACACTGAAGGTTTGAGAACCTTGCTGTTTCTAATGGGAGAGAGAGAGAGACATAGAGACGGAAATAGAGAGAGAGCATTAGGAAGGTAGGTGTAATAGGTGACAGAGAGACATGGATAAAAAAAGAGAGAGAACATGAACAAGAGAAGGGTAGTGGGTGACAGAGAGAGAGAAAGAGAAAGAAAGAGAGAGCGAACATGAGCAAGTGAAAGGTAATATTGTAGGGGATGAGAGTGAGAGAAAGAGAAAATTGTGTGTGTGTTTGTGTGTGTTCCTTGTGTGCTTCGTGTGGGATTCAGACATACTGTAGTAGGCGAGAGAAAGTGAGAGAGACTCTTGTATCGACAGCATATCAGAGAGCCAGCTCCAGAGACTGGGATAAGGGCTCTCAGTGGTGCTATGGAAGAAGATCTAGTCCTTGCAATGATTGAAGAGTCTGTGAGGAACTGCAGACAACCATCAACCATTCCCTCCTTCAATCATTTTGGTTTAAAATGGTGAGTGTAAAGGATGGCAGATTTCAAGGTTAGGCACTTGGAGGAACGTGACATTATTGACACGACATGAAAGAAATGTTAGAGCTTCAGATATTGCATGAAAGAGTGTTTGGGTGAAGCGTTACTAGGCCCTTTATAAACCATTACAGTCTTTATTTTCTATTCAAGGAAATTCTTGGTTGAACAGATGTCCCTGTAGAGGTGTTGATATTTGGGGGAATTTTATTGCCAGTACTTGATCAGCCTCAACTGGTTTCAGTCTTATTTTTGACTTATATCGTCTGCTAGAGTCTGAAATAGTGGAATCGTTTGGCTACCTCGCCTGTATCAGTGCTCTAGTGAATCGTAGGCGATGGCACCCGCCATCTCCATAATTCACTGATCTCCACTGCATAGGAAGTGATGCGTAGTGGCCATTATGCAAATAGCCGCGTTTAAACAGCCAGGGATGGAGATTTTATTGACAGTTTCTATGAATCATGATAAGTAGTGAAAGATTCAGTTGAGGAACTGGGGATGACTGGGTGAAGGAATTGAAGGGGGTTTAATGAATGCACATATTTAATACACAGGCTGCTTAAGTCAATTTACAGAATGTAGACGAATATCATTGGCCATTAAACTCAATTTGGTCCCTTTGGAACCTAAAAATTATATAATATGCCATTCAGAAAAACATTACACACAAATAATCAGCCTTGTCTGCCTTGAAGGCCCATTCCATTTCATCAACATAATTTGACATCTTTGGAGAAAAAAGTGAAATATCACAAATGTATTCAGACACACTTGTGGTGAATGGATCAGCAACATTTGGCCCAATAAACAGAACCTTTTGTTACAAAAAGGATTGTTGTCTGGTCACAAGCTTAGGGGTTTTGCTAGGATCGGTTTGGTGTAGGCTATACGGCGCTGTGCAACATGTGGGTCAGGTTTGGAAGAAGCACAATAGCTACGGGCTTTAATGTGGGGCAGTTAAGTGAGCCGGAATCCTGTTATGCTAAATTTCATTAGCATTGCCCTAGTTTGCTAACTATCTAACTACAGTTTTGCTGGTACAGTAAGCTAGGTTAGCTTGTTTCTGGCTTTCTAACTCTCATTTGGCAGGCTGCAACAAAATTGTTGGCTGCATTAACCAGTGGGGAACAGGTGGCAGCAAGGACGCTAGCAGAAGATTCATTACCCCACGCCAGAGGAGGAAAGAGAGAGAAAGAGAGGGGAATGAAAGACAGAGGGAGGGAGAAAAGAGAGAGTGCGAGAGCGTCCAACCGTTAAATATTCCTCCCATTCCCCACTGTGGCACAAGTGCTGCCCTACAAACACTCACTGCTATTCCTTCATATTCATCCACACAACTTCAACCTAAGGAGGGCCTGGCTCTTTCAATGCTGACTGTCAAATAAAGAATGGAAGAGCACAGCAAGCTATTATTACTGCTTTTGAATCTGACGTGATTTCGAATAATGCCAATAGCGTTCAAAATCTATTAGAGAGAATGTATTCAAAGCGATTGTGTTGATGATTTGCTTTTCGAGGTTTGAGAGGGGAATCGAGGAATCAATATTCACTAGAGGCATTGACAACGACAACAACTCCCCTTGTTCTATTGTGTCAGAGTCTTGCGTGACTGTCTGACTGACTGAATACTCATTAGCGATTTTAAATTAATGACTGCATGTGTTATTATTTATTTGTTCACATTTTTTCTCTCTTAAGGCTGTGTTCACAGTTCTGATTCAACTTGATTTTGCTCAAAGTTATTGACTGTAAACATGCCGTACGGTTTAGTTGAATTAGTCCTGCTAGAAGTCTGCCTGATTTGAACCCAATGTTGTGAGAGAAGTTCAAAATAACTCTTATGTTTCTTATTTTTGTAGATTCATCAATAGCATGGTGTGCTCAGATATGAGGATGCCATTTTACTGTGAAATACGTCCACATAGAAGATGCTTTTGTCCAAAGCAAAGTGTTGGGGGGATTGACCCATGAACCTCTTGCTCTGCAGTCATGGTCTACCACAGAGCTCCAGGAAACCCATGTGCCATTACTGTACTAGACATCAAATATACCTCTTCAAGATGAAGGAACACCGAGCCCTCAGCACGCAGGCCCACTGATGGGAACCAGCAGATAGTTTTGTGCAGGAAAGTAAGAGCAGGAGAGATTGCACATATCAGGAAAGTCATTCGGGGTGTCATTTGTAAAGCAGAGCTGCTGTGCTTGTCTCTGGCCCAAAGGAAATATATAGACACTGACAAATAGGTAGCCATTTTCAAACAGACACACAAACACACACACACTCACACACAGCTGCCGCCCTCAACTCTCTACCTTATCTGGAATATTTCAGTGTTGCGTTTCCCGTGCAGAGAACAGAGCCAGGAAAGACAGTATCATATCTGTTCTTTTGCCACCATCTCACCAACAACCACAGTAATGTAGTTAACCACAGCCTATTCTGACATATAATTTGGCCCTGTGTACCTATAACATGTCAGGAATACCCTATTCAAGAGGTAGGTAACTGCTTTGATTCGACTGGGTAACATTTTCACAGAAGGAAAAGGATTCTGTCTATATGAGACAGGTGGGGTGATACGAGAGAGTGAAAGTAATATAACCAGTCCTGTAACCTTGTATGTTTAGCCTAAAAGCTTTGTAGACCGAAATAAACCACATCTATACTAAACCATAGTGTACACAAGACATACATCTCTAGACTGTCATGATATCCTCCTTGATATTACTTGAAACCACCATTTTATTGAATCCTGAGCCACAGTGTTAAGTGCTGGCCAGTAATTGTTAGTCGAGATCTCCGGTCTGTTTGAAACAGATAAAGCTGATTTCCCTTGCTCAGCTGTTCCTTATTTATGACTGTGTATTGTCCTGCCCTGCCTCTCCCCGCAGTGGCTACTATAATGAATAAGTCATTTCAATTGAGTGCTTGACCATTATGGCATTTTTTAACACTGGTAAACAGTGTAGTGTGGTTTCTTGTTTCTCGAACGAGCCCCATTGCCCCTGGTTTTCCGATAGTTGCTCCAGTTCCCCTGTAAAATCTGCTTCTATTATCAGCTCCATTAAACACACCTCAGTGTAATGACACACACTCTGCTTGCCACCGGCTTCTCTCGACCCTGCTCCCAACACCCGCCTTTCTACATTACGCTCTACGTATCTGGCCTGCACTCTTATCCAGACCCAATTACATTTACTCGCTGAACTAAGATTTTGTGACTGAAAACAATGACGTAGTCCTAATGGAGGTGGGTAATCATGGAGCTGTTCAGAAGGTTAATTGGAATGCCACACGGAAAAGTGTCAAACGTGGAGGTAACTGAGATGAGGTGTTTAAATGATGTTGGGATTTTTCTCTGTCGATGCTTACTGTACGTACAGTACGTCTACACAATATCGGACTGAATTTATTTTTATTTTTTCCTGTATTAAAGTAGCCTATTTGCATAGTTGATTTTCTTGTTTTCAACACGTGAAGCTTTCTGTTTTTAGGAAAAACCAATTTAGCAAACTTTTACCTGGAAATAACACCAAAATAATGTTTCCTTTTCTTAAACTGATGTGGAAGTTGTTTTTAGGCCGTAGTTAGAAGGCCAACACTAGGTTACATCCTTAGAGAGAGCCAATCAGCTAATTACCAGCAATCTATAGTTAGTCCAATGTACTGTGCCAGACAATCAGCTTTTCAATACAACCACATCGTCTGTCTGGCTCCACTAAAAATTGGATTGTTCAACACTTCATCAAACCCAAAGCAGAACCCAGAGTTCCCGTCTAATTTGCCAGTTATTCTCTAAATATTTTGGCAGTTGTGATTGTGTGTTTGTGTTTGATTTTCCCATTCATTGTCGACGATTTCAGTGTCAGACAGCGATATTGGAGTCTTGCGATGAGGAGCCTGTGATTTATGCTTGTCAGTTGGTAGACCAGGAATACGAGACAAAGAGAAGCCGTTTTCTTCCACTTTATCTTGTGCCCTGAGGAAGTTTGAAATTGAGTAGAATGAGTTGACTCATTATGCTATATATAGGGGAGTCAGGTGGCTGAGCGGTTAGGGAAGCGGGCTAGTAATCAGAAGGTTGCCAGTTCGATTCCTGGCCGTGCCAAATGACCTTGTGTCCTTGGGCAAGGCACTTCACCCTACTTGCCTCGGGGAAAATGTCCCTGTACTTACTGTAAGTCGCTCTGGATAAGAGCATCTGCTAAATGACTAAATGTAAATGTAAATATATTACTCTCCAGACTCACAGCATATATTTTTGTCGGTATAACAACCATTAGACGTATTTTTTTGACAGGTTTCCTTTTCGGGTTTAGCACTATTTTCGTCTTCTACAACTCTGTCGTTCAACTTATGGGCTATTATAGTGACAGGAATCTGCAAACAACCCAAAGACAGCAGTATCGAGCAGTATCAACAAGTCATTAAATTGTGCTGAATATATTTCTCACTTTCTCTGTGTCCCTCATTCTCCATTTCTTCTAATCTTCAGAGGTTGTTTGAAGAACCGTCATCAGTAACAAACAGAAATATAAAACCATCCTTCCTCTTATCTTTTTCTTCTCACCCCACTCAACACATGAAGCACAAACCATTTTCACAGCAAATGGCGTCGTAACATCCGTCCCCCTCCCTCCTTTCTTCTGACTCATGTTCCTTAATACAAACAGGCATTCATTTCACATACTAACTGTACCCCGAAAAACAAATGGATCCATTTGGAGACCGTTTATCCTTGACAGACTCCCATGGGTGCCATGTAAAAACGCAGTACTTAAATACGTGAAAGCAAATGCTACTGAGACCTCAAACAAAAGGCTCGCCACCAATTAACCATTGACTATTACGAAAAACAACCCAACTGTGTGTGAATTCACTTTTTCTTCTCACTTTCATTTCGGTAAAGTTTCATCTTTGCAGTTATTTGAAGAAGAAAAAAATACACGGCACGTAAAACACGAGAACAGATCTCTAAACGTTCCCTGCACCCCCTCTCCTCTCTCCCTCCCCAGTTCTCCTGCGCGAGGAGGTGGCCCAGCTGCAGGAGGAGGTGCACCTGTTGCGCCAGATGAAGGTCATGCTGAGCAAGGACCTGGAGGAGACCCAGGGAGGCTGCTCGGCCGACGTGCTCTCTGCCACAGAGCTCCGCGTTCAGCTGGCCCAGAAGGAGCAGGAGCTGGACCGCGCCAAGGAGGCGCTGCAGGGTGAGAGGGGAGCACACACACACCTGGATCAGTCACCGTTCAGAGAGACGGTCGAGCGTTTGGGAACGCTTGATCTGTCTGACCCCCGTGCCTCGAGACCAGTGGATCGGCCACAGACGAAATGAGCAAACTTATTTTATGCCGTTTGTGTTCCGTTAGGCCTCTCTTTCTTGCCTAAACATTGATGTTCGTAACACCAAGCGTACCTCATTTACTGTACATTGCAACATTTTCAAGGGTTTGATCAATGTAATGAACTCCTGTCTAATTCACACACACACACACACATGCATTTTTTATATCTCGGTCTACAGACCAAACTCATCAGTCCCTCTCTCTGACATAACTGTCATCAAGCAACACTGAGTTGAGAGAAGCAGACAGTTATTCAGTTATGAATTATTAAATTTAATCAAAAGAAAATGATCTCCCACACAGAGTGGTTGTTGGTGGTGTACAGTGGAGGACAAAAACTTCATTCGCTATCAAATTAACACATCAAGGGTTGTCATGGGATTTTGTTCCTGTGACTCTTTGCTTGTCAGTTTGCCTACGCTGCTGAGATAAGAAGAAAAAGGAACAGAGGAATGTTGAACAGAGTCATGTCTCAAACTACCCCTGCTTCCCCCACTGTTTGTTTGACAGCAAGTCTTTTAAAATGAAAACCTCTAGACTTTTTATGACTCACGATCTTCCACAAAGGCCAAACGCTGGGCCAAAGCCGACAAACCCCTGCAGGGACGCAGAACGATCACAAGTTATGAAAGATAAATTTGGAGGGACTCTACAGCTTCCAGGAGTCTGGAGATGTTAAGAGAGGCAGACCTGCCCCTAAGATCAAGTTAGACCCCCTCGTGTGGGAGGACAACGGAAATTGCTAGTTGTCATCCTCAAATTAATATCAGTTTGTTTAGATTGTGTCAAGGGGGTAGCCTCCAGCGCTTACAAGAGAGGTGAGCTGATGCGGGAGTATAATGTTGTTGCTTCTCAATCTTGTGATATAGTAATCTTGTTATGTAGAAAGAGGAAATTATATCGGTCATAGAGTGAACTTAAAGGAGTATAGTGTTAAACACCTACTCTGCTTGCTTTCAGAAGTGAAAAGCCTCCACAAAGATTGGATGTTAATGTGTACTCTACAATCCAATAGCTAACACATATTGGCTCTAGAGCAGGTGTAATATATGGACTAGTATTTCCTTTTTCTATCAAGCCGGTAGTAGGATTTTGGACCCTGTTACTGTTACACCAACACCATATTGGATCTCGATGTCAAACGATGGGCATCTTTCCCTGGCTTGCTTTCACTGCAAATGTGCTTTGTGTTGAGTCCTTGACATGGCGGGTGGCAGAGGGCTGGTTCGCTAAGGTTAGCTGGCGTTAGCTCGTGTTAGCAAGCCCCCACAGAGTGGCCGCCGTTGGGAAGGGAGCCAGACATTTTGGCTCGGCCGGCTCTATTTTCTGTAGCATCCTAACAGGAACTTGAAACACCGATGTGTTTCAAGTTTCTGTTAGGATGCTACAGAAAATAGACAACTGGATTCATGGTAAACAACTGATAAAACAACAGCACAAACAAGAAAACAAGAAAAAAAAAGGATCTTGTGCTGTTGTTTTATCAGTTGTTTAGCATGAATCCACGATGGAAATCTCTCTCATGGTGCATGCTAACGAGCAGTTGCAGAGATAATTATAGTGTGGGTTTGTTTTGAAAGAGGAGAGCTAAATCCTGGAGAGTGAACCTGTGGGCCAATGAAGCACCAGGAGACTGACAACACTGAAACCATGGCAACCGCAGAACAAGGCACTGTTAAAGGAACAGCGACCTAGCCACATCAGGCTAATGCTCACCTAGCTGTACTGTCTGACTGTACTCTCATAAAAATGAACGGTAACGACAGTTAAAAGTCAGAGTGTCAGATTCTTCAACGCATCAAAGCAGATCAGTTAGTTTCTACAACTGTAACTTCTGTTCTAATATATTTTATTTTATTGTATATTTTATTTAATTCTAATTCGACTTAGTACTGCTAGTTTATGTACCCATAGTATAGATAGTCCACATATTTAAATTTTAGGTTCCTATATGTTTATTGTATGCACCTTCCTGCCAAAGCAAATTCCTTGTCTGTGCAAACTTTCATGGCGAATAAATCCCATTCATATTCTGATTAAGTAACGTGAGCCTTGACGGAACTTCCATGCTTTCATCCAGCTTTAGTTTGATTGACAGTGGTTTCACGAAAGTAGCCAGGGAGAAAGACCCGCCTCGCCAAAGCCGATTGGCTAGAAAATGATTGCTGGAGTTTAATTGGCTGTAAAGTTGCTGGCTGCGCCCAAAAATAATAATTGACATTCCACCGACACTGAACTGTCTGTTTTGCTAAACACAGACTGCCTCATTAGGTAACACAACATGTTTATAGGGGACAACACTTTTTCACTGAAAAAATGTAACTTAAATCATACATTTATGAAGTTTAAGAGTTGATATTCAGTCATTCATTTCCCACAGTTTTGTTTTAACAGAATATTTGTTTGGACAAAAACGTTTTTGTTTTAAGTATGTGCTTCTCATCTGGTGTTTATTAATGCAAAGTGCAATGAAAGTTTAATACAGTACCGAATAATCTCTGTTCTATTCTATTCTGTCACTCTCTCTCCCTCCACCACTCTCTCTGATTGTAGTATTCACTCTTTCTCTCCCTACTTACATTTACATTTAGTCATTTAGCAGACGCTCTTATCCAGAGCGACTTACAGTAAGTACAGGGACATTCCCCCGAGGCAAGTAGGGTGAAGTGCCTTGCCCAAGGACACAATGTCATTTCGCACAGCCGGGAATTGAACCGGCAACCTTCTGATTACTAGCCCGATTTCCTAACCGCTCAGCCACATGACTCCCTCCCCCTCTCTCTCTCTCTCTCTCTCTCTCTCTCTCTCTCTCTCTCTCTCTCTCTCTCTCTCTCTCTCTCTCTCTCTCTCTCTCTCTCTCTCCTCTCTCTCTCCTCTCTCTCTCCCCCTCCACCTCCACCTCCACCACCACCACCACCACCAGTGTGTATAGATGTAGTGCCACCCAGTGTGACTGTGAATCTCCATGCACACTCCCTCGCCGTGTCAGGGCACCATGCTGTGAGCACTGTAATTGGGCTGCTTGCTAATTGCCACCTGCTCACAATTGCCAGGTTTGTTGTGATGCCCGTGGACACCAGCGCTGGCAGGCGTGGGCAGAGAAAGGCCAGAGTACAGATCAGGGGGTGTAGCCGGGGAGAGATGAACAAAGTGAGACGTATGCAATTATGCCTGTGTCTCAGGGTCACTGATAGTTACCCTGTCTTGTGTTCTTGCAGCAAGAAAGATAAATTATTTCTCGCATATAAAAAGACGACAAGGAAAGCAAACTAAACGATTAGCCAACAAACGGTTTGAAAATGGATCATTTCCAATGGACAAACTGTGAGAAATAGTCAGAATTATTCTATTGGATGCAAAGAATATGAGCCTTGTCAAGTCTTGTCCAGGTTTCTCTGGTGTCCAACTGTTTCTCGTTTAGCCACCAAACAAGTTTGGTTCAATTATTCAGTGATGTTTGGCCACGTAGACAGTTTTAATTAGCCATTTCCACAGTGCCCTAATGACTATCTCTCAGGAATTCCCTGTCATTGTAGGCAGAAATTAAAGTCTTGGACAGAATGTATATCATCAAAGCACAGTCTGGCTGGTGCGTTTGGTGCTTTTTCACGCTACAATGTTCCCATAGAGCAGCCAGGCACTGTAGTCAGGGTCCCTTTCTCAGAATAATCACACACACACACACACACTTTGCAGTTACTCATAAAGTATCCATGCTCTCGTAACTGCCTGACCCGATCCCATTCAATTAATTTGAGGTTTTAGAGGTTTGAACAAATGAAGGGGCCTTTTTAGGAAGAGTCGAATTGGATTTCTTCATGGCGGAAATAGTCTTGCTGAGGCGTTCCAAACCTCCCTAAGTGATTTATTATCTTTTGCTTCGGGTCGCCTTTTATCTCAAGAGATCATTTAGAAGGCCCGTAGTCTGTCATAACAGAAGAGTCTGTCTCCGGGGAGGTTTTGATTGAGATCACAGTGGCCCCCAGTGGTTGGCTGAGGTACCTTTGTCCAACTGTCCAATCAAGAACGCAGCCAATCAGAATCCATCCAGAAACTGTAAGGGTGTGGTCTTTGTTAATGAGCTGACCTAATAAGCCCTGGGGAGTTCATTTGCAGCCCTTGCCATTATAGAGCATCGTTCTGTATGCAGACAGGCTGTAATGAGCTTGTGGGGTTGGGAAATGGTGGTCACTAATTCTGCGAAGGTCAGAATTTGAAGCTCCAGTGGAAGATGACACCACAGCTACATTTCAATCTGACTAGTTAATAAACATGCTGGATGGGTTTTCAAAGTGGCTTTTCTGCACAAAATGATACTGTTAGTCTATGGGCTACTCAGCATAATGTGACATTTTTTATCTCTATCTGAAATGTCTTCATCAAAGACTGCTTCCCTCTCTGATTCTTCCACTGAATGGTCCATGCCCCTTTGCTTAACACACACACACGCACTCATCTAAAGCCCAATTTATACTTAGGTCGCAGACACTTTTGAAAAGGTCGCAGACAGAAATGACATCACGGTCGACACTTTTAACCGTCGCTTGGAAGTGAGAAATTTCTACTGGCGCTGATGTCGTCACATAGTGAAAAATTAAAATTGTCAGTTTCTCCGATTGATCACCTAGGCTACAAAGCGTTAACAATGCAACCATATCTATGAATGTAACGGTAAAATGATTCTGTTTACGTCACGCGAACCTTGAGCACAGGTGACTGTTTGCCGAAGTATAAATGCAGCAGCCTGAGCGACACTTTTTTTTCGTCGGCGACCATTTCAAAAGTGTCGGCGACCGAAGTATAAATTAAGCTTAAGGTTTCCAAGACCACCCGTTAACAAGCAGCGTTTGATCCATTTTTAATGGTCTGGCGTGATCCCTGGTTGGGCCTGAGCAGGTGTCCCAGTGCTTGTCAGGGTCAACGGTTGTCCTGGGAGCTTGTGGATAATCGCTTCTCATCACGTCGTGTCAGAGCCGATGGCGTCCTCAGCTACCCTGAGGTACAGCCAGTTGCTTCTTCATCCTACAGCCAGGTGCTTCTTCCTCCTACAGCCAATGGCGATCGAGCATAAAATAATGACGTTCTCAACGGTGTTGAGTAAATAGTGGGTCAGATGGCTGAGCGGTTAGGGAATCGGGCTATTAATCAGAAGGTTGCCGGTCGGATTCCCGGCCGTGTTAAATAACGTTGTGTCCTTGGGCAAGGCACTTCACCCTACTTGCTTCTGGGGGAATGTCCCTGTACTTACTGTAAGTCGCTCTGGATAAGAGTGTCTGCTAAATGACTAAATGTAAATAGTGTTTCTTGGAGCATTTGCTATATTAGTTTGCTTGCTGTCCGTGTAGTTCTAGTGTTCAGGCATGGATAAGCTCTCTTGTTCTTTCACACCATTATATTTTAACCCTTGTGCTGCCTTCGGGTCACATGACCCAAAGATTCACAACGAACCATCGTTGTGTTTACCCAATTTTACCTAATACAAAAACTAATAAAAAGCATTTTCTTTTAACCTTCGCAATGTGGGGGGTCTGAGACAGCCCGACGGTTAAAAGAAAATGCTTCACTTTGTTTTTGTACGCTGTAAAGTTGTCGCAATACGATGGCGGGTCACAATGACTGATGGGTCAGAATGACCCGAAGATAACACAAGGGTTAAGATGATACTGTAGGGGACTTAACCTTCTTCAATCATGGTCTTTGGGGGCCCCCTACCCTGCGTGTTCTAGACGTTTCCCTTTTCTGACACACCTGGTCCAAATGAATAGGTCATTATCAAGCTCAACGGAAGAACAATCTTTCATTTGAATCAGGTGCTGGAAGATGGGAACATCTAAAACATGCAGGAGACCCCGGGAACAAGGATTGAGAAAGGCCGGCCGGCCTAGACAATGAGTTCTACTGTGGAGTACATCAAGAAGTACATGGAGAGTCTCTGAGAAGTGGATCCACTCATTAGTATGAAGAACTTGCTCAGCTTGAAGAGAGCCCTAATGAGAGCCTGTCCCATCTCCAGTTCTGCAGCTTGTCTGAAACAAAGGGACCCTCAGCCTGAGAATGAAGCTCGCAGGGTTGAAACCAGTGCAGGTGTGTTTATATTGCATTCAAGTACCTTCTTTGTCATGGGTGTTCAGGACGTCCTTGTTTTGGACAGTCTCCTCCAACTGTATTTTTTAAACATTTCTTTTTCTTGGTGGTATCGTATTTGCAATGTTGTGTGTGTTTTTCTTGAGTTATGGAGATTTTTCACAACTCTCCAACTCGCGTCAGATCGACGTTTTTATTGTTGTTGTCGAAGAGATGATCCAGTAGATCATTTTCATGAATCCATAAAAATCAAGCTAAAGGATTCCAGAATTCAGCAAATATTAGAGATTTACATTTACATTTAGTCATTTTAGCAGACGCTCTTATCCAGAGCGACTTACAGTAAGTACAGGGACATTCCCCCTGAAGCAAGTAGGGTGAAGTGCCTTGCCCAAGGACACAACGTCATTTTTGCACGGCGGGGAATCGAACTGGCAACCTTCAGATTACTAGCCCGACTCCCTCACCGCTCACCGCTCAGCCATCTGACTCCCTCATTTGAGATTATTTGACGGATGTATGTAAAATTGACTTTACTGTGCTTTCATCTATGTGAAATCGAAATGATATCCCTGCAGGTTTGCCTCATGATCAGTAAGATTGTATACATTTCATTCAAGCAGCCTTCTAGATAAACATGGTTTGTACCAAAGCCATACCGGAATGGCCATACCGGAATACACTATAACACAGCGTGTCTAATTGTGTTCATTCCTGCTACTCCTCAAGTTCTTCAAGTGTGTTGAATAAAAATAGCAACTTGTTATTGCGGAAGAGAGCAGTAAAAAACTAACTGACAACAACATCCCCTAAAACTCTCATTTCCACTTCATTTTCAAACACTCCTTAACATCTTAAGAACTCATATATTCACCTGAACACCAAAAGAAGATGCTTACTCAAGAGCAACATGTTCTAATCAGGCATCTTCTTAGCTGTGCCACCAGCCTGTCACCTGGCGACCTCACCACTATTTTGGTTCAGAAAACAGGAAGTAGGAGCCACTCTAGTCATTGAGCCTCCCTTGGGAACACAATGTTCCACACACACACAGTCATGCACATGTACACACATGTACACACATACTCACTTACACACGTACACACACCCACACAAACACAGACGTACTTACTCTCACACACACACACACACACACACGCTAATGAGCAAAGCCTCTCCACACAGCTGCTACTAACCCTCCAGTATCTGCACAGAGGAGGCAGAGGCTTTTAGAGCTGTCAGCTCACAAAACCATGGGAAAAAAACGCACACACAACAGCTGGGTTGGTTGAAGAGAGTGCGTTTCATGTGGTCTCAAACCACTTACGCGTGCGATGATGAGGCGCTGTGTAGCCGTGGCGGGTCAGGTCTCAGTCTGGGACGGCCTTTGTGGAGCAGTGGGTAGATGGCTGCCTGGATGTTGATGCCTTTTGTGTTTTGTATCCTCACAGCCCCTTGTGTCCAGAAGCTGAATCATACCTGGAATGACCTCAAGCACACACACACTGTGTACACAACACACAAATGCACGCTCGCCTCCCTCCCCACAAACACACACACACTCTCAAAACTCCCATCTCTGCAAACAAACTGAGAGAAAAGAACAGGAAAGAGGTTTCTCACAGCGAGAACATCCATTAAGTTTCTCCGGCATCTTCTCGTCCCCCAACTTGTACACACATTAGCCTTCTTTCTGTCCCCTGGTGGTTTCCTGTCGGAGCGGGTAATGACTTGGGGAAGGCTGAGGTCTTGGACTGGCTCCCAGAGTCAGCCGAGAGTGGGAATCATTAATTTGGCTTTCAGAGGGGAAGACACGCACACAGTTCTGTCTCACCTGTCTGCCTTGATGTTCTCTGAGAGGTTTCCCATTCTCTCACATCTCTTCTACACCCAATAAAACGGTTGGTAAACAAGTTAGCAATGCACCCGGTGCACTCACATACTTTTTGTTTCAAACAATACCTGAATTCTATTTCTGCGTGTGAGAGAGTTGTGTTGCCACGCAGTGGCAGGTGGGCGATTCGGTGTGCATAAATTAGCTCCAGCTCAAAGGGGGCTTTAATACCACATCCTGTGGCAGGTGCTCGGGAACTTCCTGTCTCGGGCCAATGAGGGACTGTCTTTGTCCTTTGTGCTCTGTGTGAAGTTGGCTCGAACATCACCATGGCAACGTGACACCCTCTCCTGGATAACAGGGTGAAAGAGTGGAAAGAGAGGAGGAGGGCAAAAAAAAAACAGTGCCTGTGAAACTGCCCTTGGAATAGGCCTGCGCTGTCTATCAGAGCGTCAGAGTGTCCCCCGATGCAGCTTGTGGATGTCGTTCAATTAACAAGTGTGTAATGGAAGTTAATTAATGAGTCGCAGCTGGAGACCGGGCTTGTGCAGGGAGAGAGAGGGGTGGAGGGAGGAGAGGAAGAGAAGAGGGAGAGCACAGTGGAAAGAGAGAGACGAGGAGAGCAGAAAGAGAGAGGATAGAGGTGGGTGAAGTTGAGCACGTTAGGGAAGAGGAAAGCAAAGTTTGTGAACGACTCCAAAGAGTAGAAGAGGTTAGGATGGATAAAGACGTGAGGAGGAGGAGGGAAAGAGAGAGAGAGGGGGGGGGGGGGGGTAGAGATCAAGGGCAAAGAGTGTCAGGAAGTTAGACAAGATAAGAAGTTGGGTTGACAAAACAAGTACGAGATGTCAGCCACTGACAACAGAAATACATATTTTAACGTTTGTGAACAGGACCGACATAAAAGTGAGAGGACGATGAATGAGAAAGGTGGTCCGTGTGGCTGTGCTGAACCCCAGTCAGCACGTGTGGGTCTAGTGTCGGAGAGAGGCTGCCTGCTCCCAGCCTCCACCCCACGTGTGGGTCTAGTGTCGGAGAGAGGCTGCCTGCTCCCAGCCTCCACCCCACGTGTGGGTCTAGTGTCGGAGAGAGGCTGCCTGCTCCCAGCCTCCACCCCACGTGTGGGTCTAGTGTCGGAGAGAGGCTGCCTGCTCCCAGCCTCCACCCCACGTGTGGGTCTAGTGTCGGAGAGAGGCTGCCTGCTCCCAGCCTCCACGGTGGACACGGGAGGCTGGCAGACTGACACCAGGGGTCGTCTCTAACTCACCTCTCTATCAAGAAGCTGTCACAGTGCATTAGGCTCCGGGAAACTGCAGCGTCCAAGTGATGTGTTTTACATACCGTCCTCGTTACAAGCCTGGACTGAGCTCTGACGACGGGATAGAATGGCTCATGTTTAAGGGTCGGCTTAGTTAGCATCCTCCAGTTGTGTTTGTGTTGTACTGGGTAGGAACACCAAGACGTCTTTCAGAGAAATGCTCTTGTGTGGTTTTCTGGATGTGTTGTGTTCAGGTTTCCAAGACCAGAACTGACCTCAGAACTACAATTCCCAGTAGTCTTATACAATGCATCATAGTACATTCATCCTCGTTACTTCTTGTTATCTCCTACAGGGTCTTGGTTGGTTTAGCTGCCGTTCTAAAGGCATATATGACACCTTCTGTGACATTGCTCATGAAAAGGCACTTTTCTCTTGTTGGTTAGTTGTAACGGTTTCAAATTCTTGTACTAGCTGTGAAATATTTTACTTTGATTGTTTTTTTCTACAGGTACACTCTTGCACTCTTGTGGGGAGTTTCATGTTGTTCAATTGTAACTTGTTTAACTGCTTGCTCTTATGGTTCTTCCCTTTGGCACTTATTTGGTTTTCCACAATGTATGCTTCATGTTTTGGGTGCTCGCAATGTTTGGGGCTATCTCGTTGTTATGATCAGTGACCTATGCTCTTTTGTAAAGCTCTCTCTTGGAAGTCGCTTTGGATAAAAGCGTCTGCTAAATGCATAAATGTAATGTAAATGTAAAAAGGGCTGTACAAATAAGATTTGATTCGATCTCTTGACCTTCTCTCCCCGGCCCATCTCCATAGCGATGAAGGCGGACCGCAAGCGTCTAAAGGTGGAGAAGGCCGACTTGGTCAACCAGATGCAGCAGCTGTATGCCACGCTGGAGAGCAGAGAGGAACAGCTACGAGACTTCATACGCAACTACGAACAGCACAGAAAAGTACGCCGCACTCTCACACAGCAAGGACACGCATCCACGCTCACGTACACACCTGGATAACATGTTTGTAAAATGTCACCGTTTTAGTGCGCGTGCCGTGTGGGCCGAGGCCTTACCGCAGATACCTGGGTTCAAATCCGTCCTTGGCCCTTTGCTGCATGGGTTCCCTTCTCACTCTCACTCTCCCTGCCTTTCCTGTCACACTTCGCTTGCAAATTGTCCGTTAAAGCAGTGGTTCTTAACCCTGGTCCACAGGGACCCCCTGTCCTGCATGTTTTAGATGTTTCTCTGCTCCAACACACCTGATTCAAATGCATGTTTGTTACCAGGCTTCTACAGAGCTAGATAACGACCCATTTATTTGAATCAGGTGTGTTGGAGCAGGGAAACATCTAAAACATGCAGGACAGGGGTTCCCTGAGGACCAGGGTTAAGAACCACTGTGTTAAAGCATGAAAAAATGCCCCGAAATATACCTTAAAAAAAAATCAAAAAATCAAAAACAGACTGTGTGATGCTTGTGTAGTGTCCTGATCAGCCTCAGATCAGTACATCTAGAAAGGTATTTGGCTTGAGGTGAGCATTCATTACTCTCGTCTGTCTCCTCCCCGCGCCAAGGAGAGCGAGGATGTGGTGAAGGCCCTGGCCAAGGAGAAGGACCAGCTGGAGAGGGAGAAATGGGACCTGAGGAGGCAGAGCAAAGAGGCCTCGGAGAACGCCAGCGCTCTGCACTCCCAGCTGGACCTGAAGGAAAACAGGATCAAGGAGCTGGAGGCCGAGCTGGCTATGGTGAGTCACACACACACACACAGACACACACACAGACACACACACACACAGACACACACACATACTCACACACACACAGACACACAGACACACACACAGACACACACACACACACACACACACACAGACACACACAAATACTCACACACACACAGACACACACAGACACACACACACACACACACACACACAGACACACACAAATACTCACACACACACACCTTTACACCTACACACACACTCTCACACACACACACACAGACAAACACGTACACATGCAAGCAAACAAAGAAGAAACAATATATAGAAAAGGGCGAGGGGATTGGGCGAGGGGATTGGGCGAGGGGATTGCCAAAGTACACGGAGTTCCAAAGAAGTACTGTAATAAAGATTCACCATTCAAGAGTCCTGGTTGACCTTTGGTTCCCCGAAGCACTTTCAAAAGGTCTTGTGTGTGTGTGTAGCTGTCAATGTTTTTTTGTGTAGATGTGAGTGTATCTGCGTGTGTCTGTGTGTAGGTGCTGGTGTGTTGGTGCTTCTGTGTGTGTGTGTGTGTGTGTGTGTGTATGTGTGTGTAGGTGTGTGTGTGTCCTATATCCACACCCATTCCCCACACTTTGTCTCCCCCTCAGATAAGTAACTGTGTGAGTCACAGAATGGAGTACCGGGTGTTTGATCGCCACACGGATCGAGAGTTTGCGTCTAGGGTCACGGCGGTAAGAAACAGGCCCTGCTTGACCTACGACCTCTGACCCCTGGACCTGTACTAAGTTGTTGCCGGATCTCCCGAATGCAGACTTGACACTAACCCCCGTCAATATCTGAATGAATTTTCTGAAGGAATGATCCCCAGCCTTTGATTTGTGGATGATTTTATTTGAATGTCTTAATTGAACTTTGTCCTGATTTCTTGGGAGGAATTTGGGGATTTGTGGGAGGAATTCTGGGATTCTGAGTATCCGGAAGGAGAATTGGTGTGATGATTGCTATTGGAACGGCAACTATCGACTAACAGCATTGATTGGGTCGTCGTGTGTTCTAGTTTCAGTGGCTAGACTTTGTCGCTATCCTGCATGCCTGGGCTTCTAACAGGGATAATCCAGAATGTCGTTGGGATTAGTAGGTGGATGGTTGTGATGGTGGACGATGTTTAGTTCTGTTGATTGTGGAGCCTGCTGCCTGGCATGATGATTATGCAATATAGTCCATGTCCCCTTTACTTCTGAACCTCTCTGCTTTTACAAACTCAGGGAGTCAGGTGGCTGAGCGGTGAGGGAGTCGGGCTAGTAATCTGAAGGTTGCCAGTTCGATTCCCAGCCGTGCCAAATGACGTTGTGTCCTTGGGCAAGGCACTTCACCCTACTTGCCTCAGGGGGAATGTCTCTGTACTTACTGTAAATCGCTCTGGATAAGAGCGTCTGCTAAATGACTAAATGTAAATGTAAATTCTCTCAAACACACATACACTCACATAGAGGCACATACATGCACGCACACACAACCACACACACAAAATTGCCACCTCTCCCACTCCTACGCTGCCAGAAAAGGACATGCTTTGTAGCAGCTGGAGTCATTAAACTTACGTAACAGCTTCATTACTCTGATCAGCTTCAGCTATTGTCTCTCTCTCTCTCAATCTCTCTTTCCCCCTCTCTCACTCTCTCTATGGTGGCATTTAACACCTCCTCCACCTATTCTGTCCATCGTTATGTTGTACATGAGCGATTCCAACACAACAGGAGACACAACAGGGAGAACATGGACACGGTTGCATTTTTCATGAGACAGATGGAACCCTGGAGAGAACACTCTCACTCAGAAAATCTATTGTAGTGGGATCCCCATTCAGACACACACACACACACACACTGAGACATTTACAAGCACAAACACACACACAGGTACAAACGACTTGCAAATGTGTTCAAGAGAGATCAGCGATTATTGAATTTCTTCTTCCGTTAAAACGAGAGGTGGTCATTTGTTCACACGTGTACGCGTGTGTGTTTTTTCTCTCTTCTAAAGGCCAAACAGTCATTAGCAACCCTGACCAAGGACGTGCCCAAACGCCACTCTCTGGCCATGCCCACGGAAACCGTTGTCAACGGCAACAACCAGGAGTGGGTGATGCAAGCAGACCTGCCTCTCACGGCGGCCATCAGACAGAGTCAACAGACTCTGTACCACGTCCACACCGGACACCCCACAGACCGGCAGGGTATGAGGAGAGCACACACACATACACACACACACACGCATACACACACACACACATACACACACACCGACACAGGCACACACACATTAAAACACACATATTGGCACACTCGCACACACTGTTTTGCATGACCTAACCCTTACACCAGTGGTTCTCAATCCTGGTGCTCGTGGCCCCCCTGCCCTGCATGTTCTAGATGTTTCCCTGCTCCGACACACCTGGTTCAAATGAATGGGTCGTTGTGAGGCTTCTGCTGAGCATGATAACGACCCATTCTTTGAATCAGGTGTGTTGGAGCAGGTAAACATCTAAAACATGGAGAGCGGGGGGGGGGGGGGGGGGGGGGGGTTCACAAGCACCAGGATTGAGAACCACTGCCTTACACACAGATCCAGATAAAGTATACATGATAAACCATCAACTCACACATCATATAAAAAATAAATCCCTAAACCCCTCATGTCTGAAGCGCCTGTCTCCAACCCATCTGTCCCTGCAGTGGCGGCGGTGCGTGTGAGCCCGTGCCACTCCCGCCATCCCTCCATCATCTCTGACGCGTCGGCCATGGAGGCCGACCGCTCCTCCACGCCCAGCGACATCAACTCCCCCCGCCACCGCACACACTCCCTCTGCAATGTAAGAGCGGCTCACCGCACCCTGACAAGTAATCAGCCCCTTCACAGTTTTCATCTACCACGCTATGCTATGCTGTACTATGCTATGCTATGCTATGCTGTACTATGCTGTGCTGTGCTATGCTATGCTATGCTGTGCTAACCTGTGCTATGCTAACCTATGCTATGCTATACCATACTAGACTATACTATGCTGTCATGTTATGCTATGATAGTATGTTCTGCTATGCTATACCTTATTATACCATACTTTGTACTGTAATGTACTAGCATACGGTGCATTTACTTTACTATACATACTGTGCGATATACTATTACTAAACTATAGTAAACTATATTATTTCAATGATGTTTCAGACATTTTGAGAGTTCACTCCATGATTACTGCATTGATAGGAAGGCTTGTGATACAGCTTGTGATCTCAGCTGAATGTGTGGGGGGAACCTTCACACTCCCATGCCCTCTGTAGTGTACTTATCATCGCTCTCTCTCCTCCACTCTCTCGTTCATGCGTGCCATCATCTCTTTGTTCTCCCCATTCCTTTATCCCGCTCCCTCTGATCTCTCCGTCTCTCCTGCCCCTCCAGTCTCTAGAAGATCTAGAGGACCAGAAACGTAAGAAGAAGAAAGAGAAGATGGGACTGGGCTCTCTGTCACGAGTCTTTGCCAGAGGCAAGCAGCGCAAGTCCCTGGACCCTGGGCTGTTTGATGGTACATCCACCCCTGACTACTACATAGAGGAAGATGCTGACTGGTAGAGAAAGGTGTTGAGACAAACCACCAGTGCCCCCAAGCGGCAATGCCGAAGAGAGGGTTTAGTTTTATTGCACGCATGCGTTCGGACGTAGCTGTATGTGTGTGTGTGTGTGTGTGTGTGTGCGTGTGCGCGTGCGTACGTATGTTTGTGTGCGCCTTAGTGTGTACATGAGTAAACAAGTGTGTGAGTTTTTGTTTGTCCATGGCCAGAGGCCATGTTAGAAGCCTGAAGTGCGTCTTGCTTCGCTGAAGTGTAAACATTACAAGCAAACTGCATCTTTATGTCTGTACAGTTCTGTAAATAGTGTTGACCGTGCACATCGCCTTGGTCCCTTAAGCGTGGATATTTTCACTGTATCTGCCGAGCAAAAAGAGCTCTGTTATGAATTATTTTAATTGTCTTTATATATTAGTTTTTTTTTGTTTTAATTTTTTTCTTCGATAACTGGAAACTTGAAGGACTGCTGTACCTGTAAATAACAGTCAGTGTGCACTTTGTGCTTGTAAATGTCTTATGTCCCGAATGCTTCTCGCATTTTGCCATTTTTTACCCCTCATCCCTTTTGTTTTCTTTAACTTAAACTCCCCTGTTCATTGTCCTGTGCTTGGTCCATTCCTTACCTGCCACCCATTTAGAAAAGGTTTTCCTGTAGGCAATGTGCAGACTTCTCACCTCAATCTGGTATCAATATAAAACAACCTATCTGTAACTTCAAAACACGTCCAATCCACCTCCAAAATCTGTAAATCCCAGCAAAAAATGTTTTGCAATTCCTAAATTGTCAGAACACTAATATTCTACTTTCAACCTAAACTTCAGAACTCTTTTAAAACTTATTTTGCTTTGTTTACAACTCTCGCCAGTTTAGGATAGATCCGTACAGGTGAGCAAAGCCATTCCTAACAGGAAAAGACAGCTGTGGAAATGGACCCAGGTGTCCCCGGTCGCAGCATGTGTGGAGGGCCATGCATGCCGTTACCCCACTCCCTCTGCATGGTGCCTGTGGGATCGACCTTTGACCTCTAGAACTTCCTGGCAGAATTTCTTTAATGAGAAGACATGTCCTCCTGCAGTATTAGTAATCCAAAGAATTGATAGTATAACACCATAGAGAGAGAGGGATTGTGTATCTTGAGGTGCTTGGCTTGATTTATCAAACTGTATTCAAGAGGAGTCGAGGCAGGTCAGGTAATATAAATGTGAAAGTGAAACATTTCATTCATTTCCTGAAGGACACGTTTCGAAATTGCGTGGGTTTCTGGAAGGTCAGAGAGATTAAGTCTGGGGATTTCAACAGCTTTCAAAGACCACACTGGCTTCACAGTTATAATCCTGTTTTAATTACTCGGATAAGCAGCTGTAAGAAGGAAATCAGGATTAATTTATGCCAAACTTTTTAAACAAAATCAGAAACGATCCAAGCGTTTCTTCACAGGAAAGTGATAGCTTTCTTCTGCAGTGTAGTTTTATCTCCAAGTGAAGACGCTCGTCTTCGTACAAACCAACTGTCAGAGTTGCATTTCCTCAGTGCACGTGCCCACTCCGGCGCATTCTGTGTTGAGTCGTACTCTTATCCTTTCCAAATATTAATTATTCAGCTCCTAATGTTTGTGTTTGAATATGGCACACGAACCTCTGCTAGTTGTCCATTAGGGAAAGTGACAGTAGGCTGCAACTTCTATTACGAGTTAGCATTCACATTTAGTCATTTTTACATTTAGCAGACGCTCTTATCCTTGCCCCCAAGGACACAACGTCATTTTCACGGCCAGGAATCGAAACGGCAACCTTCGGATTAATAGCCCAATTCCATAACCGCTCAGCCATCTGACTCCTACTAGCATGGCCATGAGGGAGGTTTAAAGAGGGAGAAGTCATTCTGATGAGCAGCTTGCTGGTTTGCCCTAAATCCAGATTTAGCAGGGCTAATCAAACAAACAAACGCACACCTTATCCCCTGACCTTGATGTCAAACCAAAAATCAGGAAATCAGAATTTAGGTTCAAGCCATCGCTGAAATAAATGCAATTAACGAGGTGCCAAAGGTTAATAGTGTTTTTCCAGGGGAAAAATATCTACTTGGATTACGTTTTTTTCTGTTCTATCGCCATAGCCTTATTGTAGATGTCTGCCTTGCCTCACAGGAAATCGTTTTCCATTACCCTGACACTTAACTAACGTGGTTAATTGTTCATCTTACCTAAAGCCGTGTTAAGAGTCACAAGAGCACAAATTCAATTGGAAACATAATGCTGCTTTTCAAAGGGTCCTCCCCAAAAGCAGAGAGGATTATGGGTAGAAACATCAGATAGAGACCCCTGCATAGCACTAGATAGCTCATCCTTACATGGCAAGTCGCTCACAGTTGATGTCAACAACCAAAGGCTGATTTGTCACTGTATTCTTGCCTCTTACAGCCTGTTGTGGTGCCCGAATAAGATGAAGCTGACATATTGTACTGTAAGCAGAGTGCTTTTGTGAGTTTTGAAAATGCCAACTCAACTTTTTTTATTCAGGGGTCTCACCCCAATTCGCTACAGGAATATTTATTGATCCTGTCTTGCTGAAATATTTCTTATCAGTCTATCATCCATCATTTTATGTTGCAAAGAAGATCCCCTTCATATCTGCAAATATTTTTGCTTTTTGTAAATGAGGTAACACTATTGAAATTTTAATTATTATTGAAGAGTTTTATTTAAAGTAAAAAGAACAGTTCTCCATGGAGACTCTTTGAGGTTTAGACATGTGTAGAAGTGACAGATAGAAAAGACATTCTAAAGGCATGGCAAAATATGCTAAAGCTAAATGAGAAAAAAAAAATGATTATTTTAAAATAAAATAATTAACGAAGAATTACCACACTGCCTTCCTCTCTTCCCTCTGTTTGTGTATTTGTTGTGGTTTGGCTTTAATCCTAAATCCTTCTCGCATGCTGGGAGCTGCCATTATTAAAAAACCTGAATGACAGCTTCCCCAGCAAACTCAGTCCACCTTTGACTGGCAGTGTTCCAACACTTCCTGGTGGCTTCCTCGCCTCCATGGCCCAGACTCTCTCTGAAACAATTGGCTTGATCATTACAATGGCCGTGAAGGAGGAGATGAGGAAAGGAAGGCATTTGTTACTGTTGGAACACTGCCCATTGTGGACACAGTGTCAATAACACAGCCTATAACCTTAATGACTGATCCTTCCCTGTCTCACCTAATATCCCCTGGACTCTGAACACAGTGAAGCAACCCATGAAAGTGATTCAAGTAATACGATCCTTTGGATCTTTAATTCATGAACAGATCGGTCAGTCCATATTCAGAGCTGTCTTGCTGGGTTTGCTAACTGTGTGCGCAGACTCTTTCTGGTGTCCTGAGGAATTGCTCGTTTTGATACCAGCCCTGCTTCAAGTTGACCTTAGTGTATGGCCTGCTGTTTTACTTTTTTCAATAACACAAGGTCTTCTTTCAGTGATGTCAGCAGCCAGTCCAGAGCCAAAGTTCTGAAATACATGTAAACAATCATGGTGACTGCCTAGCACCACGGGACAGACTTGATCAGCGGTGTGTGCTCTCAACCGACACACAGAACACAAACATTCTCCTCCTCACACAATCTCTGGCCAGTCTCCAAGGCAACGGGTTGCTCTTCAAATGGCCGCTGGACGGTCAAGGCTGGTGGTTTGAATGTGTGGTTGTCCTCTTTGGCTGATGTCCATGTTCGTTTCACTGAAGCAGCCATCTGGGCCATAGTTTGGTCCTGTAGGAATCGCCGTCTTCTCAGAAAAAGGGTTGACACATTCTACTCTGTGTAAATTGACTGCCTATGGAAAATTACCATATTCTATTTGATTCACTCTCTTTGTTATGGCTGACCCATGAGTTGGTCAATGCAATTCAACTTTTTCAAATGATTTTACATGAACAAAGCACCAAGTATAATTTTCCTCTTTTAGCATAACTACATGAATCGCAATTAGTTTTAGTGCCCTCCGGGTCAGTAATATTCTAATGGAGGTCAGAGTAAAGAACACAGAACAAGAAAGACAGCGAAGACCTATGGAAACCATGGTGAACCTGTTCCATCACCCTAAAACACACTTCGAGAATCCAAACATACGTTTGTGCAGACGGAAGCTGCAAGGCTTTTTCTTTCATGCACCGCGAGAGGTGCAACACAAATGCACCATGGAGTGAAGGCCCAAAATATACATTTTTAATTGAATGTCCTTCCTCTCATAATAAAAATGACTTTATTTGTCTTTTAGGTCTAGATATTTTAGAGATGTCTAGAAATTACAGCTCGACACTGTAAAGAGAATGAACAAAAGGCACTGAAATCGGAAGTAAAGGATTATCAACACAGTGTCTTATTCATACCTGTACAATCCAATAACCAAGCTTTTTAAAACTCCTAAAGCTTAACAGTAAGTGTAACATTGTGAAAAAGAATTACGGTTAAGTACGGAATTTTCAATAAGTATAAGATCGCCACCTGGTGGAGAATATACTATCGCCACCGTGTGACATACACATTGTCATGGTGTGTGTAGAATTTCTCAAATAAAACAAACACAATCACAATTGCCCATAACGGGGAAAACTGTTGTACGAAAATGACTGGTGCAGCTTCGGGTTTCAAACTGTAGTTCTGAGAATCTAATATTCCTAGATCATACAGTATAAACTTGTATAGGCAGTGGGGTGATTATAGCTCAATGGTAAGAGTTTTTGACTGCATATGTTTTTATCTTCAATCGCAGGATTGAATTCCCGCTGTACATCGCTTTGGCTTAACCCTTGTGTTATCTTCGGGTCATTCTGACCCATCAGTCATTGTGACCCACCGTCGTATTGCGACAAATTTACCTCATACAAAAACAAAGTGAAGCATTTTCTTTTAACCGTCGGGCTGTCTCAGACCCCCCACATTGCAATGGTTAAAAGAAAATTATTTTTAATTGTTTTTGTATTGGGTAAAATTGGGTAAACACAACGATGGTTCGTTATGAACCTTTGGGTCATGTGACCCGAAGGCAGCACAAGGGTTAAAGGGTCTTCTAAAGGTACACACACATTAGGATCAGGTTGTGGACACTAGCAGTAAGTTAAATAAACTTGCTGAGTAGCCTACTTAGTGAGTTTGGAAAGGCTTGTTTGGAAAGGCTTGTTTATATAACACCGCCATGGTGACAGTTCGTTTGTAAATTACTTTGAGGCTCAACTCAACTTTTTGTCTAGGAGCTCTGCCCAGTTAGCAAGTCATTAGGCGAAAATCAGACAACTGGAGTGAGTACGTCTATGGCCTGAAAATAACACGTGTAACACCCAGTTGATTAACAGGTTTGCGAGTTTCTTTCTCGTTCTGGGGATGGATTATCCAATGCACCCACTGCCATCCTTACTCCCAAACGTCCCCTACTCATGTCTCCTCCCCCTGCCCCTCGCCCACCTATCCAGACTCAGACAGCCTCTCAAGCCCCACCCGCCTCAGTCTCAGCCTATCAGACGGTGAGGATCCACTGGACCGCCTCCAGCAGGTGGAGCTAGCCAGGACCACGACCATGTCGATCTGGAGGGCGGGAACGGTGCAAGCCTGGCTGGAAGTTGTTATGGCAATGCCAATGTACATCCGGGCCTGCTCTGAGAATGTTAAGAGTGGCAAGGTATGACACGAAGAAACACTAACTTATTTTACCCTTATGTCCACCTAACACTTCAAGACATAGGGTTTATCTAGATGACCTATTAGCAACATGATCTGTTATTTTCTCCCATAATATGATTTCATCACTCATGTAGATGGGAGTGATTTGAGGACAGAGAAATAAAAGTTTTTTGGGTAATATTCGTATTGCTTTAGCATAGCATCAGAGCTAGCGAAAGAGTGCATGCATGGTTTCTCCCTCGGCAGATGTTGCTGAGACTGTCAAACTCTGTGTCCAAATAGTTGCATAATATCCTAATCTCACCCATACACTTCCCCTAGATATAGTCTTATTAGCTCGACGATGTCTCTATATGGCAGTGATTCGATACGGCGTAGCTACAGTATGGCAGTGTTGCAACGGGGTAGTTACGGCAGTGTTGCGATGTGTTGTGTGTCCAGGTGCTGCTGGGTCTGACAGATGATGACCTGGAGCTGGGTCTTGGCGTTAGCAGCCCCATGCACCGCAGGAAGCTTCGCCTGGCCATCGAGGACTACAGGGATGCAGAGAACGGCAGAGGGTGAGTACGAGCCTCCTGTGCGTAGAGTAGGCTACATGTCTGTAGTCTACCATACCGGGGGTTTGACAGACATGATGTTGTTGTGACAGTGTCATCTGGTAGCAAGTATTGCTTACCTGGGCTGTTATTTTGGGAAATTTAACGGTACACTGAAAGACATATTTGTAGAGTAATATTTTAAATCTTTCAATCACAGGCTGCTGCCTGCATCCGTGATAAATCCTGTACAACTATAGTTGGTAGTCGTGTATCTACACTACACAGATGCCCCTGTCTGGTCCTGACCTCTCCCCCTACTTTCACCCTGCAGGCTGTCCAAGGCTGCCGACATGGACCATCACTGGGTGGCCAAAGCCTGGCTGAGTGACGTAGGCCTGCCGCAGTACTCCCAAGCCTTCCACACACACCTGGTGGACGGGCGCATGCTAAACTCCCTGACGAGACGAGACCTGGAGCGTTTCCTCAACGTCACCAAGAAGTTCCACCAGGCCAGCCTGCTGTTGGGCATAGAGCTGCTGCACATGCTTAACTTCGACAAGGAGGTAGGCTAGCTATGGACAGAGGTAGGCTAGCTAGTTAGGAGTTTTGCTTGAAAAACGCAATTTATATTCACACTCAAAAAATTCGATTTTTTTAATCTAATTTATTTTCACCGGCGACATCTGCAGGCACTCCAAGCTCGGCGGGGGCAGTGTGAACATCAGAATCTGGACCCTCTGGTGTGGACGTGTCATCGGGTCATGAGATGGGTCAGAGAAATTGACCTGAAGGTGGGGGAAATTGTACTGTGTATTGTTCGGTTTAATATGTGGTGTTGTTGTTGCACCGTGTCCTGAAACACAGACTGTTCGTTGCCGTTAACGACTGTACTACTGTTAGTCAAGGACCAGAAGTGCAGTTCTATCTGCTGCGCGTGCTATATCCACTTTTGTAGCCACTCTGGATAAAAACGTATATTGAATGAGTTCAGTGAATGTCATGTATTACATAACATGCAGAATGCAAGGGATTGGCTTGGGGGAAAAGGCTAGATGATTTGTTAAGCTACAAGTCTGTGTTCTCTGAATGGACTTAGTGTTGAATTGAAATGCTTTGACATTAATAGTCAGCGTCAATACTTACACTGGGCACTCTATTCTGTCCAGCAGTTTCCATGGTGAGGCATAAGAGTATTCCACATGGTCAGTAAGAAGGCTTGTTCGTCTTGATACCTTGTTAGTATCCTCAACATGTCTGAAGATATAGTAATAGCCTTCAGCATCACAAGTCAAAAGGTGCAGTTCAGCATTACAAAACACGTTATGAATCCACCAATACTCCCCTGTGGGACCGGAGTAATACAGTATCACAACGCCAGGCGTTGAGTTTGGTTGAAAACTTTGTCCTCGGTCGGAATTTTAGCTTTGACTTTTGGAAGAACAACAGCCCCGTGTCCCTCCTCTCTCCCCATACAGGAGTTTGCGGACGGTCTCCAGAACAGCGGAGTTCACGGGGCCATCATGGTGCTCGACCCCTCCTTCAACACGGATTCCATGGCAATGGCCCTGGGGATTCCCAACAGCAAGCACATGGTCCGCCGACACCTGGTGGAGGAGATGAAGAGCCTTGTCAACTCTGCCAGGTGAGGAACACTGGAGGAAAACCAGAGAGGAAGAGAAACGATAAATGGAGCGAGGTCATGCAGGGGTCCTAGAGGACAGGACAGACAGACAGACAGACAGAGAGAGAGAGAGAGAGAGAGAGAGAGAGAGAGAGAGAGAGAGAGAGAGAGAGAGAGAGGACAGGACCTATAGAGAGAGGGAAGGTCCTATAGAGGACAGGACCTATAGAGAGAGGGAGGTCCTATAGAGGACAGGACCTATAGAGAGAGGGAAGGTCCTATAGAGGACAGGACCTATAGAGAGAGGGAGGTCCTATAGAGGACAGGACCTATAGAGAGAGGGAGGTCCTATAGAGGACAGGACCTATAGAGAGAGGGAGGTCCTATAGAGGAAAGGACCTATAGAGAGAGAGAGGGATATAGAGTACAGATAGAGATGTTTCTCATCTGTGGGAGCTTACCAGATGGATCATGTGATGATGATGTCATTCTGGCCAAAGCACATGACCGTGATGGTAATGTCGGTGACACAGTCATGCAGCGGGACAACACGAGCTAAGAGAGTGTAGTTGCCATGACCAAGTAGTTTTTTTGTAGTATCTACAGTTACAGCCCACTACACACAACACAAACTCAAACAAACACACGAACCAAAACACACATACACACGAAAGCAAACACAGATACACGTACACAAACAAATACTTGCAAACTGACACACAGGCACACAGATACACACCACATGCACACACACAGTCACTCACACACACCCCTGCTGTCCCCCTTCCAGGTCTGGTGCCCAGCAGGACTACGAGAGGCTGGGCATGGGCACCCCACCCACCCTGCTACGTCAGAACTCCCTGGGTCGTCCCTCCAGCTCCGCCAGCCGGCACACGGACGATGAGGGCTCCCTCCGCCGGCGAGCGGTCAAGGTGGGTCGGTACCCCACCCCCCTTCACCTTCCCTCACCATTCCGCTCCTCATCATTGGCATTGCAAGAATGTCTGTTAATTTTTAGCAAGACAAGAATGGAATGAGATCACTGCAAGGAATCTGTGAAGCCAAAGATTAATCTCTGGAAATGGTTGATGAAGTTGTATCGTATCACTAAAAGTCACCCACTCTTTCCTCTCTCCCCACCACCCCTCCTCCTTTTTTCCCCCTCCAACCAGCCTCCGGTTGGTTTCAGCCCCAAGGCTCGTGGTGGGCGGGACTTGAGTTGTCATAGCAGCTATGGGTCACTGCCCAGAGAAGGTCGCGAAGAAGCTCCTCCCAGGTCAGAGGGCAGCCCAATCCATGGCTACTCGGGGATTGAGGTCACCAACGTGTGATGTCATCAAACCGCGCCAAGAAGTTGTGGGTTCCAGTCCCTGCTCTGCATAAACCCTGAGGGTGTCAGTCAGACTTCAGAGAAGTTATTGTTCTAGAGTTCAGCCTTTACTGGTCAGAAAGCACTTCTTTTTTTTTGGGGGAAGAAACTTTTTGCTTTTCCAATCTAAGAACAGCTTTTGACGTGTGTTATCTGCCCTAACTAAACTAAATGTTTTATTTTTTTATGTGCAAAGCTTTTTTCAACAGGAAATTCATTCAGCTAGTTTGTTTTTGTAGTTCTTATTGACAAGTCTGTTTCTTATCGTAAAGAGAGAAAGGAATTTATTTTTTGTTTCTTCAGGGTACTTTGGCGAATCAGCTTAAACTAACAAAAGCACAAATAATTGAAAGAAAAATATACTTTTTTAACAAATGTCTTGGCATTTTCATCTAGTTCTACAGCAGCAAACAAACAATGCCTTGTAAACTTGACTGAGACAGAAATTGTCAGAAAAAATGAAAAACTTGAACAGAATTTTTATTATTGCCTGCTACATGTTAGATAGTATTTTTTTCAGTTTGTATATTTACACTGCTGTGTCTAAAGTGAATTAACCCTCTCATTCAACATTTGATAAAATAAAGCTGGCAAAATATGACTCAAAACTAACAATTAAATTCTGTGTAGCACTTATAATCAAAATATTTTTACAAAGAAATCTAAGGAAAGAGGTAGGAAGTCAAACACAACAGTGGAGTTGTTTTACTCATTAGATTTAGTTTACATTTAGTCATTTAGCAGACGCTCTAATCCAGAGCGATTTACAGTAAGTACAGAGACATTCCCCCGAGGCAAGTAGGGTGAAGTGCCTTGCCCAAGGACACAACGTCAGTTGGCATGACCGGGAATCGAACTGGCAACCTTCGGATTACTAGCCCGATTCCCTCACCGCTCAGCCACCTGACTCCCAACTCATGAAGAGAAAGTCCCACCGAGAGAGAGAGTGTACGTCACTGACTGCTGAGAGATGACGGACAAAGAGGTCAACTGACACACACACATGTACACACACACACATGTACACACACACACACATGTACACACACACACATGTACACGCACACACACACACATGTACACACACACACATGTACACACACACACACGTACACACACACACACATGTACACACACACACATGTACACACACACACACATGTACACACACACACATGTACACACACACATGTACACACACACACACATGTACACACACACACACATGTACACACACACACACATGTCAACACACACATGTACACACACACATGTACACACACACATGTACACACACATGTACACACACACACACATGTACACACACACATGTACACACACGTGTACACACACACGTGTACACACACACATGTACACACATGTACACACACACACGTACACACACATGTACGAACCCAGTAGCCTCTCTGTGTTGTAATCGCGGTGTTGGGTACCTTAGCCTCCAGCCATTTTTATACCTGCAGCTTACTTAAACATGATGTCACTCCCTTCTCACGTTTGGGCTGACGGCATCACCTTGGTTATTAGGGAACAACAAAACAGTAAACAAGACGCGATGTGACCTCTGGTCGGGTGTTCTGAGACACAACGGGTGCTGGTAAGACAGACAGACACAGACAGAATGACACAGACAGACACACAGACAGACACATGCTTTTAGACAGTGTGAGACAGACATACTTTGAGACAGAGATGGTGTGAGACACGTTGTCTATGAGTGGTGTGCAGTCACCTACTGTACTGCCTAGTAGAGTGGGTTAATTATTATGGGATATTGAGCTTTGTTCTTTTCTAAATCAGGTTTAACAGGGATATTGAGTCAGGCCATATCAACAGCGCAATACACATGCAAAGATTACGTTTTGTTTTGGTGATTCAAGTAATCCTTAAATTAGTATTTGAAACCAATTGAGAAAGCATGCGCTGCACCACCACTGCATCACAGACACTACCAAGGAACATCATTACCTGTGTACTGTAAGCTGTAAGTTCGGTCTATGCAGTTGAACATTGGGTTGCTGGGAGTCATTCGATTTGAGGCGTAGGATTCAAGACTATGAGTTTGTAAACCCATGATCTTGATTAATTTAGCTGTGGATGTGAAACTAAGCGCCAAAAGCAGAACTAGACAGATGTATGAGCAGGGGAAACATTTACATTTAGCAGACGCTCTTATCCAGAGCGACTTACAGTAAGTACAGGGACATTCCCCCGAGGCAAGTAGGGTGAAGTGTCTTGCCCAAGGACACAGCGTCAGTTGGCATGACCTGGAATCGAACTGGCAACCTTCGGATTACTAGCCCGATTCCCTCACCGCTCAGCCATCTGACTCCTGTTCACCATTAGGATGTCACATGACAGTCGTCTAGATACTATGTTAAACAATGTAAGATACAATGCATTGTAAAGACTGCAGTTTTTGTAATTATGAGATGGTGATCTCATCTGTTGGTATGCGGTTGCTATTAAATTTTATGGAATGGGAACTTCGCAAGAACAATGTCTACCATCACTGACCATTGTTACATGAGGAAGTGTTTAAACTAATAAGCTTTTAGTTGCTATACAGGGCTGTAACAACAACGCACATGCACACACATTCACAAACATACACACAAATGTAATTATGGTCCCCTGTGTAATGTGTATTAATTACACCAAGACAATACCTGTGCTGCAGTCAGTACACTGTCCAGAAGCGTGACCTGGTTTGGTCTGTTTTTTTGTGGGCGGTTCTTTCTGTTTCGCCTTGGCTGTTCCAAGTTGTTAAGTTCAAGACAATTGTTCTACATTGAGTCTGTGATTATTAGTGTTTGTGTGGTGATAACTCGTGTCGAGTAAAGGGACCATTCATTTTACATCAATTATATAAACCACTACTAGCACCTTACACGACAATGGGTCGAGTATATTTGATCATTTCCATGTGTGCTTGGTTGATTAGTGATTTGCCCATTTGTCTGCAATCCAAAAAAGATAAGCTTTTGACATCAACACTGTCTCGATGAACATCCAGTGTTGAAACAGTTACTATAGAATGCTGATTACAGTAGGCATAGGGGCGGTTCTGGGGGGGGGGGGGTGCAGGGCCCTGTGACAACAAGCTTGGACCCTCTTGTGGTCCCCCTACATGTAGAGTGAATAATTATAAACATGGGATTTTGCCTGTTAATGTGTGAAGAGATGAAGAAAACTATTTGACTACGGTTAGACAGGCTAGACAGCCTATGTGAAACATCTTGCAGTTTCAGAACAAACTTATTACATTTGTCGTTACAATATGTCAACAATTAGGCCTTATGTTACTTTTCAAATGCGTTAACAATTTTAAAGTAACATTACACTATATTCAGCCCACGTGCAATGCACGACTCCTCAAGCCCGAGAGCGGAAGGGTTAAACCTTAACTGGGAGTGTGTATCGATGTTGCATTTTTCTGTAGCCCATCCGTCGGGGAAAGTTCCTGCTTGAGAACTTTAACATGCTTTATGATTATATTGTAGATACGTGATTTGTATGCAGGGACAGCACATATTATTATACTTTAATTTGCCGACCGGGTATTGTCCAACTTTCAAGGGAATCACCGTTTGGAATGCAGTAACGCAATCGTTTGAGTGAGTCAACAATGTAAAGGTAAGGCGGGTTGGTTTTATTCATTCATAGTCCATCAACGTATGTAGGCTATAGATATACTGTTACCGCCTTATAGAAATGTTAATGGTAATGTAAATGAGAACATGAACAAGGAATGTCTTTGTTTTCACAATAAAACCGACTATTTTTAGGATGCATCTGTACGATTAGAATACACACTATCGTCAGGAAATTATCGGTCATATTATCCTACTAGTCGGTAACAGCGTTTCATTCGGACCCAATTTGGTGTACCGTAGTTCAAAGAAGCTTCAAGTTATTTAAAGCGGGTTTATTCAGATTGAAACACTATTCAAACAGGTTTCCTCAACCACGGGCAAGTAAGGGGCTACATCAGTGAAGTAATAGCCTATAACAAGTTTAAACGGAATTTAACTTCCCTAAACAAGCGATCCCCAAGACCCGCAGAAGAACTTGAAATGTCTACATTCGAAAAGGCTACATTCTTAATCTTAGATTCCTTATGCCTCATCATCTGAAGGAAATGCTAAGCTGAAGTTAAATGACTACTAACTTCAATATAACTTCAGTATATGATCTTTCTTCTCATATTGCTACAACTGGGGGTTTCAAATGGTAGGGCACCAAATTGCATTACTGGCGTTCTACTGTAACAGTATGGTTCTGCAACTTCGGGTGAACAGTTGTGACACAACACACAACTTTTCCATATGAACAGAGACCTTAACCTGTTGCTTTGCAATTTGACGATACAGTCCTTGGTTATGTTGGGTGGAGTTTGGGTCATACCATGCATTCTTGAGTGTTATGGTAGTCTTGAATCAGAGGAGACTGGATACCCATAATATGTTGTCTCTAAGTCTCACTGCCTCAGCAAGTCAAAGCCTGCTCACCAAAGCATGTACTTTACTGACATACTGGTCTTGACAAGCAAGCTGCAGTCAAAGTTATATTCTTTTAACATATAAAGAATGTATATCGATTAGGGGTGTAACGGTACACCGAAGTCACGGTTCGGTTCATACCGCGGTTCAGACATCACGGTTCGGTACGTGTTCGGTAAAACGGAGGGAAAAGCAAAACAAACCAGGTTCCTCTATGAGTGAATACGGGCGCATTGAAGATGACATGTCAATTCCGATTGCGTCACTGATTTTTTGGGCCCTATTTGTATGTGTATCTAATGGCTGGTTAAGCACTGTAGGGAGAAGTAGGACTGTTTTTTTTGTCTCGTTCCAGTGATTGGCACACCTGGGTGATGGCGTCGGATATTTTTAGTCCTTTAGCACACGCCAGATGTGTTATATGCGTTAGCATGTTAGATGTATTTCCACTCACATACCCCACAATCAGTGACGTGTGGTGATGTCAGTCTGTGATATCGGCAGACACCGCTGCTGTCATTTTTACTTGAATTTTGCAGGGATTACGCTTACAATGTAGCTGGTGTAATGACGTTAGCTGCGCAAATGTCCAGTAATATCTCAATTTTAATTGGTCCATGTTGGATACGTAACGTAGGTGATTACTGGCATAACATATTTACGTGCAAAGGCACAGCAGAGTTGTGCTTTTCAACGTACATGTTGAAGAATACAGGATGGAAGTGCGCAAGTGAGTTTTTCGCTTGTCATCCGCAGTGAACGGACAGTAAAAGCACTGCTTATTCTAAAAAAAAAATTGTATTTGATTATGCGGAACTGCTACAATTGTCATCGTAACGTCTAAACAATTGGAATAACACTCATATTATATATATAAATCACAAGTAGGCAGTGCCTACCTTGCCTACCCAGACTGCACGTCACTGCCCACAACTGCTGAACAACGCCGACACACAGTGCTCGTCTTATCCACCACTCTCTCGCCTGTACTACTGTAACTGAATAGGAAACCAAAGTTTTCCCAAACTTTAACTTAACCCTCGTGCTGCCTTCGGGTCACATGACCCAAAGGTTCATAACGAACCATCGTTGTGTTTACCCAATTTTACCCAATACAAAAACAAATTAAAATAATTTTCTTTTAACCATCGCAATGTGGGGGGTCTGAGACAGCCTAGCTGTTAAAAGAAAATGCTTCACTTTGTCTTTGTATGCGGTAAATTTGTCGCAATACGACGGTGGGTCACAATGACTGATGGGTCAGAATGACCCGAAGATAACACAAGGGTTAAAGAGGCCGGCGGGTCCTCTATCTCTCGTGGGTCGCCACCACTCACCATACTCGTCCTTAGTGCTGCTAGCTATCTCTGACTCACGGCGGCGCCAATCAGAGCTTCAGAGCTACATATTAGATGTCCCTAAAGAACAAGAGTATCTAACAGTAGTTCCGTATTACATTAATTAAGTTTAAATTAAGTTTTATTCATTTTTATACCGTGTATTCTCCGTGTAATTTCATGCACCGAACCATGATGCCCATACCGTACGGTTTAATACGAATACATGTACCGTTCCACTCCTAATATCTGTGTATTTTCGACCCTCAGACGGCATTTGTTGATGAAGGCTTTTTTGACCCTGGCCTTCTCCACAGGTGTCCATCCGCCGAGAGTTCCACAGCGCATTATGTAGGCTGCAAGAATAAAAGAAAGCACAAATTTAAGATAAATTCCCCTTGCGTACTGTAACCATGGTGTGGAAAATCCTGACTTAATTGTTACCAGGGAAATAGTCAATGTCCAGTTTTTGCCCTGATCACACACAAAACACCCCCCCCCTTTTTAGGGCTCAACAACTAATCGCATTTGCAATAATATTGCGATATGTTAAAACATGGCAACGGCTGCGATTTGGTCATGTGACTCGCGAGAGCAAAGCAGTCTGCACTCCGCAGAGAAGGCATCAACTTGGCATGCTAACGCTACGCTGTACCTTGACCTGTTGTACAATGGCCTCAGTCCCAAAAAGGAAGCTGTGTGGGACTTTTTTTGGTTTAATCACCCCCAGACAAAACCGTTGCAGGGCGGAAGGTAATGTTTTCTCTCCCATGTGTGTGTTTGAATGTCGGTCTGTATGTGTGTGAACAGGATTACGCAAAAACTACCAGCCCGATTTGTATGAAACTTGGTGAAGGGGTTAAGCATGGGCCTACATAATTCTGACCATAATTCGTCATTAGGCTCCTTGACGATCACTGCAAAAGAGCTGCAGTTCCTGTGCAGAGACAGGAGAACCTAGCAGAACAACCTTCTCTCCAGCTCTCCATTGTAGCCAAAGCCCACCTGAGAGGTCACGACAGCTAGTCAGACTCGTTAGATCAGAGAGGTATATTAACATCGCATCGTTTGAGTATCGTAAAAGTCGAGACTTCAGGACCCCGGGTTCTGGACTGGATGGAGTGCTACAGAGAAGGTGTTCTGTCAGAGTCTCCCATGCATGCACAGGAACACTGAAGCTATGTAAAAGTGTCTCTTTTTAGTACAGGTTTACTGTGCAACACTAGTTCACTCCAATCTTAAAACTTTGCTATAAAAATACCACTCCAAGAACCAAAATAGTCAAAATAACAGACAGAATACACCATCGTAATTATGAACTCATGATTACCGGGATCAGATGTTTTTCACCGCCGTAGGTTTTGTGTTTTTGAAATACATGCAAGTGAATGTCTGAGACAGAAAGAACCTCCATCAACGGTCTTGACATAAACAGTCCATACAACAATAATGGCAATTGCAACTTCATGTAATACTCACCACAAAAACTTGAGCCCACGGTTACAGAGCTGACGCCAGGTGACAATGTAGTGAGAAAATGTAAATCTGCTGCAACAGAAAAACACTTGTATCATGCATGCAATTAATACATTGTGTAGCCATAAGTTCTAGAGCAGGGTTTCTCATAAATATATTTAGTGGAATGACGTTAGTCTCCAACCACTCTGAGGCGGCAACGTCACACAAAAACGTAAATGTAATAACAGAAAGCGTTTGGTAATAATAATGTACCTTCATTTGTAGCATTTTGTTATGTCGGTTTAAAACGTGGTTGCTAACTTTGACTATAGCACTGCAATTCCCCCCTCAACTGGGGTGCATGAGTGTTCGACCATCTAATAGGGGTTATGCGGAGCGCCCAGCGTTCGAACCGGAAAACAGATGTAATCGTTTCCGCTTCTCATTTCCGTACACATCTGCAGCGCTTGGTAATGCAAATAACTTATATTGACAGAGAAGTTCAAGCATTTTATAAATTATATTACTCTCTACATTAGGCTAAGTGTGACAGGTAAGAATAAAGTGATGAGTTTATATAACGTTATAATAGCCTAACGTTAGACCGTTTCCCAGGAGGTACGCTAGCTCTACAGTACACATTACAACGTTAGCCTACAGTATACACAAATAAGTTATCAATGAAATATATGAATTCAGAAAATTAATTTAAGAAGCTCATTTTAATTTACTGTCATATCCATATAAATCATTATTCTGGTTTCTATGGCTAGGACCTGCAGTTCCTAGAAGGAATTAAGTTCACTAGCCTACTACAAGACAAAAAAACGTTAAAGTTAGCAGGTGCATAAGATTACGCTACCGACAAAATGTACCTGTCAGGGTCTTTGGGAAAGCGATGAAAGGCATAAATACTGTCACATTGGTAGTTGTTGCAGTTGATTGCCGAACACTGCGTTCTTTGAGTCCACTTGGACTTCGTTGTCATATTGTGTCTCTTTCTGTGTAACTGTTATAACTAGCTAGTATGTAACTTTGTTACTATTAGTCCAGGCAAAGTAGCGTTTTACAACAGACTAATTGTAAAAAAAATTTTTTTTGCAGCTTAGATCATTTCTATGAGGTGTCCAGAACAACATACTAAAAGTCCTAAGAAATCCTAGTTGAGGAAATATGTTAAATTCTCATCAATCCGAGATGTGTGCCAATAAGGCCAGGCAACATTACACCCCAATGGGGCTATTTTTTTCCTTTACTCCTATCAAAATGAAACTTTACACAATGAAACTACCCATGGAAAGTACAAAATTTTGTATTACAAGTTTCTTTAAAAATGAATGTTAATATGCAAATGAGCTATACACTAATCGAATATGCCCAAAATACACCCAAATAGGCTTAATTTTTTCCTTTACTCCTACCACAATAAAACTTAACATAGTAAAAGTATAAATGAAAAGTAACTTTTTATTACAAGTTTCTTTTGAAAGTAATTTGAATATGCACATGAGCTCATACATTGGCCCAATCTTCATCCAATCATCCTTCTGCCAATGACCTGATGGCCATTATTGGCATAAATCTCCCATCCAAAACATGCCACCCCCAGTCTTTTGGTCCATACGTTCACTTCCCCCTTTCCGCTCCATCATTTGGCAAAAGACCCAAAGACTATGGAACTCTGCAGCTGTTGACGTTGGAGGGATAGTTACATTTATGCATTTAGCAGACGCTTTTATCCAAAGCGACTTCCAAGAGAGAGCTTTACAAAAGTGCATAGGTCACTGATCATAACAACGAGATAGCCCCAAACATTGCGGGTAGCCAAAACATGAAGCATACATTGTGAAAAACCAAATAAGTCCCAAAGGGAAGAACCATAAGAGCATGTTTAGACAAGTTACAATTAAACAACATGAACTTCAGAAGTGCAAGTGTGTACCTGTAGAAAAAGCAAGCAACAATAATATAATTCACAGCGAGTACAATAACTTTAAGTCAGTTACAACTAACCAACAAGAGCAACACGTCTCTCAATAAGAGTCATTGTGATCCTGGAGGAAACTAACATCAGGTCCAGCCAATCATTCCTAAGTACCGGAACAAGTGCGTCTTGAGCCTTTTCTTGAACGTGGGGAGACAGTCAGTGTCTTTGATGGAGGTGGGGAATTGATTCCACCATTGGGGGGCCAGACAGGAGAAGAGCTTGTGTTGGGACCGGGCACTCTTGAGCGGTGGGACCACCAGACGGTTGTCAGAAGAAGACCGTAGTTGGCGGGTGGGGGTGTAAGGCTGGAGGAGAGACTTGATGTAGTCGGGTGCAGTCCCATTTACCGCTCGGAAAATAAACTGAGTCTACACTATATTACGCTGCACCTCAAAATGCTTCTGACCTTAGATCACAATACTTTCTTTTAGCAATTTACAATTTTTATTGCTGCATACATAGCCTAACTCTTACTTACATATACAGTACATTTGCCTCAACCCTTACTGTAGTTCTGGGCTTGTGCTATTGTTGTTCAGTTTCTGTGCAGGCATGAACAGGGGGGACAACCTGGATATTGAGCTCTGAGTAATGAGCTGTCTGAAAGAGCAGTGCAGCAGTGTCATTACACACTGCTGTGCCAGCTTTGCACGAACACTGACTGGAGGTCATGACGACAGGTTCTGAATCACGTAGCACTATCTGTGTAAAATAAACAAAGAGTCAATTAGACAAACATTGATACTGATGTATCCTTTGAAGTGTTTTTGAAGTGAATTTTGCTACTATTCAGATGCCGCTGAATTAAGAATTGGCCTAGTAAAGTTGCTGGGGTACGTTGGTTGACAAGGGGTTTCCTACAAGTCTATTACAATACGAGGTGAGGTATACCATACCAAATATGTTGCAATAGAAAGATTTACTGTCAATCAACTTCGCCCCAATTACCTTACTTCTCCACTAACAGGTAGACTATAGCCATTTATCAAGTGTCTCAGAAGAATGTTTACACAGTCGAGAACATGCTCATGGTCAAATGAAAGTTGAAAGCAGTTGTAATGTAAATATTTTCGTTCTGAGAGGCTTGATGAACGCATGCTATGCTGCAGTCATTGAACTGGAACAGACTGCAAAATTGAACAGAATACCCAAACCCATCCCTAAACATTAGCCTACTCTCAAGCTGTGTGGTTTTTCATTGTTCTGCATGGACCTGTGACAAGCTGCTCTGACACTGATAGTACCGGTCAACCTGTCTTTGTTTGAAACTGGTGGACAAGAAGATACAGCATTCATCCACTCAGTACTTTTATCATTATTCTAACAATTTTTTAGAAATCTGAAACACCTGCCAGAACAGCAGTCTACATTAGACCTACAGTCGACACATTAGACCTACAGTCAGATGGATTACATAACGGTTGACCAGCATAAACACACAGGACATCGTAGTAATTATACTGTTGGTACTATAACCCCATCGCTAAAATGCAGTCTTCGTTTGACTGTTTTAATCGTCTGCGAGCAAAAATAAAAGACTAAACTACTGATAGCATACAAGTCTAAACTAACCTAACTACTGATAGTTAGCTAACACTATCGCTATATCCGATGCCATTAGCAAAAGCTACACATATTACATACCTTCATAATTATGAATAAATGAGGCGTAAAACTTAAATACCTTGTCTAACAAAGTACTCGGGGCTCTGGACGTCCGTTTGGCAATACGGTGTACATCGGAAATTGTAATTAAGGGTAACGTTAGCTCCTGTAAACACAGAAGGTGGCCATTACTACGCTGTGTTTACGTCAGTAGCGGACAGCCGGAAGTAGTTACATCTGTTTTGTAGAACCCGGAAGAATGTTGCGCATAACCCCTATTGATTTTACAGTAGATCGAATTCTTATCATCATATCCGGCATCGCCTAGCAATAATTTCAAGCTTGCCGCTCAAATTGCTAATGTTGCTGATTTGAGGTCGTTTTTATACAACTAAATAAGCACATGAAAGCTGAAAATTTGGATTTAAACTGTCTTTGGTATGTATTTGTAGGAAAGTCACATCGCGTGGTCGGAGAGTTATGTGGGCTCCACATGGTCGGAGACTCATGCTATGCACATACGCTCAGTTGGCCCGCCAGTTTCATGTGGGCACCCCCACATAGCTAAGTTAAGGGGCTAACACACAAAAGTATTACACAAGTTCAGACAAACCTACTCGGTTCCCAGGTTTGACACAATATAGTGTCACTAGCATGTAAATTATAGCAAGCTAGTCTCATGGTGTGTCTGCTATCTAAGATGGTGGACGAAGGTTCGTAGCTAGTTGCCTTGCATGTGATAGCCAAAGGTAATCCTAATGCTAACATTAACTTATTTCTTTAGAAAATTGTGAAAGTCAAACCACAAATCACCAGGTAGCTATTGTTAGCCATGCATACTTACATAGTTGAGATGAGTGATGGCTGGAAACGCATGGATAGATAAACTGCAAATTTCTTCCACTGAGTTGAGCCATGGAGTGAGTGATGACTGAACCGTTGAGTGAGTGATTTGCGCGCAATGCGCGATTGCACGGCTATCGCGAGACAATTTGAAAGCTGATAGGTTACTTGATTGATTCACTTTATCACAAAATGACCTAAATAATTTCATGTAGGACTACACTTTCTGCATTCTACACAATGCGATCACATTTTGCTAAAGAACATGAAACAATTGTGTAAAATACACAAAAGATGCTTAGTTTAATCCAATCCAGGCCAGTCTAATTGTTTTCAGTGTATATTTAACCAGCATTTTTTGTGCTGGCGTAAAATTGCTATTACACACATGTTCTTGTTGAGCATATCATTGTGATGTATTGTGAAAAAACAAAAGGGTAAAAACAGTTCTAACCGCATGCATCTGTAGTAGGCTAAACACAGTGATTTACCGTTTTGGGTTTTTGTGTAGGCCTACTTTACCATTGTTTTCACGGTAAAACAGTTGTAGTTTTTACAAAGCAATAATGCAAAAGTTAGCAAACTTTCTTGTATTTACATTAACAGTACATATCTGTTAATTCAACAGTTATTTCATGTTTTATAATTAACAGTTTTTTTACTGTTGCTACTTTACTACCTTTCACTGTTAAAATTACGGATTTTCTTTACAGTGTGGTTATCCTCTCTACTGTTTTCCATTTCCATTTGTCCTATTCAAGTGCAAGTAATATTGATAGATTATTGATTTTGAAATATCCAGTGAAAACATATGGTTAAATTTGCCTTTGTCTGCATTATGTTAACCCCAATTTTCGCCATGTAAATATCAAAACATCTGTTTAAAATGTCATGGGAATTTGTTTTTCGTCATGGACAAGCATATAAACGACATTACAATGGGCAAGTTGAGTTAATTTTTAAAGAAAACAATAAATCTGGATGAGAATTCAGAGAGTGCTTGTGGAGAGCTCTTTGGTTGTTGTGTCTGAGCTCAGCATGAGATGCATGAATGAGACTAGGATGTGAATAGATTGAGATTATAAAGAGAGCTCCCTGATATCTCTGCCTGAGATCAAAAAGAGGCACACAACTTGAGAAAATCTGAGACTTATTTCAGAGCTTGATGAGATCTATTATGAAACCCAAAAGGAGACTAATTTGAGATTTTGTGAGGCTTTTTCCCAGGAGAAAAACATGAGAAACAGGATAAATAAGACATAATCTCGTTTTGGTTTCATGCATACCTCATTCTTGTCTACGAGAAATGCATGAGACATTTTTGAGAGCTCTTTGCTAGTTTTATTTTCCTCTGGGGTGTACCATCAAATGCATGGAGTGGTTTTTAACCATCATTACAAACAGCATGTTCCACCAGGTTCAGATTCATAGAAAATAACTTCACTCAACTAGTGCCTCATTGCATTTAAAAATGTCTAACTTTACAATCGCGTGAGCAAAGGTTGTACTGCTGTAAATATTCAGTAGGTTCAGTAGGTTCCCCTTGTTAATGTGTGTGTCTATTTATTGTCTGTGTGAAATATGACTTTCGGTCAGACTTCCAGGAAATTGTATTTACTTTATGATGAGAGGTCCTTATCGAATCTGTCCTTCCGTTCATTCATGCAACATGTTGATGTTGCGCAACAAGGTTCTGTAGAGGGAGTGCTGCTCTGTATTCATGGTAAAGTGACATCATTAAAAATCACAAGACATTATGAAACGGCACGTTTCCACCCCGGGAAATTCCTATAAGTAGATGCAGGTGCATTCTGAGAGAATAGGATTACCGAAACACATCTTCATGAAGTCTGAAAGCTGGGAGGTTACTTTGTGAGGAAAGCTCAAGCTTCTCTCTCTCATTTGGACTTGTTTAGACCCACATGAGCACTTAATCTCAAACCAAGCAAACTGAGAAGCAAGTACGCTCAAACATTTCAAGGTAGGTAAAGAAATAGCTCCCCTGTCTTTTACTCTGTGTGAGTTTTGACCCTGTCGTGATCATCGTTTCATGACCCGTGAGCCGATCCTTCCTCTCTCCTTCCCACTAGACGGAGCAACGCAGCTCGAACGCTAGACCGGCCTGACTTGGAGAGAAGTCAGAATGCGCTCCACCGACAACCCACCCCCCACCGCCGCCAGCAGGCCCGTGAGCACCAGCCACAACAACAGCAACGGGAACTCCGGCTCCCAGTATGCACTGTGTGCCCTGGGGGTGGGGCTTCTGGCCCTGGGCGTGGTGATGATCGTGTGGAGCGTGGTGCCTCCCGACCCGGCCTTGAACGGCAGCAGCGGCGCCAAGCCGGAAAACCGCAGCAAAGCGTCAACGGTGGCGTTCGTGCTGGTGGGGTCCGGGGTGGCCATGTTGCTGCTGTCTCTGTGCCTGGGGATGAGGAACAGGAAGAGGGAGCTGCAGGCGCTGCAGACGGCGCAGGATGGGGCCGGGGCCGGAGGAGAGGCCGCTGGCGAGGACGGAGAGACGTGAGTGGCTGAGACGGTTTCGTCTGTAGATTTAAGACTCGGGTTGTTGTGCTGTCGTAGAGATGAATCTGTTGCGGCCTTTCTTTCTTTGATGACTCTGATTAGGCTTGATAAACCGTCATTGTATTCGCGAGTCCATTACTCCCCCACATAATGTGACAAAATGTTTAGCGCAAATGAACGGACATTCAAATATTTGCTCTAGCATGCCGTATTTGTATATTCTTAGTGACTCTGCTTTTTTTCCACTTTCTACTGTTCAGCAATGTTTAACTAGTTATTCCAGTCTGTCTGTGTGTGTGTGTGGATAACGTGTGTGGATACATGTTTACAGTGCCGAGGAGAGAGCCCAGAGGTACAACGTCCCCAGTTATGAGGAGGCGGTGGGCAGCGGCCAGTACCCTGTCCGCCAGAGCAACCTCCGTCACAGCGCCTCCCAGCTGCCCGCCTACGACGACCTGGACCAGGTGGACGCCGTCCAGTTTGAGACGGAGGGGACCGAGGGACCCCCGCCCGCCGCCGCCTCCGGTCCAGCAGCCGTCCCGGCCAATCGGAAACCTGGAAAGAACAGCCGCAGGCTCCTCCCCCTCAAGATTCGCCGGATTAAATCGGAAAAGATGCATATGAAGGTGACGGATGTTTCACCAGAAGGGGGCAGTATCGAGCCGCTCACTCCCCCGCCTCAGTATGAGGATAAAATTCCACCGCTCTGAGAGACGAGCGCCCTCCTTTGGCTGGCGTTCGGAAATGCTACTGCTGGAATCCTCTGTGGATGTCCTCATTGAGGGTCTATGTGTCTCTACGCCATGTATGCCTATTCTAAGTGTGGGCTTCCAAACTTCTGCTTTGACACTTGGCGCAAGCAGTTCGTCTGAAGGCTCTTTTTTAAAACCATGTTTGTACAATATTGGAAACAAATGAACACTTGTTCAGTGCATTGGTTTTTTGGTGTCGGGATTTGACTGGATTTCGCTGTCATCATTTATGTTGATGGACTGGAATTGCATAGACTTATGAATCTCACAGATTTTGGAGACTGCTGTGTATGCCTGAACCAAAATGCCACAGCTGCCTTTCTAGATTACAATACCTACCCTGTCCATGTGTGTTCGTGTCTGTTGGGGCCAATGGAGACGCTACAAAACTAATATTCCCAGTAGGGAATCAAGTCAAATCAACCAGAATATGCAGTTATCCTTTTTGAAATTGGTGCCTTTTATAAAATCAGTCTGCATTCGTTGGTGTCTGAATCAGTCTGTCTCATTCAGCATTTGTGGCCTTTAGTGGAAAAAAGTTGAGCGTGACTAAGGAAGAGAGAGGCGGCTTGTGAATATTTGGAAGGCTTGGTGCTGTAGTCATGGTGAGGTGGGCAGATTTTCCACGGGCCTTAGCAGTAGCAGCTCATCTCGCTGGCTGGTCTAACTCCATAGAGGGAGAGAGGGAGCCCTTGGCTGGGCTGACTTCATAGAGGGAGAGAGGGAGCCCTTGGCTGGGCTGACTCCATAGAGGGAGAGAGGGAGCCCTTGGCTGGGCTGACTTCATAGAGGGAGAGAGGGAGCCCTTGGCTGGGCTGACTCCATAGAGGGAGAGAGGGAGCCCTTGGCTGGGCTGACTTCATAGAGGGAGAGAGGGAGCCCTTGGCTGGGCTGACTCCATAGAGGGAGAGAGGGAGCCCTTGGCTGGGCTGACTTCATAGAGGGAGAGAGGGAGCCCTTGGCTGGGCTGACTTCATAGAGGGAGAGAGGGAGCCCTTGGCTGGGCTGACTCCATAGAGGGAGAGAGGGAGCCCTTGGCTGGGCTGACTTCATAGAGGGAGAGAGGGAGCCCTTGGCTGGGCTGACTTCATAGAGGGAGAGAGGGAGCCCTTGGCTGGGCTGACTTCATAGAGGGAGAGAGGGAGCCCTTGGCTGGGCTGACTTCATAGAGGGAGAGAGGGAGCCCTTGGCTGGGCTGACTTCATAGAGGGAGAGAGGGAGCACAAGAAAGGCTCTGTCACTCAGCAGCTGGGCCCAGAGAATGGCGGCCATTGCTCCATCACTCAGCATTCCCTCACTACTGCTTGACTGGCAGCACTGTTTCATGAAGATCACGCAGAGAATGCACTCAGAAGAGGGAGGGAGGGAGGAATGGAAGAAGGTGAAGGAGGGAGGGAGGATTAGGGACTGTCCAAAAACCAACCTACAGCCTTAAGACGAGAAAGAAAGGAAGGAAGAAATAAGCCTTCTAAATGTATGATTTTGGTTCCACAGATGAATTATTTCTTCGAGCTGGCCTCATGTATCGAATTTGTTGTAGAGGCCAGGAGAGTTGAGTGGCAGATATTCCATAGCATGCAGGCAATACTAACCCTTCCATCAGTGCCTTTTTTTTCCTGTTGATTAAATGTCAAATTTACCTTTTTAACTTTGGACAACTGGGTGGTGCAGTATTCAAAATTAATTCTCACCAATGCATTCCTAGACCCTTACTGAAATGTTTCAAAGGAACCTATTCACTACTTGTTAACACTAGAGCACAGAAGCTTACTCTACAAGTTAGATATTTTCACATGCAGTCACGTAAGGAGGAGTTAGATTCTAGATGACGGCCTAGAATCACGTTGGTTTAAACATTTGAAGAGAAGCAAAACGGCTTATTTTCTACACTTTGAGGCTCAAATTACTGTATGTTATTTTCAGTGTTGTCTGTTTTACTTATCATGATACAAGATGTATGTGTACCTCATTTTGTAAGAGACCAGTTTTCACTGTGAAGAACGGCTGAATTTAGTGCCATGGAATTAAGGAAATGCACTACAGGAATGTGTGTTTGTTCTTCTGTAAACCAACCATGTTTGTGTACAGTTTTATTTGGTTCAGTGATCTCTGAGTACTTATGTTGTGTTATGCATAGTGGCAGTTGTGGTTAAGATTTACTTTTGTAAGACTTAAGGTATACTTTTTTAATGTATTTTAAAGTAAGAGAGTCAGAGAAGATCCTATGTATTATGTAAGTTAATTTCCAATGTGGTGTTTTTCTAACACTTAAGTGTCCTGTCAGATTAATAAAACAAAATATTTGTACTCAAATGGGACAAACTTGTATTTAAAGTACCTGGATAAAGAAAATGTATATCCTTATAACAAGTAATACATTCAATGATATACTTACTCTAATACACTCATTGTGACGTTTTCATGATGTGTAAACCTTTCACCTTATGAAGATCTTGGTTAATGTTTAGCGGAATGATGATAGTTCTAGGAATTACAGTCTTTACCTCCTGGCTTTGTTATTGTTGAATAGTTTTGGCCTCAAGGTTATTCAAAGTATATAGCCATATACACAGCCCAGTTCAAAGAATTTCACAGGAAATGAATTATACGTTAGTTATTACTTCCTGCGTGAACTCATTTTCTGTTCTTAATTGCTCCCTTGTTTTGACGTCAGATGAGTTCTATTTTGACTCGGTATGGTTTAGTTTTCCGAACAGCCAATTATATTGTGTTACATGAAACTGATTACATGACAAGAAATGCAGTACAATATGAGTTCTTTACCAAATGTCGAGGCAGAATAACTTGTCACATAAGTATTGTGCAAATGTGAATTTGATAGGTACTGTTACTTGTAAATCGGAGTTATAGTTCAGCAGTTAGTTCCTTTTAGTTGGTGACCATTGTCTGTGGAGATAAAAAAAAAATTTTTTTGCATCAATTGAGAGATGGGAGACAAAAATTGCTTTGTAACACTTGCATGGATTTGTAAGTGCCATGTTGGGTCAAAATTAGTATTATATATCAAACGAAAGCTGTCAGTGAGATCTTTTCAAAGCCAAAAAGACACAACTGAAATTGTGACTCATGAGTTCCCTGAAAACGGAAAGGCGTAACAGTAAAAGTGGACAGCATTTATCTGGTCCCTCCTGTAAAATCTTATATGAGACTCACACCCCTAGCTCCAAGCCCTAAGTTGTAAAACAGTTGCTTAATGTTTTGACTGATAAGAAGCAGTGTTCCTGGATGGTCGAGGACTCGAGGTGACTCACGCTGTGGATCCAGTCCATGTAGGAGCTGACTTGGGTGAAGACGTTGGGTTTCTGGGCGATGTTACACCCCTCTCCAGATCCGAAGCTGACCACACCGTGAACCGCCCAGGAGCCGTCAGGGTTCTGGCAGTTCAGGGGGCCGCCAGAGTCTCCCTAACAACCACAGAGTGCAGCCATTTAGTTTTTTTTATTAAGGATGTAGATGATAACCAGTCTCTCTAGATCACACAGGGAGTTGGATTTTAAGCGAAAGAAAATGTAAAAAATGGGTCTTCTCATTATTTAGACCATAACAACCCCACACACACATGTGTTTTCCATGTTTTCCACCGTTTAAAATGTATGTAAAACACAAAAAGAGCATTTTATGCAGCAGATTTGGCATCTCGTTAGAGAGCACCTTTCTTGAAAAGGACCTGTGCAGCATCGCATGGTAGTGACTAGGTAGAGTCAGGTGGCTGAGCGGTTAGAGAATCGGGCTAGTAATCAGAAGGTCGCTGGTTCGATTCCCGGCCGTGCAAAATTAAGTTGTGTCCTTGGGCAAGGCACTTCACCCTACTTGCCTCGGGGGGAATGTCCCTGTACTTACTGTAAGTCGCTCTGGATAAGAGCGTCTGCTAAATGACTAAATGTAAATGTGACTCACGTTGCAGCCGGCTACCACCCCGTCTCCTCCAGCACAGACCATGCTGCTGGTGGCCAGGACGCTCCACCAGGCAGGCAGGGAGCAGGTGGCGTGGTCCACCACGGGCAGGAGAGCCTGCTGCAGGGCGTCAGCCAGAGGACCTCCAGCTGCACACCACAGAATCACAACCAGTATTTGTACTGTTATTTTTTTTTTACAGGCAACGGTTTTGGATGGCGACCAGGAAAGTTCTAACTGGAACCCTCAGAGAACATTTACATTTAGTCATTTTGGCACAGCCAGGAATCGAACCGGTAACCTTCGGATTACTAGCCCAACTCCCTAACTCCTCAGCCATCTGACCAACGAGGGGAGAACGGGGGGGGGGGGGGTAGCGGGAGAGACTCACTGGAGATGCGTCCCCAGCCGGTGACGTAGCAGGGCTCGTTGTGGGGCAGCAGGAAGCCGGCCTCAGGAAGACAGGCGGCCATGACGGAGTCAGAGAAGGTGACGGGGGTCTCCAGCTTGATCAGGGCGATGTCGTTGCTGGAGGGGGGACGACAATATAGTGATTTTACGCTTTGAAAGGCTTAATGTTGTTAGGAAATGTGTGTGTGTGTGTTTCTATGCATGACTTTCATGAGTGTGTGAGTGGTTGCATAAACAATCTTTTGCATGAGTGTTCATATGTGAGTCTGCATGTATGTGTGTGTGTGTTTGTGTGTGTGTAAAAGCGTATGATGGAGTGGCCAGGCTGAAACAGCAGAACCGAGCCCACTACCGGCTGAGGATGGGTGTCCAGCTCTGGTGGACGATGATCCTGCCGACGGCAACTGCCAAAGAGCCCTCCTCCGCCTCCAGGCTGTGTCTCCACCCTGTAGCTGTGGCGGGTACTGCAGCGCCACAGAGCACAGCAGCCAGCCAGTCAGTCAGTAAGTCAGAGCTGGTTACTGTGGAAATATGCTGTTCTCATTGTGTCTGAAGTGGAAGGGTCAGAACCCACTGAATTTGTATTTGTTTCTCTTATTGGATCCCCACCCCCTGCATCTATGTAAACACTGGTAAAATCCACCCCACCAAGGAATGTCGTTCAGGAACTAGTAGAGGACATGAAATAAGATCTACTTTCATATATGGTGCAGAAGGCTTTGTCGTCTAACAACTATGAAATGAGGAAAATATTGTGTTTCCTTTCTGCACCAAACCCAAAGTTACTAATTTACACAATAAAATCCAGAGGCCTATGAAAATTAACTCACATTGACGTTAAATTATTCACATTATTTATAAGGCTCCCTATACATGAAAGTCATGGCTGGTATCTACAGTTGTTTGTGTTTATTACTTGATGCAGTGGGCAGCAGTGAGGACCCAGTCGCTCGAGATCAGAGTGCCTCCACAAATGTGACTCCAGGTACCGTTGTCGTCATACTGGAGAGAGATCTGGAAAGAGGAGAAGACTAAAAGTAAGGAATTTTGCCAGGTCAACCGAAAGAACGACCTTTCAGGGTTGTCCACAAGGGGGCGATTTAAGGTCTTTTTTCACGGAGGGTATAGCTTTGTGGTCTCCACCTGCCAGGGCCAGCTGTGAGGTCTCGCGTCTTCTCCCGAAACCACTCGGTTCAGCGCGGGGGGAAAGGTAGGCAGGCCACAACCGTAGGCTGGGAAACAGTAAACAAAGTTTTGTGACCAACACTAGCCAGATTAAACTGCCTCCACTGATACACTGATAGTAGCTTAGCGATACAAACCAATTGGAAAAGTGCCTGTCTGTTTTGTAACAAGAAAAGTATTGATGTTTGTTTAAAATAAGACAGGAATAATGAATAAGAAAGAAACATGTTGTGTAACAGCATTAATCAGACCAGGAATAAATAGAGCAGTGTTCTGAAAACTAGTTTTCTCGTGACATATTTCTCTTTAAATAATACAATTATATATATACAACAATATTATAATACTATCATAATGTATGGTATTGATACTAACTGCAATAGTAAAACAAATCTTACCACTGGCAAAAAGGACAACAAGAACAGCAAACCTCATCCTGACTGTTTCCTGAAGCCTGGTTTTCAGACCAGGGTCGTATTTATACTGTGTGTGGTGGGCTCATGGTAGAGCTGGCTCTGGGAAACTCAACAAGCTTGTCAGGAAAGCCAAGCAACTCACTCTCACTAACATGTGCTCCCTGAGGGAATTTTCCCATCCCTTTAAAGTCATATTTCACTCAAAAGTAATTAACTTTAAATTAAAGTAATGAACATAGAAACAAGTACATCTAAACTTGAACTTGTAAATTAATTGTATTGTTGTTCTGTGAAGTTATACCCTAATATCTCTTATTCTTTATTCACTTGTCGACTTATGACACTCCTACTCAGATCTTTTGGTTAACATCGATAGTCTAAATATTTTTGGGGGCACGCATTAATGCTGAAAAATAACATTTTAAAATGACACTAATGGTGACCAAGCATGTGATCATGACTAGACTACGTACTGTAGTCACTTCTGCAGATCTGACAAAACATTATCATCTGACTGTGTGATGAAGTTTACTGTGTTTACTAAGTTGTTTTCAACACATCATCCAAAATCGCAGCATTATGAGCAGTTGACCTACTGCATGCATCATTGTGGATCTCTCATTTTCAACCAAATAAATGACATTACAGATTAAAATCAGGTTTTTATGTAGAAATATTTTTATTTACAAGCTATTAAGCTTTGCTAAGGTGACGTGCAGTTAGTCTTTAGACAGGTCCAGGTGCTTGTTCCTTTAGTTGCTGACCATAGTCTAAGAGAGGTAAAGAAGACATGAAACAACACATCAGAAATATTAACATGCTAATAACATGCTCCATTAACATGCTAATAACACAACGAACTGAGGTGAACGGACGCTCACATTGTTGATCGACACGCTACACAAACATGCTAAAAAATAACACAGAAATAACATTCGCTGTACGTCTCTCCAGATAAAAGCATCTGCTGAACGAATACAACTTTACGTAAAATGTAAAAATGTAATAAGAGCGTGAAGTAGCCTTACATTGTCGATCCAGTCTCTGTAGGAGCTGACTTGGGTGAAGACGGTGGGTTTCTTGGGGTAGTTGCAGCTGAGGCCCAATCCGAAGCTCACGATGCCGTGGACCTCCCACGACCCTTCGGCATTCCGGCAGCTCAGGGGCCCGCCAGAGTCCCCCTGGGTCAGTCGTTCACAGACGACACGTTACTATCCAGCAAGTACTACATCCATTCTCAATCCTGGTCCTCGGGCAACTTCTGCCCTACATGTTTTAGATTTTTCCCTCTTCCAACGCACCTGGTTCAAATTAATTGGTCGTTATCAGGCTTCTGCTGAGCTTGATAACGACCGATTCATTTGAACCAGGTAGGCTATATTTGTATGTATGTGTTTATGGTAATAGAAACTATTGTATTCTACATTTTTTACATATGTTGATGGCTTAAACTATGCAGTATAACTATATTCCTCCAGTCCTTGTCTCCTGTATCAATGTGAGCATCTTCCCTCTGAACCCACCCCCTGAAAAAATGACTAAAATGACTACATTTGAACCACCCAGGGTAAAATAAGAGTTAAATAGATCCATCTGCAGGACTTACGTTGCATCCAGACACAATGCCGTCTCCCCCAGCGCAGACCATGGTCTCTGCCACCATGAAGCCCCACCAGTCAGGCAGGGTGCAGGTGGCGTGATCCACCACGGGCAGAAGAGCCTGCTGCAAGTCATCTGCAATGGGACCTCCAGCTACAGGCACAAATAGTTCAAGTCAGATCAGGTAAAAGATGTTCTGTGTGTGTGGTTATGCTTGGTTGCTAAAGTTGATTGTTCTATATGATGAATGGTAGTCAGGGGTTATCTGTACATGTGTAGCGGTTGTATTGATGGCACCAGTTGTGTGTAACAGACGTGGTCTTGCTCCATCAGAGGGTTCACTTGGCCAATGGTTGCTCCCACCAGGAGTCGAACCTGCCACGTCTGGCATCCCAAGCACGGCCACTACCGGCTATGCCAAAGAAAAGCTAGCTATTCATTGCTGCGGGTGGCCTGTTACATACTTGAGGAGTGAGTTTCACCGATTCACACCGGCTACACGTATTCCTTTTTTATTCTATTTCATTGATCAAATTTTATATTTCGGTTGACAGAGCCTCCACCGTCATTACTGATGTGGTTATCCTGGGACTGGTCTGTGATAATCTTGTTTTAAGATTTTAAATCTAGTTGGACTTGATTCTATATAAATCTAGTGACTCAATTTAAGTAAACAACACATTATTTAAAGAAATCTTATCAAGTGAAATTTTCTCACACCAAATGTACTTGTTTTAAGCATAAGCAAGCTCATAACTAATATTTCTGCAATTCGATTTTTCGTGCAGTGAACTCTTATTCTGAAGGAGAAGAGAGACTCACTGGAGATGCGTCCCCAGCCGGTGACGTAGCAGGGCTCGTTGTGGGGCAGCAGGAAGCCGGCCTCAGGAAGACAGGCGGCCATGACGGAGTCAGAGAAGGTGACGGGGGTCTCCAGCTTTATCAGGGCGATGTCGTTGCTGGGAAGGGGAAACAAATTCACGCCTGTCTATCGAATGTAATTTACTGCTGGTTAGCTGTTAGTTTTGGTATGCTAGTTAGGGAAATAGTAGGAATATGATTACAAATACATATAATATAAAAAATAAAAATAAATAAAAAATAAATTAAAGACTGCGGTAATCAAATCAACCACAGTTTACGAAATGAAAGGTCAGATTAGAAAGAAAAAGGACGTAAGCAAACTTCGTCCCTACCGGATGAAGAGTTGGGTCCACTTCTCATGGACGACGATCTTGGCCGGGGCCACGTACAGAGATCCCTCTTCCTCGTTGATCAGGTTGTGCTTTCCCAGGGCCACCCTGTACTGCTTGGAGCTGGAGGAGGGAAGAGAGAACGCTGTGAGAATATTCAATTCACATGAATTAATTAACTTTAACATTTATTAACATTAATTAACATTAAGTAATTAGTTCGGTAAACACCATGTGCAGAATTGCAGTAAAATGACTGTATTTGTAGTCAAATTACTTAATAAAAGCAAAAAAATGTAAACTGAGGTACCACGATGGACAATACACAAACACACAGTCAGATGAATGTGAGGAAGTCACGACCAATGACAATAAAAAACTGCTCAGGTCCCTGGCGAGACTTCCGTGCGTGGTCGTACCTGATGCAGTGAGCGGCGGTGAGGACCCACTGGTCGGAGATCAGAGTGCCACCACAGGTGTGCCTCCACTCCCCCTCTCTGTTGTACTGCAGAGAGATCTAGAACCGGACGAGAGGACAGTTAGGACCGATTAGACTTGATATTTAATGTTTTTATTATTGTATTAAGATATGGTTTGTGTGTGTGCATGTGCAAGATTGCGTGTGTATGGGTGTCATTTGTGAACATGTGTCTGTGTTGTGCGTGTGTGTGTGCGTGCATGCATGCGTGTGTGTGTGTGTGTGTGTGCGTGCGTGTCGTCACCTGCCAGGGCCAGCTATGTGGTCTGGCATCATCTCCTCCCACCACTCTGGTCACCACAGGGGTGAAGGTGGGCAGGCCACACCCGTCCGCTGGAGAACACACACACACACACACCACACACACACACACGCACACACACCACACACACACACACACGTACACACACACCACACACACACACACACACACGCCACATCTCAATACTTCACATCCCCACAGGGTCACACCAGATACAGGCAGTACAATAACGATATAAACACTGTTTAAGCCGATTCACTTTTTGGTTTACATTTAGACTCGGTTAGAATGCTTTCTACTGTCAGAATAACGTCTACATTTTCGTTACCTCCAGCCACAAGGACAGCGAAGACCAAAAGCTTCATTGTGTTTGACAGTCTTCGCTCTTCTCTCCCACATCTGCAAGGCCTTTATACTGCTCGTGACGCTTGCCGTGTCATCAAATAAAGTGACAAAATTCTCAGAACTCGGGTCACGTCCCTCAAAATGAGTGAATCTAAGAACAAGGATGTAAAAGCAGCCATTTTTCACTCCCTTTTCTGTGTATTATTAACTTGTTGCGTCAGGACTGAACATGTGTGTGATGTGAGGACATTCCCACCGCAGGCTTAACCCTCGTGCTGCCTTCGGGTCACATGACCCAAAGGTTCATAACGAACCATTGTTGTGTTTACCCAATTTTACCCAATACAAAAACAAATAAAAATAATTTTCTTTTAACCATTCCAATGTGGGGGGTCTGAGACAGCCCGACAGTTAAAAGAAAATGCTTCACTTTGTTTTTGTATGAGGTAAATTTGTCGCAATACGACGGTGGGTCACAATGACTGATGGGTCAGAATGACCCGAAGATAACACAAGGGTTAAGGGCAGTGTTTGATATCATCTAACTGTACAACACACCAACGCATGGTGGTCTAGAAAAGACAGATTCGGAAAGTTTGTTTCTTCAACAAACACACATTGTTTTTGCACTTTTGTCCAAAAATTATGAATGCAGCAGATAATCGAGGACTGGAAGTGCACAATTGTTATGGTATTGCAATTGCAAATCAAATTAATATAGTATTGCACTGATTCTCTGTACTGTGAATTAGTATGTGTTTTACTGTTGCAATGTGTGTATGTTTATCCAATAAAACCATGAACATCACCAATAATTAAAGACTAAAAGGACCATTCGTCAGTTCAGTCCCATTTTGTTCAAATGTTCATACTTTTCTCACTACCATGGGATAACTGATAACAACTAAATAACACTGATAACAACTGATGACACTAGATTACACAACGATTAGGCATCTGTCAGTATGCGTGCATCATGGTGCACCATACATCTGCATGAAGCGCATCTTTGAAACCTTAACAGACTCAGAGACATCATGTAGAGTCTGCAGCCAGTTACAGTAAGATTCAGCCAGGAAACTTTGTAAATATTTACCGCTACGTGGAATATCCCTAAAAATATGTTATCTTTGTTCTGTGAATTTCGCAGGTGTCATGGAAACACAACGGTCAGTTGTATAACCAGCTACGGTATATAAAGGCTAAAACCAACCTTGCTTCCTCCGAAGACAATCATCATGAAGTTTGTGATCTTGGCTCTGTTTGTTGCTGGTGGTAAGAGAAAGTCAATATTGCAAAATAGTACACATTTAGTCCACTTCACATGCTGTATCTGCATAGCAGATACATATTTTATACTGAACAAAAACTATGCTCTCACAGCTTTTTCAACTTAACAAATCAACTGTGTGTGGTGTTTGTGTGTGTGGTGTGTGTGTGTGGTGTGTGTGTGTGGTGTGTGTGTATGTGTGTGGTGTGTGTGTGTGTGGTGTGTGTGTATGTGTGTGGTGTGTGGTGTGTGTGTGTGGTGTGTGTGTATGTGTGTGTGTGGTGTGTGTGTATGTGTGTGGTGTGTGTGGTTCCCAGCCTACGGGTGTGGCCTGCCCACCTTCCCCCCTGTCCTGACCAGGGTCGTCGGTGGCGATGATGTCCGTCAGCACAGCTGGCCTTGGCAGGTATGTTTACACCACCTCAACCTCAAACCTTCACTCCCAGAGTTTCCTTCCCAAAGGGGTGTGTTTCCTGTGTGTTCCAGGTGTCCCTGCAGTACAGGGGCAGCAGTGGCAGTTATCACCACACCTGTGGAGCCTCTCTGATCTCCAGCCAGTGGGTAATGACTGCTGCTCACTGCATCAGGTAATTCGAACTCACAGACATCACAGTGCTCCTGATTTGAGGTTGCGGGCCGGAAAGGCAAGTTGCAGGATCTCTCGATTGTGTGACAAATAACAAATAATAAAAATGTCCTACTTAGTTCAAGTTAAATTGCTCTTGTGGTACTTTCTAGGATATAATTATGCAAATCAGCAATGTGGGAATGTCACGTGAGCAAAGTATGTTCAGATGAAATATATATTTTACACATGTACTAAAAAGCATCCACTGGGATCTCCAACTGAAGGGTCTGAGCTATTGAGGTTCCGACTTCCTGAGGAGAAAACCACCACAGTTCCCTTCCACCTCTGACCCTTCCTGTGCGTGTTCCCTTCCACCTCTGACCCTTCCTGTGCGTGTTCCCTTCCACCTCTGACCCTTCCTGTGCGTGTTCCCTTCCACCTCTGACCCTTCCTGTGCGTGTTCCCTTCCACCTCTGACCCTTCCTGTGCGTGTTCCCTTCCACCTCTGACCCTTCCTGTGCGTGTTCCCTTCCACCTCTGACCCTTCCTGTGCGTGTTCCCTTCCACCTCTGACCCTTCCTGTGTGTGTTCCCTTGTGACTCTGCAGCAGTCGCAACACCTACAAGGTCTTCCTGGGCAAGCACAACTTGAAGAATGCCAATGAGGCCGGGTCCATGGGCATTGCTCCCGCCAAAATTATCGTCCACGAGAAGTGGGATTCTTACAGAATCCGGTGATTATTTGATTCGGTCCTCGTTAGTGAGTGATGGAGTGAGTGATGGAGTGAGTGAGTGATAGAGTGAGTGATGGAGTGAGTGAGTGATAGAGTGAGTGAGTGATAGAGTGAGTGAGTGATGGAGTGAGTGATAGAGTGAGTGATGGAGTGAGTGAACGAGTGAATGGGAGCGTGGCTGTGTCAGACGGAATGCCACATTAAAGCCGTTACATCCGTCAATGATGTCACCATCACAGTGTTTCACTTTAACTCGTTGCCCCCTCAGCAACGACATCGCCCTTATCAAGCTGCCCTCTCCCATCTCCTTCTCTAACACCGTCATGGCCGCCTGTCTTCCTGACTCTGGTGCCATCCTGGCCCACAATGCACCTTGCTACGTCACTGGCTGGGGACGCCTCTGGAGTAGGTGGCCAATCGTTTGTTCGTCGTTCGACTGCAAATACCCTGAGTGTAAAATGAGAATCAGAAACACTGAACAATTTGTTCCAACAAAAATGGAGATGTGTTTAGCGAGTTCCAGTGTGTGAATATTTATGGCCAACACACAGTTGCACATGTACGTGCAACACGATAATACTTATCGTGTTGCACGAGAATTTAGACAATTACAGATATTTATTCTTCCTTTCCTTCTCCATATCAACGTCTGAGCAAGTTACAATTGATGAGATACATATGTAGGCCTACAGCCAACAAACAATAATAACTGGTCAGCTCAGACGTTTCAAGACGTTCTCTGATCTGAGTTCTACCTGTTCTCCGGTACAGCTGGAGGCCCCATCGCTGACATCCTGCAGCAGGCTCTCCTGCCCGTGGTCAGCCACCCCAACTGCTCCAAGCCTGACTGGTGGGGCAGCCTGGTCACCAACGACATGGTCTGCGCCGGAGGAGATGGAAACCTGGCTAGCTGCAATGTGAGTCATCCTGCTTCCTACCTCAGTCCTGTCAGAACAACAGTACTGTGCAGTCAGTACAACCTTTCAGTGCTATACAATCAAGAAAACCTTTCAGAATTTTTTTTAGATGTGGACTGTTTATGCTTTTGTGGGGAAACTTTGTCGGAGAGTATTTCCTTGATAAAAAAAACAAAATTAATGGCTTCTGTGATTGTTGCAGGGAGGCTACAGCAGTGACTTCTCATGAAATACATACTTAACATAAAAAAACAAAATGTCCGCCTCTGTGGTTGTCAGGGAGACTCTGGCGGCCCCCTGAACTGCCAGAACTCCGACGGCTCCTGGGACGTGCACGGAGTGGTCAGCTTCGGCTCCAGCATGGGCTGCAACTACCCCAAGAAGGCCTCTGTCTTTACCCGCGTCAGTGCCTACATCCCCTGGATCAACAACGTGAGTGGAGGCCCCCTACCGTCCTGGACTTATCTACACGGCCCGGCCTACTGGAATCATTTTACTAGATCAAATCCAAATTTATTTGTATAGCCCTTTTTACAAGCAATGTCACAGAGGGCTTCACATACACCCATAGAACTGCCCCTCAACCAACCTAAACCCTCAAGGGTTTGATAGAGATGATAATGCAATGTGCATGTAGCTGTATTTACAGTGCATACTGAAATATTGCTTTTTATTTATTTTTTCTCAGGTGATGACGACGAACTAAGACGAGGATGTGTTTGACAGCTGTCAATTGATAAAAATTAAAATTAAAATTAAAAGTGAATTCACTGTTTTCTCTCATTTCTTTGTTAGTGCTAATGATGTAATAATAATAATAACAACACATCTAAATAAATGTGATATTTGTTTCACATGACTCTCACGGTGCACTTTGCCATTGTTTTCTTTTTAATGGTGATATTTTTCATAACACCATCTACACAAAAGCTTATGTATGTAGGCCACCCCTCAAACACTGTGTACTACTAAACAGACACTATCTAGTTACTTTAAAATATGCCAAACTTAAAGATGCTGTAAAGCAAATTCCATGATTTGCTTCTCAGTACAATTAGTGAAATTAGTTCCTGAAAGCATGTGCAAAGCGCGAAAACTTTGTCGCACTGAAATGTGGAGTTAGACCGTGGAACAGTTTCTCTCCCGTTTTCAGCTCAGGTTTTGTATAGGCAGGGCAAAAACCCAACCTATCCACGTCACAGCGACCTATCTACATTGCATTCTGTTACTCAGCTGGTACATTTACATTACATTACGTCATTTAGCAGACGCTCTTATCCAGAGCGACTTACAGTAAGTACAGGGACATTCCCCCGAGGCAAGTAGGGTGAAGTGCCTTGCCCAAGGACACAGCGTCAGTTAGCATGACCGGGAATCGAACTGGCAATCTTCGGATTACTAGCCCGACTCCCTCACCGCTCAGCCACCTGACTCCTGGTACGACGCAAAGACAAAGTAATTAATAAATAAAACACTCAGAGACTGCAGGTAGGTCTGTTCTGATATCTGCAATTGATTTAGCTAGTGTTGCTGTTGTTGCTAAATTCAATAAATTCAAGGGGGCGGAGCTTCAGCTCCTTCAGGCGACACGCCCCCCTGTCTCAAGCAGAGAAGACTGCTGATTTTCTCACGATTTCAAAGCCTAATTTAACATACTTGTCTGTGGGTTTTTTTTCATTCGAATTGGATGGGTAGTTAACAACACATTCTTCTGTGGTGTGATGAACTTAAAACTAATTTTTAATTCCATTTTACAGCATCTTTAATTGAAAAGGACAACATTAAGACACCTACATTTACATTTAAATTGAGAATGTTTATTAATTTCTACATAAAGTTTTTCATAAATCCCTCTTACATTTATTATGGCCAACCTACTGAAGGATTAAGTTTCTCTAATTAAATTATTAGGCCTTTGTAGATTTCAAAACATAAGCTATTTATTTATCTGTGAGCTGCAGCTATCGTGAACCACATGGTGTCTGTTTTCAAAGTGTGGATTGATCCAGCATTTATAAAGTATTATATATATCTTGTATTTATCATATTGCTATGATTTGGCAATGACAAATCTTGTGTTTTGCAAAAGTTTGCTGGTTCAGTATTTGAGGAAAATGTTTTCACGTTTCTATAGAATAGTGGAATACAATAAGGCACATTTGATATATTTTTTAGCTTTTTTGGAGTGAACATTTTCAATATATGCAAATAGTCCCTTCTTTTACAGCAGTCAATCTGCTCTTAAAATCCAATCAGAATAATAGTGATTTCACCTGGCTAGAACTAGTTCACACTTTCCCCTGTGGTGATGATATCAGTCATTTTGTGGCTAGCACTGGTCCATCTTGGACACTTAAACAGGATTCTAAGTGCATCATTGTATGCCACTTTTATCTTCTTTATCTCTGCTTTACTGTAGCTGCACCATAGGTGAGCTGTATACCGTGGAGTACAGTATGCTCTAAAAAGAGATGTTTTAAGTTACACAGAAGTACACATATGAAATTTGCGTGCCGGCATATTTCGTAAACTGAAACTTAAACAAACACGTACATATTCACACGCAGTTTATCTATTCCATGACACCTGTGAATTTCGCATAGGGTGTAACAGTTACGTAAGTGTTCTGGTAGCTTATGGGGTTACCATATATATATAAGCTCATTCTCAGCTAAACTCCGCAGAAGAGAGGCACCATGAAGTTGATGATTGTTGCTTTGCTTGTCGCTGGTGGTAAGATATCATACAACTGAATATATAAACAAAATATCTGAGAAAGGAAACAGGGTATCTCCTTAATTAAGTAATTTGGGAAAACATCAAATGTAGATAGTTGATAACAGGGGTCAGATGGCTGAGCGTAACATATATATTAAGATATATTAGTTATACGATGATACTGTACATCTGTAGTGTAGCGTCCTTTTTTGGCCACTGTAAAGCAACGTGTGTGTGTATGTGTGTGTGTGTGGGTGCATGTGTGTGTGTGCATGTGTGTGTGTGTGTGCATGTGTGTGTGTGTGTGTGTGTGTGTGCATGTGTGTGTGTGTGGGTGTGTGTGTGTGGGTGCATGTGTGTGTGTGTGTGTGTGTGGGTGCATGTGTGTGTGTGTGTGTGTGTGGGTGCATGTGTGGGTGCATGTGTGTGTGTGTGTGGGTGCATTTGTGTGTGTGTGTGTGTGCGTGTGTGTGTGTCAGCCTACGGGTGTGGTGTGCCCTCCTTCCCCCCCTCCACAAGCAGGGTGGTGGGCGGAGTGGACGTGCGTGAGCACAGCTGGCCATGGCAGGTACGTTCACTTCTCTCCTTGTCTCTTTCAATCAGACGCAGAGTCAACTGACAATATCAATTAGATTTAAAAGAAGGAAATATATATATATATATAGTCCATTAAATTTACATCGAATTTGCCTACGACATTCTGGCAACATAGTATAACACAAAAAATGAAAACATAGCCATTCTTCCTAGCTAGTGAGATCTTGAGTCTCCTGCCAGATGGCTGCTGGAAGACTGAGTGAAGGGGGTGGGTGGGGTCATTGTAGACCTGGGTTGCCTTTTTGGTTATGGTTATTTGTATAGATTCTGTATGGAAGCAAAAAAAAATAATATAAAAAAAGCATTGAATACTTAATACTGAAATGTAAACACCACCGAATTTGTTGGTTTTGAATTCACCTCTTTAAAATTGATAAATGAATTTATTTTAATGTAAAAACTTTTTTGATCCAAACATTGAAAGAATGAAAGAATTCAGATGGCACTGAATTTCTGAACCTTGAATTTTTTTTATCAGATTTTTTTGACATTGGAACAAATTCTTATTCAACTTTAAAAAGGTGAATTCAAAACCAACAAATTCAGTGGTGTTTACATTTCAAGATCAAGTATTCCATGCCTTTTCAAATTCAAAACATTATGCCACTGATTTGCTTCCATCGTTCTCTCGTCTCCCAACTCTGAGTCTTGGCAACAAAACCCTGTTTTCTTCCATACTTATTTCTGTGTGTTTCAGGTGTCCCTCCAGTACGACCTCAGTGGTTTCCACCACTGCTGTGGTGCAACTCTGCTCTCTGAGGAGTGGATCATGACTGCTGCTCACTGCATCACGTAACAACAAAAACAACCAAACAACCAACTCTCCAATCTGAAACTGTTCAGGCTTAATATTGAGTTGCTAACTCGTTTTGCGTGTTGTGTCTATGCAGTTCAGGCCGCATTTACAAGGTCTATCTGGGCAAGCACAGCCTGAAGGATGAAGAGGCTGGTTCTGAGTTTATCAGTGTCGCTAAGGTCATCTACCACCCGAAATGGGATTCCTCAAGAGGCATGTGAGTTTCCGAACACCCTCCTCTTGAGCAGAATGCCTTCTGTAAATACAAATGCAGGTTCAAATATAAGTATGATGGATAGATGGATAAATGAAAGAAGGAAGGAATTTGTGATTTATACTTGAGCTGAAGTGTATGTATTTACATATAAACTCTTATTTAAACAATGCTTAGTAATCCCTCCTTCCCCCTGCTATGACCCTTCAGTTACGACCTTGCCATGCTCAAGTTGAGGACCCCTGTCACCTTCTCTGACTCCATCAAGCCTGCCTGCCTTCCCAAGTTCGAGCAGATCCTGCCCCATGACACACCCTGCTACGTCACCGGCTGGGGACGTCTCTCCAGTAGGATAACCATTCATTAATCACAGCCAATCATTTCACTTCATACCCGCCCAGAGACGGGTCATTATCATCAGTAAATTGACTGTAAAACCCTGGATTGCATATTAGTCCTCAAAGGTGTGACCAGTTTTGTGTCTGGTAAGATAAAATGCTTCCACACATATCCTCGATAAATTCTAGTGGCTCAGTATTAGAATCAGATTCTTTTTTTTTGTTTTGATTTCTTTATTTAAAAGGACAACGCACACTAATCAACATGAGCACAGAGTTCAACATGTAAATGTGCCAGATTTAGCCATACAGGCTCATTTTCATCTTCAGTCCCTAGCAGGTTGATGGCTTAAAACAATAGATAGGTTACAACAATAACAACAACATAAACATAAAACAAGAAACACATAGGCATAGACAAATAAAATGACACAGCCACTATTCCAGATCATGACAGCTAGCCGGTTAATGCCATGAGAAAAACATAACACAAGTAGCATACAGTAGAAAGTAGGTAAAAGTGGATAGACACACATTAGAACACAACAACCACACAGAAGCACACACAGAGACAATACAATTCTGGTGTGTTGCCCTGAACCTGTTCTGTAGCAGTAGAGATGAGACCTGAGGGTTGAACTTCTGTTCTGTTCTGGTAGCCAACGGAGCCGGGGCTGACATCCTGCAGCAGGCTCTGCTCCCCATCGTGGAGCACGCCACCTGCAAGAAGAACGACTGGTGGAGCGGTCTGGTGACGGACAAAATGGTCTGCGCAGGAGGAGATGGGGAGCGCAGCGGCTGCTTTGTGAGTCTTAATATTAATAATAATACATTTGTTATGCACCTTTCATGTACTCAAAGCACTAGCCTTATCTACTCATGACCCTCTTTCAGAGAAACACACACTGTCTTTTTCTTAAAAGGGGGTCTTGGGGGTTATGAGGCAGAACTGTGGGTTATATTTTGAGGGGTTTGCTAATGAAATAATTTTAAACAAACAATATCAATAGCGTCAACAAAATGTACGAACAGTGGCTTAATTCCTTCTGTTGTTGTTTCTGGCAGTGACTGGCTATGAACTATTTACTTAATTAAAACAAAACAAAATGGCTGCCCTCTGTGGTTGTTAGGGAGACTCTGGTGGCCCCCTGAACTGCCAGAACCCTGACGGCTCCTGGGCGGTTCACGGTGTGTTCAGCTTCGGATCTGGAGAGGGGTGCAACGTCGTCAAGAAGCCCTCCGTCTTCACCCGCATCAGCACCTTCGTTGACTGGATAGATGATATCTTAAATCCCCCAAAACGTGTGTCATAAAATGGTTTAACATATATATTAAGATATATTAATTATATGATGATACTGTGTACAGTATGTAGTGTAGCGTCATTTTTTGGCCACTGTAAAGCAACATGTGTGTGTGCATGTGTGTGTGTGCGTGTGTCAGCCGACGGGTGTGGTGTGCCCACCTTCCCCCCCTCCACAAGCAGGGTGGTGGGCGGAGTGGACGTGCGTGAGCACAGCTGGCCATGGCAGGTACGTTCACTTCTCTCCTTGTCTCTTTCAATCAGACGCAGAGTCAACTGACAATATAAATTAGCTTTAAAAGAAGGAAATATATATATATATAGTCCATTAAATTTACATCAAATGGAAATTTGCCTTCGACATTCTGGCAACATAGTATAACACAAAAAATGAAAACATAGCCATTCCTCCTAGCTAGTGAGATCTTGAGTCTCCTGCCAGATGGCTGCTGGAAGACTGAGTGAAGGGGGTGGGTGGGGTCATTGTAGACCTGGGTTGCCTTTTTGGTTATGGTTGGTTGTATAGGTTCTGTATGGAAGCAAATCAGTGACTTGAAAAGTATTGAATACTTAATACTGAAATTTAAACAGCACCGAATTTGTTGGTTTTGAATTCACCTCTTTAAAATTGATAAATGAATATATTTTAATGTTAAAAAAAAATTGATACAAAAATTCAAGGTTCAGAAATTCAGGTTGCTCAAATTTGAACTGTAAAATTCAAATCCCCAAAATTCTATAAAACAAATCCAAGCTTCAAAAATTCAAATACACTGGTGAAATTCAGATTCCGGTCAAATTGATTTTTGGGATCTGACTTTTGCTATTGAATTTGCGCAACCTGAATTTCTGAACCTTGAATTTTTGTATCAGATTTTTTTTACATTGGAATAAATTTATATTTCAATTTTAAAGAGGTGAATTCCAAACCAACAAATTCGGTGTGTTTACATTTCAATAAATTACATTTAAGTATTCAATGCCTTTTCAAATTCAAAACATTATGCCACTGATTTGCTTCCATAGTTCTCGAGTTGCAAATAGCACATCTCCCAACTCTGTGTCTTGGCATCATAAAGTTGAACATAACCCTGTTTTCTTCCATACTTATTTCTGTGTGTTTCAGGTGTCCCTCCAGTACGACCTCAGTGGTTTCCACCACAGCTGTGGTGCAACTCTGCTCTCTGAGGAGTGGATCATGACTGCTGCTCACTGCATCACGTAACAACAAAAAACGACCAAACAACCAACTCTCCAATCTGAAACTGTTCAGGCTTAATATTGAGTTGCTTACTCTTGTGTGTTGTGTCTATGCAGTTCAGGCCGTATCTACAAGGTCTATCTGGGCAAGCACAACCTGAAGGATGAAGAGGCTGGTTCTGAGTTCATCAGTGTCGCTAAGGTCATCTACCACCCAAAGTGGGAGTCCTCAAGAGGCATGTGAGTTTCCGAACACCCTCCTCTTGAGCAGAATGCCTTCTGTAAATACAAATGCAGGTTCAAATATAAGTATGATGGATAGATGGATAAATGAAAGAAGGAAGGAATTTGTGATTTATACTTGAGCTGAAGTGTATGTATTTACATATAAACTCTTATTTAAACAATGCTTAGTAATCCCTCCTTCCCCCTGCTATGACCCTTCAGTAATGACCTTGCCATGCTCAAGTTGAGGACCCCTGTCACCTTCTCTGACTCCATCAAGCCTGCCTGCCTTCCCAAGTTCGAGCAGATCCTGCCCCATGACACACCCTGCTACGTCACCGGCTGGGGACGTCTCTCCAGTAGGATAACCATTCATTAATCACAGCCAATCATTTCACTTCATACCCGCCCAGAGACGGGTCATTATCATCAGTAAAATAACTGTAAAACCCTGGATTGTATATTAGTCATCAAAAGGTGTGACCAGTTTTGTGTCTTGTAAGAGAAAATGCTTCCACACATATCCTTGATCAATTCTGGTGGGTTAGAATTTAGAATCAGATTCTGGTGTGTTGCCCTGAACCTGTTCTGTAGCAGTAGACCTCTGGGTTGAACTTGTTCTGTTCTGGTAGCCAACGGAGACAACACAGACATCCTGCAGCAGGCTCTGCTCCCCATCGTGGAGCACGCCACCTGCAAGAAGAACGACTGGTGGAGCGGTCTGGTGACGGACAAAATGGTCTGCGCAGGAGGAGATGGGGAGCGCAGCGGCTGCTTTGTGAGTCTTAATATTATTAATAATAATAATACATTTTATTTGTTATGCACCTTTCATGTACTCAAAGCACTAGCCTTATCTACTCATGACCCCCTTTCAGAGAAACACACACTGTCCTTTTCTTAAAAGGGGGTCTTGGGGGTTATGAGGCAGAACTGTGGGTTATATTTTGAGGGGTTTGCTAATGAAATAATTGTAACGAACAATATCAATAGCGTCAACAAAATGTACAAACAGTGGCTTAATTCCTTCTGTTGTTGTTTCTGGCAGTGACTGGCTATGAACTATTTACTTAATTAAAACGAAACAAAATGGCTGCCCTCTGTGGTTGTTAGGGAGACTCTGGCGGCCCCCTGAACTGCCAGAACCCTGACGGCTCCTGGACGGTTCACGGTGTGTTCAGCTTTGGATCTGGAGAGGGGTGTAACATTTTCAAGAAGCCCTCAGTCTACACCCGCACCAGCGCCTACGTTGACTGGATCAATAGAGTGAGTGGAGGCCCCTTACAGACCTCAACACTCAATACTTCTTGTTCTGCAGATGTTCCCTGTATAGTTTAGTTTAGTACCATAGTAGGCTATACATGCATTTTTTTCTGTACCAAAGGGCTTTTGTAGGATTTAAGTGACATTATTTGTGGTTAGCTATCATATGTATTCATATCGTATCATATTCATATCATATAGCTCATATCAATGTTGTCATTTCCTAACATTATCATTCATTATATTCATTCATGGTATTCATTCTGTTATTTCTCTCCAGATCATGACCCAACATTAAAGAGTGGATCTACCGCATTCCTTCTGTTAATTAGGTTCGCATCAAATAAATACATATTTTGTGCAGTTTCTGAGTCTCTTTGTTTAGGCTACACACCATTGCTCAAAAGTCAAATTATTTTTTTATGTAACTAGAGAGGGTACAATTTCTTGGGAAATTGTAGGGTGTGCTTGCTTGCGTCGGTTGCACAGGGGTCCGTTTTTTAATGACATTTAAAAAAAAATATATATATATATTTCTGTATATTTTATATAAAAATGCATAGGGGCCTACTTATTATTTATAAAAATTACATAGATTTAAAAGCATCTTTTTTTTGCTGCTCATTTACAACTCAAAATACGAGTTAAGTGTAGAATGAAATAGATGTCTTCTCATTTCACCTGCAAGAGGCAGCCTCATCGTTGAATCAAAACGAATAACTGTGGCAGACCGGTGTAAAAATTGACCTAATCTCTATGACTTAACCCTCGTGCTGCCTTCGGGTCACATGACCCAAAGGTTCATAACGAACCATCGTTGTGTTTACCCAATTTTACCCAATACAAAAACAAATACAAATAATTTTCTTTTAACCATTCCAATGTGGGGGGTCTGAGACAGCCCGACAGTTAAAAGAAAATGCTTCACTTTGTTTTTGTATGAGGTAAATTTGTCGCAATACGACGGTGGGTCACAATGACTGATGGGTCAGAATGACCCGAAGATAACACAAGGGTTAAACGTCCTTTTAAGTTTTTCCCTTCTCGTGATATTTTAAGGAATTTAGCCTACTCATATTGCATTCATTCATAAATAAAGAACCCCCTTTGAAGATTATTGTACGACGTTACCGGCAGTAGAAGATGGAATCGCGATTCAAACAGTACCATCTGCTAACTGAAAGTATGCCCCCAAAAACGTAAATAAGATTGACATTTATTTAGTGGAAAATCGCTTTCATAAAAAGCTCACTGGTAGCGATCATTGTCAGTAACAACGCCAAGTGCGATATAGCCCTGTGTGGAGAAGCTGCCCCGGTAAATTGTACTACTACTGTAGACTCACTCAGTACGGTACAGTACTAGACTACTGCTGTGTTCGTCTTGGTAGCGATTGCGTTGGTTGAATTTGATTTAACGTTCCGTTGTACGGTTTAGGCTGAAATTAATTATTTTCATGAACAGATTGACAAAGTTTAGGCTGTGGCAATGAAGTTAAGGTTAGTAGTTAGATAGATTTTTGATTTAAGTAAGGGGAGTGCCGAACATGTTCTGTCGCCGTTTGACTTCCTACAGCTGTGTACTGTAATGTTTTTGTAGTGTCTCGCGTAGGCTACAGCGTTTCAGTGAGCAACACTGGTTTGAAACCACAGGTAATGATAATTTCACCCACAAATCGTTTACTTGTAATGTAATGTCATAATAAATCCTACAACGAAAATGTATTTGTGAGGAATGTTTATTTTAACGATTGAAAACAGATGCATCATAGACCACTGTAGCATGTGTTGCCCGGGCAACAGAGGCTAATGTCATGATGCTAATACTTCAGTGACATAGTAGACTGTTTCCGAAAGTAGATGTACTTCCTTAATAAAATCAGCTTGTATTGTACATTACACGTCACAATTGTGTGTCATATCACAAAGTAAAATTAGTAAATAGTTATCACCCTGGCCTCTTTGCTTGTGGCGTTTCTGCAGCTGCCTTGCAGTAAAGCAGTTAGCTTAGCTATCTCCCAGAAGTTAACGAGCTGCTAAACTAATGTTCTGCTAGAGGTAGTCACGCGAGTTTTCGTGACGTTAGTGACGTAAGTAGCGTCATTGACTGTGGCTAGCAAGTTAGCCACCGTTAGCTTCACTTTTCGCCACAAAACCTTAATTTCCACTTAAACCATGCAACGGAACGTAAATCCCAATAGAAGCAACTCAATCGCTACCAAGACGAAACTTTTGACACCTAGGTTGTCTATGTAGGCCAAATATTGACTGAGTTTTAGGGGGGCAAAAAGAATAATAAAAATAATATATATGTGAGAGAACAAACTGTCAGCTTTCCAGTGTCCTAGCTATAATACATTTGGCAGGACAAAAAAAATAGATGTCAATTTGGTCAGTTCTACACTCCAGTGAGTTACGGTCTTTTGCCTTTACATTTAAATTTAGTCATTTTTAGCAGACGCTCTTATCCAGAGCGACTTACTGTAAGTACAGGGACATTCCCCCTGAGGCAAGTAGGGTGAAGTGCCTTGCCCAGGGCACCATGTAACTTTTTGTGAGCATTTCTGCCTGTTTTGTAATATATGTGTCTAATATTTCTATACTAAAATAATATCGGTATTATAAGTATTATAACTATGATGATTTTTCAGTTGGCTATTTTTTGGTGCCCCCTCAGGAGTTGGTGCCCTACGCACAGCGCGTAGTGAGCGTTATGGGAGCGGCGGCACTGGCTACTACTAGACTACACAAACACTGTTTTTGACATTATTTTAACATAACATTTTGATCGAACGAGTTGTAACAAAGTACTCACATTAAGGAAAGTTAGGACTGCGTTCATAACGTGATGTAACATTTTAGTTGACATTGTCCAGGGCCCCTTAGATGGCATGTGCCCCTGGGCAAGTGCCCAGTTGCCCTAATGGTTAATCCGGCCCTGGCCTTGCCCAAGGACACAACGTCATTTGACATGTCCGGGAATCGAACTGGCAACCTTCAGATTACTAGCCCGATTGTAGGGCAGCATTGCTCAAAAGTCAAAACCCCGTTGGTACTGGTGTCTCGGTTTGTGTGTAGGCCTATCCACTCGGGTCTATTCTACACCTACCTCACCCGCCATCATGTGACGAAAGGGAGGGCGGGCTCCGGTGTGTTTCCATGGCGCTGGCGAAATACAATCCGCAGTCCGAAGTATTGACAGTGCAACTTTCTGAGCTCCAGAGTGGCTTTGAATATTTTATAGCACGTCCTGAATTCAAGTTTTCAGCAACAATCGTGAAAGATGATACTAACAAAATGGTTTGTTTTGAGCAAGGATACATAGTTGCTGTGTCCATATCCTACATTATCGCCGTATCTTCACATTAGTCACGGTAAGCTCACACCTGAAAATAATTACTCTAAGACTGATGACCACATTAGTGACATACAGTCCAAATATTGAACCTGTGACGAAACATATATACCATGTATTTTTAGTTTTAATGTAAGAACGTTTGTTGACGTGTGACGTGAGGGCACTAGTTTCTTTGTGACAGATGAAGGGGTACCTGAAAACCTCGGGGTGGGTGTTCAAACTCGAGCCCAAAACCACGACTGTAGGAAGACAAGGGGATTGTGATTTATGTTTGCAGGTAAGTTTGTTAAGTTTAGTTTCATAATATAGGTAGTCTACATTCAGCCTGTTCCACTACTGAACAAGTTCCAATACACCATAGTTACTTACAATTATGATCTTAGTTTACCTCTGAAATAGTTAGCCAACATAATAATAATAATAATAATACAATATTAAACATCCAAACATTTGATGACAGACAATATTCTTCATGGGTGGCCTACATAAAACCACAAGAGACATTCTCAAACCAGTATATTATTCACTGCCTGTCTTGTCATTACGAAAGTTGTTAAAGTGAATAGGCTACATCAAGTAGGCTAGCCTAAGCCTATAGCCTAGGATTTGACACCAACACTATGTAGTGCAAACATTTAGGGTGTAGTTAGGGTTGGGAAACTAATAATAATAATACATAAACATGAATCTGAATCCGTTTACACTACCAGTCTACAACCAATGTTAATGGAAACAGCTTGAAGTGTCCATTTAACCGACAGAATGGAGGAGTTGATGAGCACCACGCCCTTATCGAGTGGAGCGACTCCGAGCGCTGCTTTGTCCTCAGTGACTTGAACTCCGCCCACGGCACCTACGTCAACGGTTGCCGTATCCACAACGCCGCCGTGCGGCTAAGCCGAGGGGACGAGCTGCACTTTGGCTACGGAGGCTCCACCTATCAGCTGGCTGTGGACATCCCTTCTCCGGTATGGTGATTTATGAGTTTTAAGGGATCTGTTAAGACCCCATACATAGATAAGGAACTGTTGAAAGTTTGTTTCCTTGTGGCGACCGAGATAGATGCAGTCCTGGAAGTGATGTTTTTGTAGGTCTCTTGTGTGGCGTATATCTCTCTCTTTCCCCCTCACTCTCTCTCTCCCCCCCCCCCCCTCCCTGCCCCCTCTCTCCAGCTCCTCTGCCCTCCGATGAATGACCGCCCCTCATATCAGAGCTCCCTACAGCTGATAGAAGAGCCCACCCTCGCCCCCTCGCCCTCCCCCCTGTCCCCCTCCCTATCCTCCTCTGCTGCCCAGCTCCCCTTCCTGGCCCCCCAGTCCTCTGCCCCCGTGGCCTGGGTGTGGGGGGGCTCCTCTGTGACCCCGCGGCCCCCCAGCAGAGCTCGCCCAGCCAGTGCGGGAGCCAAGAGGGTGGGGAAGCAGACCGCGGAGAGAGGGACCGCTCCTCGTAGACCAGGTATCAGAGTTTAGCTTCAGGCTAACTTCCTTGTTCCTGGGTGTGTCAGGGGCATCATGGGAGATGGGGTGTGTGGAGTAGGGAGTGAGCTGTGACTGTTGTTGCAGGAAGCTGGACTGGGAACACAGAGAAGCTCAGACAGAGTGGGCCCTCTGAGAAAGTCGAAGTGAACTCCCCAGGTTCTCAGACCCTGCAGCACCTCTTACAAGAGAAGGTGGGCCTCAGTGTGGCTGTAGAATCCTTTAGCAAATTTGCAGCAGAATTTATAACCTCTCTCCCTCCCTTTTGCTCTTCTCCTCCCCACCTCCCTTCTGCTCTTTTCCTCCCTCCCTTCTGCTCTTCTCTTCCCCTCCTCCCTCCCTCCCTTCTGCTCTTCTCCTCCCCTCCTCCCTCCCTCCCTTCTGCTCTTCTCCTCCCCTCCTCCCTCCTTCCCTTCTGCTCTTCTCCTCCCCTCCTCCCTCCCTCCCTTCTGCTCTTCTCCTCCCCTCCTCCCTCCCTCCCCTCATCCGCTGCCAGGAGGAGAGGCTGTTGAGGCTGGGGGATGAGCTCCAGCGCCTGGCTGTGTTTGAGGGCGAGTCCCTGAGGAAGGACGGGGTGATTGCTGGGCTCCGAGACGAGGTGTCTGCCCTGAGGCATCAGCTGACCCTTAGCCAGGCCCAGCCGGAGATCAAACACAGACTACGCTGTCTGGAGAGGGACATCAACGACAAGAAGGAGCAGATCCAACGGCTCAAGGAGCAGGTGGGCTCCTGATTTTATCTGTGTTTGTTTTATCTTGAACAGAAACGCTGTTGTAGAAGCCTGATTAGTTTTCGGTTACGGTTTCGGTTCATTGATTTGACGTGTGTTTTAGATGCTGGAGGTGCAGCAGAGCTCTGTGGAGATGTCCAGGCGCTCTGTGACGGAGAAAGACCTGAAAATCTGCAGTCTGAGAGGTCAGATGGACAGACTGAAGAGGGATGGCAGCACTGCCTCAGGTTTAGTGTGTGTGTGGGTGGGTGTGTGTGTGTGTGTGTCGGTGCTTGTGGGTGTGTGAGAGAGTCTCGGCATGTGTACATGTGTGTGTCTGTGTGTCTTCACAGCATTTTCATGCAGCGGTAAGTATAGTATTTCTCAGTGTTTCTCTCTGTTTCCCCTCCTCTGCCAGGCGTGGTGGCGAGCCTCCAGAGAGACCTGGCCTCCAGGGACAAGCAGACTCTGAATCTGGCCTCCGAGGTAGACAGACTCCGACAGGACACCAGAGCCAAGGACATCCAGCTGGGTTCTAACGCCACCAAGGTCCACCCCTTTACCCCTGTGCGTCTCTGACATTCAGATTGAACCCAGCTCTAGCTTTTATCTCTCTCTCTCTCTTTTCGGCCTTCAGTTCACCAAAATGACCAAGAGGCACCAGGATGAGCTGGCTGTCTATCAGAATGAGGTGTCAACTTTGAAGAAGGTATTTTTTTTTTTTGTCTCCCCCGGCTTCACTGAGAAACGTCAATGTCTGCTGGAAACAAACAGATAGTCAGACAGGGAGACAGACAGAGGCAGACAGACAGAGACAGGGAGACAGACAGGAATACAGACAGATGAGAAATTGGACTCTTTTACTTGATGGACAGAGCATTGAGAACTTGGAGGGCTCTTCGAGGGAGAGGCAGAGGTGTCTGGAGCAGTGCGTTCTGGAGAAAGCCGCTTTGAAAAGCAGGTTTGAGAAAGAATTTGAGGTGAGTCATTCCTGTCATGATGGGGTAAACACATTACGAGGGACATGGCAGTCTTTCCATACTTCCTGTCAGACATTTACAAACTTCCTTCCGGGTCTTGGTATGTCTAGGAGGAAGCTTCCCTATTGGCTGCAGCCGAGAGGCAGAGGGATCAGCAGAGAGGCCAAGCTGAGCTGGTGGAGAACAGGGTAACACCTGCTCTTACATGGTTTAGACTTCTTCCAGGAGTGTGGACTACAGATGGAGTCCTTGATAAGTGTGGATTTTTTTTTGACTTTTTTTGTTTGTGGTTGCAGGTTGAGCATTTTCGTTGCGAGCTGCTAAAAGCGTTACATGTTGATGATGTGGACTCCACTTCCCATGATGCCTTGTCAGACCAGCAGGTCAGTAAGAACATAGAGAAGATGAATCTGAGCAAGTGAGGGATTTATAAACTAGACGGTTTGGGGTGCCAGAGTCGGAGGAGCTGATGCCAAATGAGCAGAAGCCCTGACACAGCGACCCAGGTTTGATTCCGGCTCAGGACGTTTCTGCATGTCTTCCCCTCTCTGTCTCCCCAACATTTCTTGTCTATTTCTAACTGTTTCTGTACAAAGATGAAAGCTGAAAACAATATTTTCATAACTAAAAAACCTTTTTTTTTTACGCAAAAACAATGCACTTCTGATCCTTGATTTCCGGCGCACTCTTTCGCTTTGAATGAAAGCATCTGGCAAGTGAAACGTATCGGGGGGGTGTTACGTGTGCAGGTGCTGGAGCTTCTGACGGAGGTGCTGGAGCAGAGGAAGGTTCTGGAGACAAGGGCAGCAGAGCTGGAGCACCAGCTCACAGAGAGAGACCGTGCTGCAGGACACACAGAGACACTGAGGACCAGACTAGAGTCCTGCCAGGTACCACCATATATCAACACTTTATATTTGTAATATATATTGTTTAATAAAAATGGTAGTTCACATAGGATTAGGATTATTTACATATGATTCGTTTTTGTTTAGCAGACCCTTTTATCCAAATTAAGATTGAAATTATTACTATTTTGGTGGATTTCTGTCTTAACTTTCTCCAGAGTCTTGTCCAGGAGGCTGGTTCCTCAGACGCCCTGCAGAGGGCGATGTCTACCCTGCAGGAGGAAGAGGAGGGTGTGTGTCCAGGTCTGGCCTGGGTACAGGCCTCCGTACTCTCTCTGCTGGGGGCCCACCATGCCCTTCTACAGTCCACCAGCCAGATCCTGCTGGAGGCTGGCGTAGAGAGTCCTGGAGACAGAGGTGGGGAGGGAAAGCTGGAGGGGGTTTGAATCCAGTATTTTGTTCACCTATTGCACTTCAGTTTTAGTCAATACAGCTTATGATCATCTGAATGTATGAAATGACATGTAATGTAAGATTAGATCAGTCAAAATTAGTCAAATTAGATTAGTCAGTAAAGAAAAGCTGTTTTTTTGTGTGTGTGTTTGAGCATGTACAATGTGAAACATCCACTGAGGAATTTGAATCAGATGTTTTATTTTTGTCTACTGATCAATACTGGGAAGTTCTCATGAAGTAACTCACAATCAATGCCACTTTACATCTGTGATCCACAGGAGTCCTGATTGATATTCAGGCTTTGAGCCAGGAGTATCTGAGCTGCAAGGCAGAGCTGCAACAGGTGAAGGTAGGTGTGTGAGCGAGACTCTCAGGGCCAGAGAGAAGACAAAACACATCTCTCTGGCTGGACTCATAAAGCGGCCAGGGGTGGCTACCATAGGTCAGCATTTCTCAATCCTCTGGATCCCCTGCCCGGCATGTTCTAGATGTTTCCCTGCTCCAACACACCTGGCTCAAACGACTGGGTCGTTATCAAGCTCAGCAGAAGCCTGAGAAACAACCCAGTCAGTTCTTATAGGAGTGTTGGAAGAGGGAAACATCTACAACATGCCGGGAAGCCTGAGGTCCAGGGATGAGGAAACAGAGGAGTGTGTGTAGGTCACAGAGGAGTGTGTGTAGGTCACACAGGAGTGTGTGTAGGTCACAGAGGAGTGTGTGTAGGTCACAGAGGAGTGTGTGTAGGTCACAGAGGAGTGTGTGTAGGTCACAGAGGAGTGTGTTCTGGGCAGGTTGAGCTGGAGGAGGTGAGCGGGAGGGAGGGGCAGAGCAGAGAGCTGCTGGACCAGCTGACCTCGGCCACAGAGCAGCTGGAGGAGCTGAAACAGCAGGTAGGAGTTAAATTTTACATTACATTTACATTTAGTCATTTAGCAGACGCTCTTATCCAGAGCGACTTTACAGTAAGTACAGGGACATTCCCCCGAGGAAAGTAGGGTGAAGTGCCTTGCCCAGGGACACAACATCATTTTGCACGGCCGGAAATCAAACCGTCAATCTTCTGATTGATAGCCTGATTCCCCCTACATGTATTAACTTAGCAGATGCTTGTTTCCACAGCCACGGGAAGATATTGCGTATTCTAAGAGTAGGATCATGTGTCTTGATACATGATGAATTGCAATGACTTGCTTTTGAAACTGCGGATGTACAGCATTCAATGTGAACTGGAAACCTGTGTTAACTGTTCCTGGTCTTTGTGTCAGGTGGCGGTAGGGCAGCAGGAGGAGGAGGCGAGGCAGAGGGAGCTGGAGGACCTGAGGGGGGAGGTGGAGACACTCAAACAAGCTCAGGTGAGGGGGCCAGAGGCTGGGACGGCTTGACCCGTCAGACGGTGTGGCACATCGTCATTCATGTTTACTACATTTCCCAGAGTGCCCTGCAGGAGGAGACCCGTAACCAGGAAGCCGAGGTGCGCACCAAGCTCCGGGAGGAGGTGGCCCAGAGGGAGGAGGAGTGTCGGGGGAGGGTGAGGGAGGCAGAGGAGAGGGGGAGGGAGGTGGAGAGGGAGCGCTACAGGGTGCAGGAGGAGGAGTACAGGGAGCAGGTGAGGCAGCACGCCCACACCATCGTGGCCCTGGAACAGCGCTGGGTGGAGAGGGCACACACAGCCCGGAGCCTGGAGGAGGAGAGGAGCACTCTGAGGGAGCAGATTAGAGGTAGGGGAGGGGAGGGGAGGGGAGGGGAAGGGAAGGGAAGGGAGGGGAGGGGAGGGGAGGGGAGGGGAGGGAAGGGAAGGGAAGGGAGGGGAGGGGAGGGGAGGGGAGGGGAGGGGAGGGGAGGGGAAGGGAGGGGAGGGGAGGGGGGGTCTGTCTGTCCCCTGTTGTTGTTTGGCTGACTGTCTGTCTGTCTGTCTGTCTAGACGGCCGTCTGGCCAGTCATCTTGCCTGGTGGGTGTTTGTGTAGCTGGCTGGTTTCAGGCCCCATCTGTATGAAAAGGTCCTAGCTTGGCATCTACCTTATCCTTGCCATATGGAGAATTGATTGTCTGTATTGCATTTGGTATTCTGAGTCTGTATATTGGTACTAGTTTATAAGTATTGCCCAACATGTTTTTCACCATAACTGAAGAATTTAAGTGTTCGGTTTATTATATTAAATTACCATAAGTATCACTTTGACTTTGTGGTGATTGTCACAAGCTTATGTGATGATACTTGTGTGTCACTAGATGGCAGTGATTTGCAACACAAAGGTATGAGCTGTGCAAATGAAAACTAGACTAGTGAGAGAGTATGATCATTTACATCTAAACATGTTAATATCGTTTGTGTAATGGTTTCACCCCAGATCTGGAGGGGAAGCTGGAGAGGAAGGAGGTCGAGGCGAGGGGGAGTCCATCTGAGACCACAAAACTAACAACCCTGGAGGAAACCATCACATCACTGAGGTAAACTATCACCTCACAGAAGTCAACGATGACATAATTGAGGTAAGCTATCATCTCACAGAAGTCAACTATGACATCACTGAGGTGAGCTATCATCTCACAGAAGTCAACTATGACATAATTGAGGTAAACTATCACCTCACAGAAGTCAACTATGACATAATTGAGGTAAGCTATCACCTCACAGAAGTCAACTATGTCATCACTGAGGTGAGCTATCACCTCACTCGGGTAAACACCTTACTAAGGTAAAAAAAGTTCCTATGAAGCGCTAATCAAACTAAGGCTTCAACCACCGACTTAAATAGTGCAGAAACCAATACAGGAGACACTGATTGCATCCTACATAAAGGAGTGGGATCTTCCCTGTAGTCCCACGAACAGCCCAGCCAAGCCCCACCTCCTGAATCATTCATCAGAAGGGCAGTATCATCATGAGTCATGGTTTGCTTACATAATCTCTCCAAATCATGCATGATCCTCATAGGGATCAGCCTTAGGATTACCAGGATTACTTTTGATGTCCGAGACTCACTTACTTGAAATCTGAAGTCTTGGTATCCCTGTGTGAATGGCTGTTTGGCTATAGTCTGAAGACGAGCAATTACACAAATTAAATTCTAGGGGGTTCTGCGAAGGACATTTATCACTGAGACAGACTAGAGAGAAGTTCTATCCATGTGATAAACCTCCTCAAATATTAGATTAGAGGTGCTGACAGTGTCAACATCTACTTTAGAAGGTCATATGTTCATACATCTCAAATACTCTCGATGTGTCTGTGTGTGACGTGTTTGCTTGAACAGATCTGTCCATGCGCCTGCCTGTGCGGATCAGTGCTGAAATTCATACCTAACATGGTCATAACGTGCTCCAAAACAGTATTTTTTTATTAAATTAATGCCTTGTTCTCTCTCCCTCTCTATATTTTTCTCTCTCACGCTCTCTCTCTCTCATCCCCATTCTCTGTCTCTTTCCCTCTATCTTTCCACCCCTTCCTCCATCTCTCTCTCTCCATCTCTCCCCTCGTCTCCCCAGGGCTCAGTTGGCCCAGTCTCAGCTGGAAGCATGCAGCCAGTGTGACATCATCGGGGCCCTGAGGTGTAACCTGGCCACAGCTACCGCCAGGATCTCAGACATGGCAGGTGCTGTCTCACACGCCAGCCACACCCTCCCAGCAAGCATGTGACACGCTGTTTAGTTTGGGGATTGGGAATGGTTAGAACACATAACAAATATTTGTTGAACATTGTACCACAGACTAAGATTTCATTTTTTTTTTGTGTGTGTGTCTCCTCCCGTGTGCGTGTGTGTGTGTGTGTGTGTGTGTGTGTGTGTGCGTGCGTGTGTGTCTCCTCCCATGCCTGTGTGTGTGTGTGTGTGTGTGTGTGTGTGTGCAGGGCAGCTCAGTGAGCAGCAGAAACTGGAGGTGGAGCAGCACAGGGCCCTGGTGGAGGACCAGAGGGTCGGACTGAGCACGCTCACTCACAAGCTGGCGATGATGTCACAGCTGCTGGAGCAGAAAGGGGAGGAGCTGACCACTGTGAGGGCGGAGCTTAGGTAGGAAGCTGATAGAAATATGGAGCAGAGATTATTGCACCAGACTATCTCCATACATACACTGCCGCTTTATGTCTCCCCAGCTGTGGCACTAGAGATTCATAGATAGGGGGGCAAAACCTCTTATAACCAGGGGTCTGGTTATCCCATACTCCCCTAGTATTTTTTAAGCAACCAAAATGTCTTTTCATCATGTATTTTTAGCAAGCTCGTAGGTTCGATTTAAGCTTTGGTAGGGACATCAGTAGTTAAGGTACGTCCCTATACCTCAACATCAACTGTGAGAAAACAAAAAGGCCAAGTCAGCGTGATAATGTACACAAAGTAACACAAGTTCGACCAACAAACACCTCCATACTTCATAAGCATTCCCCAGCCCACCGCCGTGTTCTTCTGTGTGCTGGGTCCTGCCAGGCAATGCCAGGTGGACTTGGAGAAAAAGGTCTGTTCTGAGAGAGCGGACCAGGAGAGAACGCAGAACCCTGAGGAGAACCGGGCTGTAGCCCGCCTGCCCCAGCACACCAAGGTAGGCGGAACGTCTCTGCAGAGCCACAGGAGGAATGACGGCGTAGTCCTGAACAGCCCCAGGTCTGTGGTGATGTCGTAGCTCAGCGGAGGCAGGAGGAAGGCTGTCGTCGCTGGGTCTACCAGCCAGTCTGAACAGGATCTGATAACCATCTCTTTACTGCGGTACCACACCTCCAGGCTCGGTCCCATCCATTGTTGCGCACTGGAAGAACGACTCTCATTTTCTCCCTCTTGCTGTGATGCGGTGTGGTGACAGAGTAGAGTTATGTCCTCCCCCCCCCCCTGTCCTCCCTCCTCCCTCTCTTCTATAGGATGAAGACAAAAAGCTCCAGGCCCTCAGTGTTTGCCTGCGCTACACCACTGCAGAAGAACACAACTGCATGGTTTCAGACTGTGGCAGCTATATGAGGAAGCCTGCAATGAGTCTCGCCCACGCTGTGTCAGAGCCATTTGTAGATTATATTCACATGAACATAAATCACTTTGCAGTTGCTTACACTATCGGTACAATGCTAGAGCATACACATACACTTCTATTTTGAATATATATCATAATCCATCATCTCCCACCCCCACCCCCAGTTATTGTTGTCACCAGCTCTCTGGAGAGCCTACAATCTCTAGCGGAGAGCAGACAGTCAAGTGACATTTTGTGCTATCAGCGGGGGGTGCATTCCAACTTTCTGACTCACACCAGGGAGACACAATAGCTGTCTCTGTAGCGCCGAGCGTGGTTTATGTGGTCACCCACAGATTTGCAAGTGAAGGACACTCGGGCTGCAGTGTAGCGTAACTGACACAAACAGCCCTGTGAGACGAGTCCAGAAGTGTTTATGTATATTTGGAATTTCAGTAATGCAGAACACTTTCTGTCGCTTGTTTGGGCTTACTTTAAGCCACAGTGGACAGATTTGAGCCAATCTTAAGAGACAGAAAACATAATCTAGGATTCGTAAATCCTCTCCCAAAACAGCTGACCCCGTTGTCAGGGAGGGAGTAAGCTTCTGCTCGAAGGTTTTGAGACTCCCTAACCCCCCCCGTCCCTTACACCACCAAAGATGTACATCCCACTCTGTACACTCAGAAGATGTAACCAGATAACCCAAACAGAGAGTCTTCCTTGTGCTTTAGACAGCTCATCTCCTGACTAAATGTAAAAAATGTAAATCTCCTCCATGCAATTACCGCCACCTCCCACTTCCTGTTTCTCCAGGATGTGGCTACTCTCTCCATGACGGGGGAGCTGGCCCAGCAGGGGTCAAAGTGCCGAGGTCACCGTCACGACAAGGTCATCCAGCAGCAGAGGGAGGCCCTGGAAGAGATGCGAGCCAGGATCCGAGCCCTGCAGCAGACGCTACCGATGAGCAAGCAAGGTCAGAGGGCAACATCTCGTTCCTGCTGCTTTCCTCTGCTCTCGTCTGTCCTGGCGTAACTCTGTGGTCCTGCCGCGCTGACTGTAGGGCAGTCTGGCCAGCAGGGGGTGCTGAAGAGGCAGCAGAAGGGTGAGACCGGACAACTCAGTTTCCAGAGGTCTCCAACGGCAACAGGCTTCCATACATCAACAGTACGACGCCAACTGCTTCTAGAACACTGCTGTGTCACAGTCAGCTGTGGAATTCAGTGAATGCACACGATAATAGAACCCAGCCCAGCTTGTTGTCTAATGCAGACATGGTGAATGTTTCAGTGTCCTCTGTGTAATTGGATGTAATGTCCTCCTAGAATGGCTGGCCACAGGCCCCTGGACAGTTGGGGGAGGAGACCCTGGAGCGCATAGCCAGACTGGACCTATTAGATGCCCTGGATCTCAGCGAGAGGACTGTGAGTATGGGAGCATGCTGGGAAACCACGATAGCTCGCTGTAGTCAGACACTGAATCTTCTCTGTCTCCCTCTCTCTTTCTGTCTCTCTCTTTGTTTGTCTCTCCTCTCTCTCTGTCTTTGTGTCTCTCTCCCTCTGTCTGTTTCTCTCTTTCCTCTATCTTACTCTTTCTCCCCCCCCCCCCCCCCCTCTTCACCACCCAGTACCTGGACTTGGCGCGGGCCCTGTGTGAGGCTCTGGAGCTGAGCGAGGCCCAGCTGGAGGGGTGCCTGTCCCTGCAGCACCTGCCCCAGGAGGAGAGGACCCTCCTGGGCTCGCTGCGGCAGCACGACCTGGAGCTGCTCCGCAGCCGTATGATCCTCCAGCACAGCCAGGCCCAGCGCAGGGACGCCCAGCTGCAGGAGCAGGGCCGGGTGATCAGCTCTCTCAGGTCAGGGAGGCCAGCCCACAGGGCCAAAGCCTGGAGGATCTGTTTGTTTGTTTATAGCTTTGGCCTTTTGCCAGCGTTTAATTATTGATAGGACAGTTGGAGAGAGAGAGGAAAGCAGGGAGAGAGAGAGAGGGTGGGGGGGGTGGAAATGGTTTCAGTCGGTTTCGATGCCAGGCCCCTGTGAATGGTACGCTCTTACTCAGTGAGCTTTAGGGGAACCCCCAAGATCTGCATCTGTTACGTCTGGCCTATGAGTCACCGTTCAGGGACACTCTAACGAGGGGCATCGTCATGATATTTCGCTGCCTGGAGGCAGTTACTCTACGTTGGGTTGTATAAGCTAGGTCCAGGGGACATGTCTAATTAGTGGACAAATTGGTTTAGAGGGAGACACACCCGTCTCTACAGCAGCACTTCGACCAGTGAGAAACAGGCTGTGACTCATTACGATAAGTGTGTGTGTGTGTGTTCCCAGGGAGAGCCAGGCGGAGGGGCTGAAGCTGCTGGACACGGTGAGGGCGGAGCTGGAGACCGAGGCTCAGGAAAGCTCCATGCTCCGCGAGGCTCTGAGACGCACCCAGAGTCTGCTAGACCAGGAGACAAGCCGCCGCTCCACTGGGAGAAGCCGCAAGGTACAGTACCAGGAAGAGGACTTAACAAAGAAACATTTGACCACAGGGGACAATTTATGATGTATTATCTGATAAAAACAACAACTCTGTCCATTCTGCCCGACGGGAAGTTGTACTGAACAAATGATTGTGTTCCAGAGGGAAGTTGTTTTGTGACACAGATCTATTTAAAGAAGTTGTGTAAACATGCAAAGTATTAGAATTGTACTGTCTCTATTGTCACAAGGATGTCTTGTATGGCTAGACTATGTAGCCACCATAAGACGCTAGCATAGTGAAGATGGGCCCATTCATTTTAGAGACGATAATGGCGTATACCATGGTGAACCTGGACATGGTCAGATGAAAACCAGGCAACACACTGTGCCACCCCAAGCTCACTCCACCTGTCCCACATGGTCCAGTCTTTACACAATGACAACGTTGGCTTGTACAGTGCTGGTCCTCGGCCCTCCTATCCAAACACACTGTTAGAGCTAGTAGCCTCTGACCAGATCTAATAAGTATTTTCACTGAGAACTTCCTGCGTGCTGTATAATGGATGGTGTCAGATGGCTGAGCGGTGAGGGAGTCGGGCTAGTAATCTGAAGGTTGCCAGTTCGATTCCCGGCTGTGCCAACTGACGTTGTGTCCTTGGGCAAGTCACTTCACCCTACTTGCCTCAGGGGGAGAATGTCCCTGTACTTACTGTAAGTCGCTCTGGATAAGAGCGTCTGCTAAATGACTAAATGTAAATGTATAATTATCCCGTGGCGTCCACGGTGCCAGAGCAGACAACAACAGCATCTTCTTATGATAGCAGTAAGCTGTGGGCAGAGCCAGCAACAGTGTAATATTTGGAGACTTTTGTAGAACCTCTGGACATGAATTTACATTAGCATCATAATAGTCATAGTAGCAGTATAATAGCCCAATCAGTCATGGTTTAAATGGAACTCAAACAAAGGAATTGGATTAATAACTAGGCTAATGTTAAAACAAAACACATTCTTGTCATTGAGTGTACTGTTCATGAATAATTGCCTAACCCGACCCATCATTATTTAGACCTCATTCACAGTTTGTTAGCATAGTACAGGTATAGTAGCAAGACCCACTCTCATGCATATTAGTCTGGAACCTCTTAGTTCTATTTGGCGCAGACCAAAATACCTCTGGACGCAATTGGATAGAATTGGATAGATATCAACATCAAGCAATCAGAGCAATGAAGCATCTAGGTTGTGTATGAAACGTTTCTCCTCTGTACAACAATTGTATTAAACTCTCCTCATAATAGATAAACGGTTGTGATTGGCCCGGCACTTTAAATGCCTGAAGGAAATCAGTTTGATTGGGAGGGTGGCCAGACCCACCTGCCGGACATAATGCACATGAGCTCGCAGATTCACCTAGTCCCCAGGCTACAGGTAGTGTCATTTAAGCAAACAGAGTGTTTGATGGAAGAGCCGAATGTAAACAGTTCTCGCTACCCACTCGTGTGTATTGAAGCTTAATCTTCCAGATTCATGAGTAAGATCGACTCGGCTTAATGTGTCATAATTAATCCCAGGGTTGGGGTTAACGACAACACGTTTTCAGTGCGAGAGGACTTTAAGGGGTGTTAATCGCATCAGCCTTTTAATGCACACCGTGTGTGTGTGTGTGCTGTTTTTTTTAATTATGTAAATACCATTGTCAGCACTCTTGGTATCAACACTAAGAATGGGGATGTAACTGACTTCTCTATAATTATAACTTTGATGGAGCCTGTGGTAAAGATAGGTAAACTAGACTAGGTAAAGTTTATACACAAGCACATAAGCACCTGTCTTGTACACACTGCTTACCGTTACCCTGACGTGTATAGCATCTATTCTATCCACAACTTACTGATGTTGACACACCTCTTCCATCTACTTTTCTTTAACTTATTCTTCCTCTCTCTTTCCTCTTACTGTTCTCCTCGTCCTTCCCATCCTCCTCCACAGATGGTGAGTCAGGAGAAACCACAGAAGAAGACGACCAGAGTGGCCTCTCACAGCTGTGTGCCCACGGAGGCCAGTGAGAAGGTGAGCCGGAGACACAGACGCAGTCGAAAACACACATGCGCTCACATGCAAAGCGTACACACAGGGAAGTTTCATAGCCCTATGTCATAACAAATGGCTGGTTTGACACTTTTTGTGGGCCTCTCGGCCTTCCTAGCGTGAGTTGACAGACCGCAGCTCCAGCCCAGAATACTTTGCTTTCCCCTCACTCTGCACGTTCTATGAGGTAAACTCTGAAGTAAGCTACTGTTGACAAGAAAACGTTAACACCCTAGATTTATGTCATACGACCCAAAGGTACTTTCCTGGTTTTCTGAAAAAATCCTCTGTTTAATAACACGCTCATATTTTCACATTGTTTGTGCTTGTACATGCAACCAAAAATCGGAAATCTGATCCTCGACTCATGTAATGTCGGCTTCCCATCGGCTCTGCAGCCAGAACCGTAGCTTATCCATGTGAACTGGAAGATCAATAGCAGTCTCGCTCTCCTTTATTAATAATTCACACACTGTACAAACACTGCGGGCAGTCGTGGAAATTACACTAGCTAAGGACTGGTTCAGAGAGGGGATTCCTGGGTGGGGGGGGGTGTGAGGGTGTTAGGGTGGGGGAGTGAAAGGGGGTGCGAGGGCAGGAAACCCGAATTTCCTCACCGTCAAGCCAGTGCAGATATATGACGCTGGTGAAACTGATGTGTTGACGCCGAATGTTGGTTTGCGGCTCGTTTTACATCAAGGCGTCGGTGAAGAAGTGTGCCCTGCTGGAGAGGCTGAAGAAGAGAGAGTATGAGGTGGAGACCCTGAAGAGACAGCTGGGGGAGAAGGAGAGGCAGGTCAACAACATGGCCGCCCACCTGGCCGACGCACAGGAGCAACGAGAACAACAAGACGAACAAGAACAACAGCAGAGAAAGCAAGCAGAACCAGTACCAGAACCTTGCTAGCATGCTGTGTTTAGGGTGCGTGTGTGTTTGTGTGTGTGTGTGTGTGTGGGGGGGGGAGGTGATGGGGTGTGTGAGTGAGAGCAAGCCGGTTCGAGGGTCCTTGGGAACAATCCTCTATTGTAACAGATCCTATACAATGTCACAGTCTGCCATTCATTATTCTGCGCCCCCCCCCCCCCCCCCCCTACACAGATAAGACTCACGTACTGCACCAACACAGCCAGCTAATGTCTGCGACACATTAGCGATAGATTACAGGCACCGCATGAAATGTTTATGCTTTCTAGCTGCTTATTATCAACACGTCACCACGCGAGAGTCATTACCCATAGATATCACATTAGGCAGACGATGCAGTAAGTGCATTTAATATAATCATGTTTTTATTCAAATGTAGGATCTTTTCCCCTAAGTGATGAATGTTATGGTTCTGTGGGTTGTGCTAGCTGACACAGCCCATGCTAATCACTCTCAAGGTTCGTACTGTGGCGGTGGTCAGCAATGTGCGGTCCCTAGTCACGAATTCACTAGAACAGCATTTCTGCATCCAACTGCACTATGTCTCAATCTCATTATAAAAATGAGCAGGGATATTGTTTCGGTGACTATTTCGGGAGTGAGAAGGCTGTGCCAACAACTGCGAGTTTGACCTTGAATTGCTGAAAAGGGAAATGGAGTTGTAGATGTTTTCACTCTTTCCTCATCCCTGTAGAATATTCCTCCTATCTCTTCATTCTCCCCTTCTCTCTTCCTCCCTTCATTATCTCCTTCTCTCTTCCTCCCTTCATTCTCTCCTCCTCTCTTCCTCCCTTAATTCTCCCCTCCTCTCTTCCTCCCTTCATTCTCCCCTCCTCTCTTCCTCCCTTCATTCTCTCCTCCTCCCCTCCTCTCTTCCTCCCTTCATTCTCCCCTCCTCTCTTCCTCCCTTCATTCTCTCCTCCTCTCCTTCTCTCTTCCTCCCTTCATACTCTCCTCCTCTCTTCCTCCCTTCATTCTCCCCTTCTCTCTTCCTCCCTTCATTCTCTCCTCCTCTCTTCCTCCCTTCATTCTCCCCTCCTCTCTTCCTCCCTTCATTCTCCCCTCCTCTCTTCCTCCCTTCATTCTCTCCTACTCTGGTTCCCTCCTTTCTCTGCCTCTGGGTTCCAGCTCTGCGTTATCGACGTGAGAAGAGCTGATTCATTCATCAGAATCTCTCCGTGGCTCCCAGCACACACAGTCACAAACACATCCACCATGTGACCACGCACGCATCTGTGTGTGTGTGTGTGTGTGTGTGTGTGTTGTGGAGAGGGTGGGAGTGGTGCGTTTCTCGCCCAACCGAGTGCGAGGGAAGGTGAGAAGAGACTGTAGAGCATCAGAGAGACAGCGCGTCACTGCGAGTACGTATCACTGACGTATGGAAGTCACCTCACACTAACCTCTTTTTTGGATTGTCTCAGATGTGTGAACGTGTGATTTTGAATGTGCTTGCAAGATATGCTCGTTCACCCATTCATATGTTAATGCATCATTGTCCTACTTGAAGCAGATGACACACATACACAAGCCTGAATGTCTTTCTGTCTCTCTCCTCCTGTAGGAGATAACGAGCTCTTACCCTAACAAAGCTGGTTCTCTTCCACTATGACCCAGATTTGTCTGCCCTGCAAAGCAGATGGTACAGTAGCATATTTTTCATTTTTCCCGTTTCCCTCCAGGCAAAAGTCTGCATCCATCATCCCTCAGGAACATTAGTCTGCTGTTCCTGAACATTGTTAGTTCATTGGAAGGTTAGTTTATTTTTCAGTTGATTCACTGGAATAAATCTGGGTTGACTAATATGCTGTGTAGAGGATTGAATATGCAGATAAAGTGAAGAGTTGAAGGCAACAAAAGGGCATTCTGAACCTGATCTTGGTATAGAGAATGACTCGAACTGCATAAGGACCCTTTATAACATGGTTCATTTCACACCTTCATGTTATAGGCATCCTTTTATTTCCTATAGCTAAATACAGTATGCATATAGCTGGAAAACTATTCCTGATATGCGATCTTAAGGCCAGACCTGTTTGTTTTAGATAGGAATGTATCTCTGTCTTGCATTTATGTGAGTGATAAGCCAGTCTCTACAGCAGTGGTCTCTGGGGTGGTTGCAGTAATTATGAGTTGCAGAGACAGGCTACAGGCAGGGGGAATGTCCTCAGTAATTACTGCTCCTCATACAGACTTTCTGAATGGACACAAACAGATAATTGGCATTCTGAAGATGGCAGTTTGTGATTAGTCTTTTTGTTATCAGGCAGAAACCCTGTCTGCCATGCCTTGGTACACAGTTGCATGCCACACCTGGCACTTGGCTCCATCACTGCTGCCTTTGCCTCACGGCTCTCAAAACTGTCATGATTTCTGGTCTTTTTATTTTGAACCCAGATTTTGCTTGGGATTACGTCTTTCATTGTCTGTGCAAGCATAATTTTTGTGTTTTTGGTTTGTGAAAACATGGTTTGGTTTATCACTCGTCTGCAACTTGTTTTTGAAAATCAGTAAAATGACTTTAATACGCTGAAATATAAACTGTAAATCAAATATACCGCAGTATGTGCACCCTTGTATTGTTCTTTCAATTTCATCTCAGAATCACATTTTTTATATAGGCTGCACACGAGAGGGATTTTGATGTCTAGATATAAAGCTCTTTGATCCGTCCTCCCCCGCCCCTTCGTTCTGCTGCGAATTGGTTGTCTTCGCCGGTCTCTCCATATATGGTGTGACTCAGGTAGTGTGGGCGTCACTGGCAGAGCACGTGGGAGGTGAGTCAGAGGGAATCAAACTACCCACACACTGCGCTGTAGATGACTGAGTCACGGTCACTAGAAATCACACTGTACGGTGTGTCACACTGTACTTGACTCAGCACGGTTTTGCCAACCTGCATTCCAGAATTTACTGTCGACAGAACAATATACCCGGACTCAGAAGCCCATTTTAAAATTGAACGGTTGACTCCCCTTACTGGTGGACGTCTGTTAGTATTAAAGATAAGTAGGCTACTTAAAGAGAGTTCATAAATGTTGATTGATTTGGACACAAGCCTAGGCTAAATACAAAACTAAAATCATGAGACTATAGCTGGGTGTTTACTTTAAGGGTTTTGTGCAAATGAATCTCGAAGTAGCCCTACTACTGCAAAAAGAGCCAAGAGAAGTTGTTGTGGTCGAGGCCTTACTGTAGCCTTCATTTTCTCTTGGCAGACAGACTGGAATGTAAAACTCGAAATTTACGCTCGACTTTAATGCTCCAGCAGCGTAAGTGACCGTTGTTAGAAAATTTGTAATCTCACACAGATTTACTGGCTATCACAACATATCACTTTGGTTTATAACATGGCATAAATTCAGTGTGTGTGTTTATGATCTAAGCAGTTTGTCAGGGAAATTTGGGAACCAGCCAATAAAGTTTCGACCACAGTGCAGAGATGCAAAGCAGCCGTTAAAGATGGATGCGACGTTTCACGTACAATATCCACTTTGATAGCCAAATACAGAGAAGATGAATATAACCTGATGTAGGCCTAGTCTGCGTGACGTTACTGTCAGCAGGTGCACTCTGCAGACAATTTGGCAAATTGATGACAGGTGTGTGAAATGAAATAGCCTAGCCTACACGATACAGTAGGATTTTGTGTCAGAGTGCAGGTCTAAGTTAGTGTATACATAATCGTTTAACAGAATACTGAATAAAACAATTATAATATTCTTCTAACCTAGATTAATTTGATTTATTTCACTTGTTTACTTGTCTACCTCATGGCGTTAATTATATGGCCCAATTAATGTGGGAAATAAAGGAAAACATAGTATGTGAATTGCAAAGTCTGACCCATATCTGAAGCATTTGCAATAGGCTACCCTTCAGTACCCACTGTTTGATGACGTCGAACCATAAGACTAGTGTTTGACCACCACTCGCGTCCCTTTAAAAGGCGTGGTGACTTCAGAATGTTACGTAGACAAGCTAATGAACTACGCAGAGTAGCTACACTCAGTGGAGATATTCGTGCCTTCCACAGTCACTGGACCTGCTGAAGTCTAGGCTACATACATTCGCGCGCTATTGCTGTTTGTAAGTGGATTCTGGTCTGACTGGCATTTTTGTCCGTTGGATAATTCGCATTCGGGAATCTATAGCTAGTTGCATAGAAATAAATACATCAGAGCGCTGACGGATGCTTATGGACCACAGTTATTGCTGTTGTGTATGCGCTCACGCTGTTTTATTTGGCTTGTAGTTAGGTAGCCTACGTTTTCCTTTTAAATCAACTGTAACATGGCCACAGACGAGCTGTCATCGAAACTCAGCCGTCGGCTGCAGATAGAGGACGGGGCAGAGGAGCCGGTGGCCGTTGACTGTACACACGAGAATGGAGCGGAGAAACCGAGCACTGCGAGCGCGGACTCCGAGTTGGGAGCTAAGCTTCAGCGGCGGGGGGAGCTGAACGACGGAGTGGGCGAGCACCATCAGCCTAGCATGAAGGTCTTCAACCCTTACACCGAGTTCAAGGAATTCTCCAGGAAGCAGATCAAAGATATGGAGAAGATGTTTAAACAGTGAGTTGCACGCACACACCCATCACGCTGCCTTAATGTCAGCTGGTGGCATACCTCCTTGGTTCATCCTGGTTTCAGGCATGTCATCCTTCAACCGCCTCTTAGAATTTCAACCTCATTAGTTGGCATTTCAGCATGAGAGATGAGTAGAAGGGGCTGGTCAGGCCTCGATAGTCAAAAGACTTGTAGAAATTCGGGAAGTGTATTTAGATGACAGGGAATCACGTCATTGTACTACAGTAAATGTGTGTGAGATGGATTTATAGCCCTCTTGGCTAGGAGCTCTTTAAGTCCTCAGTAGTGAACAGAGTTTATCAGTGTTGCCCAGCCCCAACCGACAACCCCACCCCTCTCTTCCATTCCTCTTGTCTGACCTCTTCATCTTTCAGACTGTACTTGAATGATGCAGTAGTTTAGACAAAGCATGTTCTTTAACTTGCACTGTGTGAAACCTGTATTGACTTGTCATCTTACACAACCTGCCACATTGTAGCTGTTTAGTGGCTGTCTTTGTCTGTCTTCCTCTTTCAACCCCCCCCCCCCCCCCCCCCCCCAACTGTCTACACAAGAGGTCCTGACTCATTTCAAGTCCTTTTCAGATCACACTGTTGCAGTGTGGATACTGTTGTGGCCGTGCCAATCATGTCCGACTAATTCCAAATGAACAAAACGCAAATGTCCAGCAGAGAGCTGAAATGCAGGGGCCCGAGGGAGAGGAGTACCCCATCCCGGGGTCATTGCCCAAAAAGCCCTTGGCGGAGCTGTATCTGGCAGCACAAGCCTGGTGAAACACACTTTCTGGTTTCAGAGAGGAAGCACTCGGGGAGTGGGGTGTTGGGCGGGCTGGGGGGAGGCGGGACATCCCACCCTCCTTGGTGAGTTCTGCTTCACCATGCCGACTCCCTAAACACAGAGGGTCTTTGTCAAGTGAGCAACCGCTAAGAGACTTGAGTACTGAAATGGAACAATTGCGTTCATTATGCCTCTGGAGGTTTCTGTAATAATTTTAGATTTGTTTCTAATATCGTAGACTTGTGAATTTAGGTGCACATGAAACCTTTTCCTTCATGCCTTCCTTGGAAATCATTGTCTTCAAAACAGGTTTTTAGTGTGTGTCACAGCCTCAACCACACATACCTGTCCTGGCATGAAGTCCTCCCCAAGTATGAGGCATCAACCTGCTAGCCCTGTGTACAGTACACCTTATTATAGTGTTCTTTGCAGCCACCATTGAGCAGTTTGTCTGATTCAGTTTGATTTCCCATCATCCTCTTGGGGGGGGGGGGGGGGGGCAAACCTCTGAATTTGACTGTGTATCGTCTGAGGCAAGGTTGCCAGTACCTGCGCTGGACTGACACAAAGGCTCTTTGTGTTCAAATACGCTCAATACGTCTGACTGTAACACCTACTTTCTTTCACCGAGTTGTCTGTGCAATAAACATAGTCTTTATTAGTCACAACCATAATTACACCCTTTTAAAAATGGTTGCTGTCACTTTTATTGTTTTATTGCTGTCATATTAAGTACAGTGTGGGAATTCTTGGAGAACCACTTACTGGTTTTGTTCATGGAACTTTGAGTTGGCATGCTTAATGTCATTATTGCTGTCTTCGATAGGCTTTTACGGGAATGACCCGTCACTTCCACATACCTCCTCTACCATACGTGCGCACACACACACACACACACACTCCATTGTAACCTGATGCACCATAGCTTACGCAGCCTCTCGTTGTCTTGATACTGCACGGCAACCACTGCACGGCAACCAGTGCAGCTAATCAGCTCCACAGGTCAAAGTGCAGTCCTAACCACTCGACCTGCTAGCAACTGCTAGGCCTCAGCCCGGCCCATAGCCCCTGCTCCCTCCCACCCACATCCTGCATCGGTGGGGGATTACCAGGGTGAGGATAGGCCATCCGCTAGCAAGATAGCATAAGCTCTCTGTCCAGCAGAGGAGATAAAGGCAGACAAGGAGCGAGCAGAGCGACACGAGGCAGGGGAGACATGGGGCAGACAAGTCTGTTCGACTGGTCTGGTTGATAAGGAATGGGGATGAGGTTGGCGTGTGGTAAACAGTGCTACATGCTAGGCTAGCTGTGTACTACTATAGCATAGAGAGGACACTGAGGGGGAAAGTTAGTGTTTGATTAGTCAAGTTTCTGTGGAGGAGGGAGTGTCAGAGATGACTACATTTACATTTAGTCATTTAGCAGACGCTCTTATCCAGAGCGACTTACAGTAAGTACAGGGACATTCCCCCGAGGCAAGTAGGGTGAAGTGCCTTGCCCAAGGACACAACGTCATTTTGCACTGCTGGGGAATCGAACCAGCAACCTTCTGATTACTAGCCCGATTCCCTAACCGCTCAGCCACCTGACTCCCTGACAACACGTCACACCCTGAAAGGAGAAGCTAAGTAGACATTTTCCTGTAAGGTCACTGGACTGTGTGGCCATAACCGCTCGTAAAACTGATTTGTGTCATAGTGAAGCTGAAGGTACGCCGCCTACTCTACAGATGACTGTCCACATGAAATTGTTATTAATTTAGTAGACACCCTTCATCCAAAGCAACGTGCAAATGCCGCATTTAGCAAGTACAGCAGGAGTTTAAGAATCTACATTTTAGAGTTCTGACGAGTTTCATTGGTTAGAATCAAGGAAGAGTCTGCCTACAAATGCAACCGTCTTTCATTGAGCTGTCGTTATTGGATAGTCTCTCATGCTGGATCAGAGCACACGCCCTCTGCTTATGACTCTGCTTAATGACCCTTAGTGCTGGCAGTAGATCTTTCGCTCCTTTTCTTCCTTTGGGGACTCCTGTCACAAGGGATTTAATATAACTGACAGTTACGTTAACTTTAGGTCTGTATAATGGGGTTCTGCCTCGTGTCCCCTGCTGGGGCCACCTCTGAGACAGACTGGCTTACTGGCTTTTCTTGGGGGGGCTACTGGCTGGTGGGATCCCCTTACCCCCTTATAATGAGGTTAGATGAAAGAGATTAGATGATTAGCCTGTCCGTTGCCTAATATGGTTACTTCATGTATGATATCTCTTCACCATAATCCCCCCCCCCCTGCCACCACACACAGTAACATGTACCTGAAATCTTTGTTCGTGCCACAAATGCCTTCTAACAATGTTCATGGTGGAAAGGTCTGCATAAACCCTTAGCCTCTCCACGGCCAAGTAATGTAAATCAGTTTCCCACACTCGTGTGTCCCCACCCTGCCCCTCTCTCCCACCACACGCACACACATACAGCCCACTGTTCCCTTGGCTCCCCTAGGCCCAGCTAGCACCATGCTACCACAGTTAAAAATATCCACTCTCTCAATCTGTCTATCCACGTTGGGCTGATCCAATCGCAATGCTTAAGAGCAACCGATTAGTCACCTGGTTCCTAATCCCATCCATCCAGGAGTGGAATGCACCATTCCTAGTTATCGTCCAAACAAACATAGATCTCACTCCGGGGCTCAAATGGACTCTCCCGTGAACGAGTCCCAGCTGTTAGGGCGGCGTCTCTTGCCGAGGGTTACAGAACCAGGAACTCCTCTGTCAAACAGCCTTCTGATTGGTGGTCAGACATGTCCTGTTGTAAAATCCCTGGAAGGTTGAATTTGTGTGTAAGAGCTGGTCTTGGGTCAGATAATTCCCTCTTTAATTCAACCCACAGCCCTTATCAACTGAATGAGAAACTGCCCTGGAAACCTGCCCTGGAAGACTGAAATAGAATCCAACTGTCAAAGTCCACGTTTCAAAGTCAGTCTCATGAACCCTCAGGAATGCCAGGTTATTTTTACTTAGGCTAATGATCAACTGCTATCCATGGACTGTTTGTATTGCCTAGGGATCACTCGGTCCATCATCAGACATCCTGTAAAGAGCATCTGAGGCCAAAATGAGTTATCTATTACCTGAGTAAATGATTATTTGATATAATTCCTTTCGAAGTGCAAAGCTAGCTTGCGAGCTTCTTCTCATCTGTACGAAATCACATCAAATGGTTTTCAAGCCTGTTCTGCATGGACAGGGAATGGATTACAGGGCATAGAGAGACAAAGGCACCATGAAAATCAATACCGTACCGCCCCAGGTAAAGATCAGAGAGGAGAGGTTAGATTTCACCCTGATCCTGTAGCTCTGGGCAGGATATCTCCACCTACAGTAGCTGCCTTACTGGGATTGACTTACATTCTAAATGGATAATTTAGGCTATTTACCTTCTCTGCTTTTAAGATCTGGCTTTGCTTGTCTGATAGGAGGATTTGGGAAACTTTTAGGTGATGATCGAAACAGAAAGGACTGGATTGGACAGCCATCTAGGTTAACACTTCAGACCAGAAAGACCACTGGCTCCGATGCTGTGTTTGCTCGCATCATGTCACACTAGACTGGAGCCAGGCTGAGGGAAGACCTGTTTCACTCCGACTCCCATCAGAAGCAGCTGCTGTGCGGAGGCCGAAACAGAGCCACCCAGTTTCCCACGGCCTTGACCCAGCCCACAAGACCCATCCTCCCCCCCCGTGCAGGGTCGCATCTGGGCGGAAGTCCCACTCTTCCTTGATGGGTCTTGGCTACGCTGGGAAGCCCGGGTTCCCATCCAGCACTTGCACTCCCTTCCCTTGTCATGGAGTCCCCACAGAGAGCCGTGTGTGGGGGGGGGGGGGGGGACTGCTCTGACGTCTGTTTCCAAGGTATCCAGTTCAACCTCGGGTGCGACGCAACGAAAGGGAGGTTTCGGTGACTTGTCGTCGAGCGGTTCTCATCCCAAGTGTACAGGCGGGTGTCTGTCGGGGGATGGTGTCTTGGGAGAGTGTGATGATGTCGTGTGGAGAGCTGAAAGCTTGTCTGTGTGTTGGCATGTGGAGATCACGGCCTACTTGGCTGAGTACTAGAAGAGAGTCAGAGCTCTGTCAACTGGGCTCTTCCACTAAGTCACGTAAAGATTGTCCCCTCACAGTTCAGCCGTTTGCTTACTCATGTATGTTTTAACACAATTAAATACATTTTCGTCAACTTGTCAGTTTCCTTCTGCTGTTGTTGATTATCCTCAGTTGGTGGAGCTTTAGAGCAGTGGTTTGTGCTTTGTGTTGATAATCTCTAGCAGGTCTGGGGGCTTTAAGGATGCTATGTTTGTTTACAGCCGTCTGCAGCCAGTCTCATGACAAATGAAATCTGCTTCCCAAGTGATGTCATCTCCCCTCACACTATCTTTAGCTAGATGCTATTATTCGTTATTCTGCCCTAACATCGCCCTCCTTCCCCCCCCCCTCTCTCTCTCTCTCTCTCTCTCACTCACACACACACACACACACTTCCAACCTCCTTACTTCATCTCTCTGTGACAAACACACTCATTCTCATTCCCTCAGTGTGTCTGATCAGTTGGGCGCGTAACGCGTCGCGTGCGCAGGCTGTCATAACCGTGCTAGTGTAGAGCAGCACGTTTTTCGATCAGGGCTTTCCCCATGCCCGGGCCTGCTCCGGTTATCTGTTGCCTGGCAACAGGGCTTAAGCCCCGGGGGGGGGCGCGAGGAGATTGGCTGAGAGAAGAGGGGGAAAGAGGGCGTGGCCAGGAGGATTGGGTAGTAAGCCACGCTTGAGTGTTGCACTCAGAGGGGATGGATGAACACTTACAGGGTTAAGGGAAGCCTGGCTCTGCGGATTCATATTTAGTGTTGGTCGTTTCTTTTGTATGCATAGTTAATCTGCCACTGCTACTGTTGGCGAGTCGCAGTAGGCTCTAGAGAGCGCGTGGCCTAGTTTGACTGAGTACAGAGGTCGTCCTTTACTATCTAGGCCGCCTAACTGTGATCTTCATTTTAATTTAAATCTCTTTTCGCAACTCGCAGCTCACAGCGCTGTACATGCTGTACAACTGAGTTGCATAGTTAGAATTTGACTTCACATACGTTATTTTTGTGCATGGATGACTTTGACAGTCAGTTAAATATGCCTACATTTGAATACTTTTTTTTCTTTTCTGTAAGGCTTAACGAAGTCGTCGGGAAGTTTATTTCCAGCACACTACTGGGTGGTTTGTTTAACCACTACAAGCATGGGTTCAAGTGAAGTTTTACACAATGTGTTACTGTTGAGTTTCATTTAGAATTTAGGCCACCATAGCCGAGCCCTAGAATAACTAGCAGACACCTAAATCAGACATACTGAACTGTGCAGGATATTTCCACTGACTCAAACTGAAGTCAGAAAGAGTTCCTAAACGCAGTACCGGTCCTAGCACATTTGGCGCCCTAGGCAAGATTTATCACGAGCGCCCCCCCCGGGGGTGCCGCCCCCCAGCCACAACACGGACACATGCCCTGCTTAAAGGACATAATGGAAAAAAGTTATTTAAGAACACAAACAACATCTTAAATTTGATAAGCTACCCAGTGTTTGTGTCCGATTTCTTGCATGTCTGAACCTGATCACGATCCTTATTTACAGCAGAGCTTGTTGTAGCTTGTCAAGGTTTTACCTAGAAAGCTTTCCATGGCTCACCTCTCGATGAACTATCCAAGGGGGAGTTTTGGTCTGCATGGCTGTCAGAATTATCTTTGTGCCAAATGTGGTTATTTCCTTTTAGAAAAAAAACGAGAGGTGCTGAGAACTCCCAAGTATCTGTCTGAACCATCGCAACGGCTCAATGTTGAGTGTGTGGATGTTGTATGTATCTCTGGATGGTCTCTCAGTGTCGAGTGTGTGGATGTTGTATGTATCTCTGGATGGTCTCAGTGTCGAGTGTGTGGATGTTGTATGTATCTCTGGATGGTCTCTCAGTGTCGAGTGTGTGAATGTTGTATTTCTGGATGGTCTCTCAGTGTCGAGTGTGTGGATGTTGTATGTATCTCTGGATGGTCTCAGTGTCGAGTGTGTGGATGTTGTATGTATTTCTGGATGGTCTCTCAGTGTCGAATGTGTGGATGTTGTATGTATCTCTGGATGGTCTCTCAGTGTTGAGTGTGTGGATGTTGTATGTATCTCTGGATGGTCTCTCAGTGTTGAGTGTGTGGATGTTGTATGTATCTCTGGATGGTCTCTCAGTGTCGAGTGTGTGGATGTTGTATGTATTTCTGGATGGTCTCTCAGTGTCGAATGTGTGGATGTTGAATGTATCTCTGGATGGTGTCTCAGTGTTGAGTGTGTGGATGTTGTATGTATCTCTGGATGGTCTCTCTGTGTCGAGTGTGTGAATGTTGTATTTCTGGATGGTCTCTCAGTGTCGAATGTGTGGATGTTGTATGTATCTCTGGATGGTCTCTGTGTTGAGTGTGTGGATGTTGTATGTATCTCTGGATGGTCTCTCAGTGTCGAGTGTGTGGATGTTGTATGTATTTCTGGATGGTCTCTCAGTGTCGAATGTGTGGATGTTGTATGTATCTCTGGATGGTCTCTCAGTGTTGAGTGTGTGGATGTTGTATGTATCTCTGGATGGTCTCTCAGTGTTGAGTGTGTGGATGTTGTATGTATCTCTGGATGGTCTCTCAGTGTCGAGTGTGTGGATGTTGTATGTATTTCTGGATGGTCTCTCAGTGTCGAATGTGTGGATGTTGTATGTATCTCTGGATGGTGTCTCAGTGTTGAGTGTGTGGATGTTGTATGTATCTCTGGATGGTCTCTCAGTGTCGAGTGTGTGGATGTTGTATGTATCTCTGGATGGTCTCTCAGTGTCGAGTGTGTGGATGTTGTATGCATCTCTGGATGGTCTCTCTGGGTGACTGGCTCAGCTGTCAGATCCCCCTCAGACAGAGGGGAGCAACCTTGTAAGACAGCAGCCAGACCTGATTACCGTGGGCTCCCTGACAGCCCATCTGCCCCACACAGCTGGGACAGGACCCCCCCCACCCACACACACACCCTTAACACAGCTCATTAGCGCTGCTGACACACACACACACACACACACATTTAATTCCAGACATGCACACACTTCACATGGGGCCACCATACGTGTCCCTCCAAAACATGCTTCAATATACCTCATCATTTATTCATACAGTACCGTGTGTGTGTGCGTGTAATATTCCCCTCTAAGTCAGACAGGTGAATGTTTGTTCCATGATCTAAATGATTGAATAATTTCATATGTGTTAAGTCCCAGAATGTAAGGACAGGAGAGGGTTGTAGGTGTGTCAAGCTCATACCAGGCCTTACCCTTTTGACTGTCTTCCAGACATGCACCTGTGTTTGTTCTGTGTGTACAGGAGCTAAGAGCCAGTCTGACATGTTGATCTCATACCACATGCTGTAAAGTATCTGGTTCAAGTTCAGATTAAGTTCAAGGTCAGTTTGAGTTTTTTTGTTTTTTCTCTCACATTTTTCATATCTCTGCTTTGTATATAGAGTTGTGAGTCTACCAAGGCAGTCTTTTGGTCTATCGTGTATGTGACTTGAGGAGAACTGGAATGTAGAGACAACGAATGACTGCACTGGACTAACTAAGCTGAAACCCAAAGATTTTTTGAACTTGATCCTTAATTTTCATCCATGTCTAGTTTTGAGTCTCTTGAGATATGTTGGTGAGCCTGTTTTCACCCCAGTTCAGAAGTGGAGTCTGTTCTTACCAAATAGGGAGATTATTTCACCTCCTGCCTCTATGGATGCCAGAAAAATCTCTGAGGAAGTTTTGTCAATTTGCACTTCCTTATGGCTAGGAACAAGTCATGACCCAAATAGCAGATCATTACTATATTTCAATAAGTTCGGATAAGGTTTGTCATGCAGCTGGAAAGTGTTGCAGACATCAGCAAAAAGGAGAGCTTTGCTACCTGGTCACAGACTATATTAAACTTGTCTGGCTGTGTGTATGCTTGCACAGACAAAAAGCCCTGTTCCAAGTTCTATTTGAAGAAGTACTTGAATGGGCTGAAGTTCAGACGATATTGAGATCTCCTGTTGACCTTCGTCCCCATAGGGAGGAGAACTCCACATCCCTTCTGAAGTCAGGGAAAGTCCATCCCTTGTTTTTGTTACCCTAAAACAACACGTTTGGCTGCTCAGCACTGAAACTTGTCTTCGTAAGCACGCTGCTCAAAGCACATTTCAATCGGTAGTTCGTCTACCTAGATCCTAACGTGTTGTATGAATCACCATTAGCATGAAAAGAGGGTAAAACTGGGCTCTCGTCTAGACATAAACAATCCGCTTGCCGAAACAAGCATTGGCATGAAAGGAAGTCTTGGAATTTGTGCATGTCTCTTCAGCAGAGCTATAGGAGGTCTGGACACGTGCTAGAACCCTCTCTCTCAGCCTGACAATGTCATATCCTCGCTGGGCTGGGGTACTGGTCTCTGGAGGGAAGCGTGAGTGTTTACGTTTAGCAGGGGCCAACCCTCACGGAGTAACAGAATGTGCTGAATGCTTCCTGTGTCGTGAAGATTGTCCAGATGAGAGGGGGAGAGAGAGGAGGGGAGGGAGAATGGAGAAAAATGTCAACATGAGAGAGGGTCTATGAGGTGAATGTCAACATGAGAGAAAGGACACAGATGAAGACAGACAAATTACTGGAAACCATGCCCTCTGCTTTTTATTAATCCTTTACAGGATCCATTTTGAAACATCATCCAGGTTGTGAGACCTAATCTGGACTTCCGGAGATCTAATTCAACACAACAATGGTGCTCTCCCGCTAGCTTTTGCAGTGCCGATCTATGAGCAGTCAGGAACACAGTTCTGTACAGATTGATCGGCCCCCCTCGGATTCTGACCTAATTTAGATGGCCAAAAAAGGAGCTGAGAAAGATGACAGGTTTCACTGTGAACCAGCTCTGTTTGAGACTGCAGTAGTGAACGGTTTGTGTTCTCCGTCTTTCATAACCCTTAGACTGAGTCATTATCACATCATACCCCTGTAAGTTCTACTTCGACATACATTACCATTCCGGTAACCACCCTATTGGTTAACCACTGAAATGTATTCGAAATCCAATACAAAAGTGTAGTCTAAACCTTCGAAATACCAAGCCACAACACCTGGCTTCAGGTGCTGATCATCCTTCAGTGTATGCCTTTGCAGTTGCTTACGTGAAGTTAAGCAAGCAAAAGGTTAAGTAAGAAAGAAAAAAAAAAATGAAGAAGTTGTATTTTATTCAAAGTTTTCTGTTTTAGAAGTCTGGGACATGTCACCATTACTGAACGTGGGAGATACAACTGTGTCTGATTGGTCTCTGTTTTAGAAGTCTGGGACATGTCACCATTACTGAACGTGGGAGATACAACTGTGTCTGATTGGTCTCTGATTGGTCTCTGTTTTAGAAGTCTGGGACATGTCACCATTACTGAACGTGGGAGATACAACTGTGTCTGATTGGTCTCTGTTTTCGTCTCTGTCTCTCCCTCTTAAGTACGTACTGGCACGGCTACTGCTGCATTGTGGGCTAGAATCTAACAATGGATGAAAAGAGAGGTTTAGTTTGCCAAAAAGAGAGATACAGCAGCTCCTAAATTACTATTCTGGATGTGTAGTTAGTGGGTTTGGAGAGCTATATAGGGGGGAGGTGTGTGTGAGAGAGAGAGAGAGAAAAGAAATCTGCAAGTGTGACTGTTTGCGAGGGCCTCACCCCAGACCGCCATGGTCCACAATAAAAGGTACCCGTTGTCATGACTACCCTAGCCGTTGGAGAGCAAGGGAGTGGAGAAAGAGGGAGAGGAAGTGGTTGCAGACATAATGGGCCAAACAGGAAGCCGGCCCTTTGGTTGGTCACAGTGCTTCCTCATTCATGAGTGGGCTGGTTTTCTCTGGTTCCTTCTGAGTTTCATTCCCTTGTTCAGGTGCATTTACCGGCACTGTCATCATTCCCACGACACCACACCACACGCACTCCTGCACACACGCACACCACTGTCAATCTTGTGTGCCTCACACTCCCCTCATACACACAAACACTCACTCTCACACACACAGATCCACTCTGCCTTGGCAGGAGCCCAGAGTTACCCTAGCCGGACCCAGACCCCCCTCCCCTGTGTCCTGGGGCCTGTGTGTGAGCGGGGCTCTGCCCATGCCAGCCTGCCTGCACAGATAAACACTCCGCCGACTCCCATTGGACTGGGGATAACTCCCTCCTTTGTCTTGCTGCCTGGCTCAGGACACTTTCACTCATGCTCAGTCCACTTCACTTCTTTTCCCTCCCTCTCTTTCTCTAAACGAACTCCGCCCTCATTCTGACTGACTTATCACCCACATTTTCTCTAACTCTCTAAATCAATTTTTTTTTTTTTTTTAAGTCTCTTTCTGGAAGGAAGTTGATGTGCTCATGGCTGGAGGAAACCACATCTGTCAGCAGCAGACGTGAGCAGAGTCTTGCAGCAGTATGACTTATCTCTCATCTATTTCCTCAATCAGCCTTTGCTCTGGTCTGACGCAGCCCCTCGGTGGAAAGGCCAGGGGTCACGGTGATGCATGTTCAAAGCTCAGGGTTCAGGCTAGGATGAGGGGGAATGCAGGTGTTTGTTTTATGGCTTTCAAATTCAACACTTTGGCATTGCTCAGACCACTACCTCCCCCACCTTGGTCAAGTGTGTGTGTGTGTGTGTGTGTGTCAACAGTGCTGAAGGCACACCATGTCTCCTTCTTCTCAATCTACAAAAATCCTCCCTCGCTCGCTCTTTCTCTCTCCCTCGTTCGCTCTTTCTCTCTCTCTCCCTCGCTCTTTCTTTCTTTCTCTCTCGCTCGCTCTTTCTCCCTCGCTCGCTCTTTCTCTCTCTCCCTCGCTCGCTCTTTCTCTCTTCCTCGCTCGCTCTTTCTCTCTCCCTCGCTCGCTCTTTCTCTCTCGCTCGCTCTTTCTCTCTTCCTCGCTCGCTCTTTCTCTCTCTCTCCCTCGCTCTTTCTCTCTCGCTTTCTCTCTGCCCTGGAGTGGACCGTAGCATGACTGAGACGCTCAAACTTGACCTCAGCAGTCCTCCAAACCCTTCAGGGCGAATACTAGTCTCACTGATTTGGATACATCTGGCTGGCCGCCACCAGCACAGACTCAAGTGTCAGAATGATGACTCCAGTGCCAGATGAGATATGACCAACCAGGACAGATAAGCTGGGCCAATTCCAGAAACTGGATAATCCTTTCTTCAAGGATTAGTGATGTTCAACGAAGAACTTCCTAAAAAAACTGTGTATTATGGGGCTCACTGGGTAGAGCACGTACCATACAGGCTGAGGCCCCAACACAGCGACCCCGGGTTCGATTCCAGCTATAGACGTTTTGACATGTCTTCCCCTCTCTCCCATACATTTACTGTCTCTCTGTAACTGTCCCATGAAGCCATAAAAATATCTAAAAAACCCTTTCCATTTAGGTGATGCTAATTGGCTGAATATATGTCACTTGGTAAGAATGGTGGTAACGCGTATTGAGAACTATGGATAAGAGAACTTTGCATTGTCCTGAGGGAGGAAGCAGCAATATAAGTTAACAAACGAGGGCTTCCTAGTTCTGTACAATCCTCTTACTCCCCTTTGTGGTCACCTGTGGTACTACACCCCAATCCCTAACACCACTCTTTTGAGAACTAGCTACAGTAGAAACAAAGCAGTATAGTGCTAAGATGGTCAACACTCCCATGGCGCTCACGTACATGGATCAGTGTCAGGTGTTGAAATTCTAACAGTTAGCAGGCTAAACATCTCTGTGTGTGTGTGTGTGTTCAGGTACGACGCAGGGAGGGATGGCTTCATCGACCTGATGGAGCTGAAGCTGATGATGGAGAAGCTGGGTGCTCCTCAGACCCACCTGGGACTGAAGAACATGATCAAGGAGGTGGACGAGGATCTGGACAACAAGCTTAGCTTCAGGGAGGTAAGACTGGGAGGGGAGGGGAGGGCCCATACGAGAGGGTCCTCTACAGGCTAAGCCATAGCCTGTAGTGTAGAATGTAGAACTGACATAGTCAAATTTAGAACTCTAACTGTAGAATGTAGAACTTGCACGGTAAAATATAGAACTCGAGCTTTAGTACAAAGAACTGAAATATATCAGTTTCAGACACATGCAGCAGGTGTCCAGATGTATTCTGCATTTACATTCTTACCTCTCTCTCTCTCCCTCTCTTTTCCTCTCAGTTCCTGCTGATCTTCCGGAAGGCGGCGGCGGGCGAGTTGCCTGAGGACAGTGGGCTCAGTGTTCTGGCTCGCCTCTCTGAGATCGACGTCTCCACAGAAGGAGTGAAGGGAGCCAAGACCTTCTTTGAAGCCAAAGTGAGTCCACACCCCTGGGGGTCTTTCTGCTACTGGGGAAGTGCCTACCTGTGGCTGTTTACTGGCTCAACCCGAAGCTTCAATTGCTAATTTTGTAGTTTGTTTGATTCACCCACAGTCTACTGTTGAAACCCGTTCCTCGTCTTGCTAAAACTCCGTACGTATCTTTCCGTAGGTCCAGGCCATCAACGAGGGCAGCCGCTTTGAGGCGGAGATCCGTCAGGAGCAGGAGGAGAAGAAGAAACAGGCCGAGGACAGGAAAGTGAGACAAGCTGCTTTTAAGGAGCTGCAGTCGGCCTTCAAATGACCCACGACGCCGTCGCTCTCCTCTCTCCCAAAAACGCTGCCCCACCCCGCCTGTCCTCCCCTCCTCCTCGCTAACTGGCTCTGTCGGTTTCATCAATGTCTTTGTGAAAGCTCCCACCTTTTATTATATGCAAGGCATTTGGGACGAGAGTCAGGTACTGACTTCAAGCCCTGTGCGGTTAGTCACTGATCTTTAACTCAATGGATTGGACTGTTCACATGTCTGTTATGTCTACTGTTGGTGGGAATTTTCACCTCGTCACAATGTTAGCACTGTTGTTGGTTAGGTTAGGTACTGTATTTGTGTGTAAAAATGGTTTCAGACAACCCATTCTTTAAATTCTTTCTAGTGATGTGATTCTAGTTTGAGGTGTAGTTGGTATTTCAGGGAGGGAAAAAAAACATATCCAATCCATTGTGTTAGTTGCTATCAGTGGCACAAGCACTCACTAGGCTCACTGTACATGATGTCATTTCCTGTAGGAAGTCGGAAACACTCTCAAAGACATGCAAATCACTGTACCCTGGCAGTGCCCTAAAACCTCACCTGCCAGTGCAGCATTACCTTGTTTGAGAGGGAAAACATACATACAGGTGCACATTGTTTTCACTTGGCACGCAATCCCATTCTAATGTAGATTAGCTAAATGTTCAACATGTAACGTTCAAAGCCTAATATAGTTCTATATTTGTAATGTTCATTTATGGGGGGGGGGGGGGGGGGGGGGAGTGTGGTGAGTGTGGCTTGGTTATGGGCATGGAGGTCTTTGCATGCATGGTGGTGGTATTTTTTTGAGCAGTGTGTTTTGCATGGACACTGTGAGGGTCTGACAATCTTAACGCCACAAAATTGTTCCCTAGCTTGAGTGTGATCTGTCTTCTACCTAAACTACTGACCCACAATGCCATCCCTGGCTTACTCCTATGAAAGAATCAGACATCTTTAGAGTGTGATTATTACCTTGCTACTATTGCTTGTCAAAATATTGACATATCTTTCTTATGCGAAGTATGGTTGTGGTGGGTATAGGTGACATTAAAACCTTTCTTGATCTGAACTTGATCTTGAACTTTGATACTGTACTTACGCTCTGCTACTTCACCGTGCTAGTTCTAGTGTAGAACCACAACACAATGTGAATTATCTCCAAAATGTCTGTTTGGATCCAAAATGGCTACTACTGTGTGTCTTTAATCTCGGGCTAGACGGCACGTGCTTAGAATCAGGAAGTCTTGGGGAACTAACTGTTGTACCACTGGAACTCTGAACGATGGTTCTTGTTGCGTGGCATGGTGGGAGAAGTTTGGCTGGGGTGGTTGTCCAGGTATTAAAGGAACCCTGTGTTTGCTGCTTCCGGTTTAAATTAGGTTTCCTGGAATAGTTGTACTGTAGCTTTAAAAGTCTGTCATTGCTGTTTCATTGGTTTCGGGGAACTCATCCATCGCTCATTTGTTCTGTTCAATCCTTTTCAAGACCGGAACCACCAAACACAGGGTTAGAGAATGGCAGTCGGTGAATCCATAACTCTGATGCAAAATTTGTTTCACCCCTGCTTGATTCCCCTGTGATACTTTTGAGCAAATTGAATATTTGAAGGTCCAGATACACTCTGTGGTTTTAGCTGCTGTAACTCGAGCAGACCTAATAGGTCGTAGTCACGATTCATACTCGTTTTGGAGAGTGACCGTATCTAGAGAATCCTTAGGTATGCTTTCATTTGACATCATAGAATGGCTTTATGATACTAATTTAACCAGCTCACTCAGTAACAGATTTATAATAAGGAGCAGAATGTACAAAGTGTACCGTAAGACCTGCTTCTATGAAATGCATTTTAATTAAATTGCTCCATGGCCTGCAGAATAGGAGTACAATATCAAATGAGGGAAATGGTTGTTTTAAACATTAGATTTCAGCGTTTGTGAGCTTCCGACCTTGTGTTCTAGACGGTATTATCAGCTGAAGACTTGGCAGCAAATCACAGCACAATTCAACTGAGAGCTTGTGTATAAAGAATATAATATTTTTTCATGACAATAGAATTTAAAATGCTTTTAGTTTTGTATGGTGTGGGGTTCTGTGAAATGTTCTGCATACTTATGGGTGTTGTCCACAAGCTGGTCTCCTGGTTTAAAAAAAGATAAAGGGGAAGAAGAAAAAGCACCCCCACTGGTTAGTCAACTTCCTGGTGATAGGTGATTGGCCAGTTCTTATTCTGTGTTTAATTATAGAAAACTAGACATTGCTTTCCTTATGTGATTTGGGGACTAGTTTATGAACAGTAATTTGTGTCAAAATGTCATTTGGATTTGTTATACTCTAAACCTTTCTTGGTTCTGACCTTTGACATGCAATTTATTCCATGTTAGCATACTGATCCAATACAAATCACTGATTTTGTTGGAGTTTGGGTGCATATTCTCAATGTAGGGACCAGGGTTATTCATTCCTCACTTTCTCATTTCCTGTCTTTCTCCCATGTGTATATTCTCCTCCATTTTGTCTTCATTCCTGCGGTGACATTGTGCCAAAAAAAAAATGCTGATCCTGTGTCCCTTTCATTCCACTGCTAGTCACATAAATGTTGCATGGATAACATTCTAGGACCTTTATGATTTACAGTAGTGTGATAGAAGTCATGCTCAGGGTACAATACAGTAATACTAAAATGTTGGTAATGGGACATTGTTATACATTAAACAAGTTGGACATCATTATGCATTATAGTATGAATTCATTGCCAAGGCGAAGTTTTAAATCCATGTTCAATCAGGGTTGATTTTGCAAATGGGATTTGCTCCACAAGATTTGTGGAACTAGTCTCAGTTTAAGAACGTTTCACTGTTAAAGGTTAAGGACAGAACTTTTCATATTCTGAAGATTTGGCTTTGTTTTGTTTGTGTTATAAGTGGTATAATTAAGTCTTCTTTTTTCAAGGTCTTTACTTTTTCCACATACTCCTTTGTGATCTTACTTGCAGGCATTGTCAAAGTCTTGTTTTTACAATGTGTTATGGTATTGTGTTATTGTAGACTAACGATGATGAGAAAACAAATGAGGCTACTCTATAAAACACATTTTATTTTAATTTTCTTACTAAAATGTATGAGTATTCTTGTGGCAATAAATAAACATTTAATTTGAAGTGTTTTTCTCTGTGTGAGAATAATAATAATCTTATCCCGGTGTGTAGCTAGCCTATAGGAGAATGAACCAACAAACAAGCATTTTCGTCAAATGCTTTTTCTAAATTTGTGGCACAAGTCTATAAAACAGGTAATGTCAGTCAGACAGTATGAATTCACTCTACTAAAGTAGTGAAGTAGTGCCCCGTGTGGTAGATTTCCAGAATTACATTCACGTAGGTCCGTAAATGAGAGTGGCACGTTCGGTCCTCTCAGGTAACGAACAGCTCGTCACACTCGGTAGTATCGCTGCCTGTATCGCTGTCCACCTAAGGTGATGCCTTCTGTTTGCAGACAAGGGCTAATACATGAAACACTGGCGCAGCACAGGTAAGTGGGAATGATTGTTATCCTCCTTGTAAAAAGTATCTTCATAAGTTTATAACAAACTTATTGTTCTTGTGGTGTCATGTGAAATGACTCTTATGAAGTAAATTATAATTCTATGAGGGTTTATTTGAATGCAAGTAAATGTGGACAAAGCAAAGAATTTTGCATTGAAGAGATATTATTTCCGAAACATTTTTTTTTAGTCATGATTCAGTAAATGGTACTAAACGGGACTGATGTTTACGTTCTTGTGAACAACTGATACTGTAGTGTAGTAATTGTCCTTTGAATTGATAACACTGACTCTGTCGTGATGTGGTGGAAATTCATCATTGAATACCTGCTGTGTATATATAGTTTTCAACCGCTGTTTTGAGCTGGTTAAGCACCGTCTGGATTTCGATCTCAGGTATTCGCTCTCTCTTTCCTCTTCTCCCGTTCTATTTCAGCAGTCAGATGACAGTTTTGTCATCGAATCTCTGTCACCACGGCTGTTTCCCCTGTCCGTAACCACCCGTTTGAATGAGCGATCCACATATACCCACCAGATGATTAATTATACATCCCCACTTTAGGGATACCCTTTCTCCTATCTCTTTCCAGCTACCTCGCTCACCACCTCTCTTTCATTTCAATCTGTCGGTCCTCTTTGCATCCACCCGTCATCACCTACTCCCCCCTCCCCTCTGCAATCCCCCCTCCCCTGCCCCACCACGCAGGTTCCCAGCATGCAGCAGGAGCTGTGGCTGAGGGCCCAGTCTCAGGTGCTGTCCTCCATCGTGCCGGTTTGTGCCCTGAGAGCCGCTGCTGCCGCCACGCACAACTCCGCCCACAACTCCGCCCACACCCTGAGAACCGCTGACCCGATCCCCCAGCCCACGATGTCAAAGAGCGGCCCGTCTCCTAGCAACAGTCACCACGCGCCCACCTATCCCCTGCCGCCCCCGAGGACCCCCAACCTTGGCCTCCGGAGCCGGACCCTCAACAGCCCCCATCCACAGAGCCTCCACCATAACCGAGGTCAGAGCACCAGGGCAGAGGCCCTGAGGCCTGGGGGCATGGAGGTCACAAACGCAGATGTCTGTGTGTTGATTCACATTTTAAATTGTATTCATTTAGCAGGTACTTTTAATCCAAAGTGATATTCAATTTTTGGGGGAATGTTACTATGAGTTACATTCATGTAACATCATTGGACCATCATTAAATCTACACTGTGTGTGTGCGCGTGCGTGTGTAAGAGCCCTTGTGTGTATGCATGTGTGTGTATGCATGTCGTGTCTGAGCGTGTTTCATGTGCGTTGTGTATGCTTGTGTGTACGTGTGTGTGTGTTTCCTAGACAACGGAGTCAGAGGGGAGTTCAAGCCCAGCAGCTCTGTGGAGAACCTCCCTGGACAGACCAGTTCCCTGAAGAACTCCAGGACACACCAAGAGCTTCATAAAGAACTGCTGCTGGCCCACAAGAAGTAGGCACCACAGACATGAACACTAAGCACACCCACTACAGGGACGCAGCCAAAGGAAACAGAGATATAAGCAGCCATAAACATCGCCTTTTGGTGTGTTACATATTTTGTGTGTAGAATTAGTGCACTCTGCATTGATGGAATGAGTGCACTTTGCATGAGGAGATAACAAGTGTGTGTTTTTATTCATTTACATTTACATTTAGTCATTTAGCAGACGCTCTTTTCCAGAGCGACTTACAGTAAGTACAGGGACATTCCCCCGAGGCAAGTAAGGTGAAGTGCCTTGCCCAAGGACACAACGTCATTTGGCACGGCCGGGAATCGAACTGGCAACCTTCAGATTACTATTCCTGGAATGACAATCATTCTGTGATCCTGCCTTTGTGGAAGGACTGTATCTGACCATCCTTGAAAAGCACAGCTACATTACCTTTCACCCGAGTCTCTCTTCTCCTGTGCTTGTTTCATCAAAAATGTATGAGTGTCTCTCTCTGTTTCTCTGGCTGGTGCTCTCACACGTGCTGCAACAGTACACCCTCTTTTTTTTTCCTGTGGCGCTCCACTTCTTTCTGGGCCACGGACCACAGTAAAGCGATATTTACACTGACAATGATTGACCCGAAGCAACAGATGCACTTCTTATATGACTCTGTACAGCTTGAATCAATCACTGAGTGATTGGAACAGCTTTCAGGGACCTTTGAGCGATATTGACAGTTTTTAATCTAGTTTTGGAGGAAGTTGTTCTACACGCTTGTAACTATCACTTTGTAAAAAAAAAAAAAAAACATATGGTCAATATTCCATGTTGTAATGACATTTGGCTGGTGTATTTATTTAATGCTGAGGTAATAATTATAATATGCATTATAATGGTATTAGCATGTAGCTGGATGGTAAAATAGTCTCTGGAGTCCTCCACAAAGTACTGTAAATTATCTGTTTGTGTTGCCCCTCTATCTGATCCTATCCTATCTTAGTCTGTGTACCTGGACCCTGAGTCAGTAACGAAGAACCTCCAGAGATAACACTGTGATACAGTGAGACTGAAAGCCACAGTCTAACCCTGGCTGTGTGCTTGTCCTCCTATGGGCCCAGGGGTCTGGGGCTGAGCAGCAAGCCGGAGCTGCACCAGGTCCTGGAGAGGAGGAAGAGGGAGCAGACCCAGAAGGAGGAGGGGGAGCAGGCCAGGACTCCCCTGGAGGATGTGCTTCTCAAACGGCAGCAGAAACACCTGGAGGTAGCGTGGAGAAACGCCAGGCCACATCGGCCACCTCTGTTTGTCAATATAGACAGGTTTCGAAATGAAGGGGGAGTGTGTTGGGGCCCGCAAAATGTTTTATTTTCATAACATGTCAGTAGTGCTTGAATTACAAGAGTGAATAATTTTTAAATATATTCCAAACGTGATTTTTTTTTATCAAAAAGTGTACAAGATACAGATAAGATAGCAAAAAAATTATATATATATATTTTATGAAGACATTTTAGGGGACCTCCCAAGAGTCGTGGGTCATTTCGATCCCTGAATATACAGACCTTTAAGATAAATCGCTTTTTGAATTGTTGTTTTCACTGTTGGGATGGCATGAATACAAATGCTGAGTTATCCTCAAATCCCTAGAGAGAGAAGCAACAGGAGGAAGAGCAGCAGGAAGAAGCCCAGCTGTTGGAGTTTGTAAGAGTCCGTCAGAACCTGAGGAAGATCCACACAGCATTCCAAAAGGCCACAATCTCTCATACAAGCACAGAGGACTCAGAACAAAATGACTGAATCTGTCGGTTACTACTTGTGTTGACATGAAGTAGCATGTTTCCCTCTCCCAACTTCTTCTAAACGTCTTCCTTTAACTTGTACCAAAATTGAAAGTGACATTTGTTTGTGTGCAGGTCAAAGACACATGCAGTGTGTGCAAAGACATACACCCGGCAAAGTTTAAAAGATGAGTCCGGTCCGTTAATTTTTTGTAATCGTGAACATTTATACATGGACCGAAATTGAACCAGCAATGGAAATACCTTTTACAGTTTGGATCAACGGTTAACCGTTGGCAATTAATTGCAATTGCCATGTTTTGATACACGGTGTGAAGGCAACCAGCAGTAGGTCAGAATGTAGTTATTGCCCAGTCTGTGTTCAGTATGTTGCATTTTTAAATACCAGGAAAAGAAGGAACTCTCTTTTTTTGCTGTGGATATTGTATTAGCCATTGTCTGTATTTGTTGTAATTTCTGGTTTTTCTCTGTCTCTGTTTCTCTAGGTCTTTCTCGTAAGGTTTGCCATTTACACCTTCTCTTGCTCAAGTTTTATTGAAAAATAAATTTTGAAAATTGAGAAAATTACTTGTTTAGCTATAAAAATGTGGAAAATAATGTTTTGAAATTATAATTTCATGAAGCAGAGATAATAAGTGTGTCTTGCTTATTTCAAAGCCACAAGATGATTTGCAGAATGCCCAACACAATGCCCCAATCTCAGCCTGCATTGTTAAAAAAGATATAGTTATCTTGCTTGTGATTTCCCTCAATGCAATGACGTACGGGTTACTGCTGGATCATGTTACTATTTGATGTGGTTTTGCAATGAATACAACAGGCTTGTACAGTCTGGTCTTTTATTTTGTAACGCTTCCACGGAAGCTGTCTAGCGTTCACATGACTCTGGACGTGCTTAGATTAGCATATCTTCTCCTATTGGCAGTCTCACGGTCATATGATGAGTCACTTACAAATATCATCTCGTTGAAGATTTTGCTGTGTTCTACAACATGAAGACTTGACGGATCATACAGTGTGTTACATTATCTCCTGAAAGGTTCTGTCGTAGTTCGCTGTCTTGAGAAAAAAAAGTAAATAAATAAATACGTTACGGGCAGAGGTAAGCAGATTCTCATACTTCCTCATCTCTTGTGCATTTTGGACCAGATTGTCTGAACTACGCGTTAATAAAAATTATATAGTATATCATTGTACAGTTGGTTGACTTGAAGCTTGGAGAATTAATTGTTATGATGATATCATAGGATCGAAGTCCTAATTCGAGATCTGTTTTACTGTATGCAGTGAAGGAGCGATGTCCACCAAGTTAGAACAGTATCGGGTACGGATACGTACTGAGTTGGACAGAGTGGTGGACTTCTGGTTGAAATATTCTCATGACACACAATATGGGTGAGACGTTAAACGTTTTTCAAAAACGTAAACAATTATAAAAAGTATAATACATCTTTTTGCATGTGAGAGGAATTAGTGGCAATATATTGAACGTATTGCTGTCAAATCCCCCCCAAACACCACTATCACATTCTCAACCTACTTACTGACAAACTTTTCTTTCCAGTGGATTTTTCACATGTCTAGGGAAAGAGGGAAAGATCTATGACGAACTGAAGTATGTTTGGTTGCAGGGGAGACAAGTAAGTGATCCCAGCATCTCAAAAAGTGCTGTGTTCTTGTCAAATACTTCAAAGAACTTACTGTGAAAGTGCATTAGTTTGTGGATTCTTGAAGTAGCTTCTTTCTTTGCAGGTGTGGATGTATTGTCGCCTGTACCGGACCATGGAACGATTTCGCAAGCCTGAGATCCTAGAGGCTGCCAAATCTGGTTTGTGTTGTGCGTGTGTAGAATGCTGAATATGCGTGGGTTCTGGATTGGACCCTTTTCACTGACAACATGTTGAGGCAGATGTTTGACACACAGACAGTAAAAATCCACATAACAAAGAAATCAAGGCATCAGAGCAATCATCTTACCTCTCTGCTGGTTAAGGGTCATTGAACTTTAGGACTACTAAGTAACCATCTTTATTTCACGAGGGACAGACAAGGACATTTGTTTTCTATTTGAAGTTGGTGATTTAGCTAATGAGTGTGTCACATTATCATCACCTGGCTTCCTAGCAAACATTAAGACTCATTTAGGCCATCTAAGTGATGTGGAAGAAAAACATGCTGACAGCTTATCATTAAGAGAAATAGCTGTTTTTGTCTTGAAAACACATGCCAAAATATTGATATGTTAGCAATTAGGTGGTGTTAATAATGTGAATGAATGAATAACTTTGGTAATGTTTGCTTAACAGGAGGGATGTTTTTGCAGCGCTTCGCTCGAGTTCCCAGTAGCAGCAACCCCTGGAAGTGTGCCTTCTGCCTGACTAGGGATGGCAAGCCAGTGAAGGTACAGCGGACCATCTTCAGTGAGTGTTTCTACATCATGGCCATGGACGAGCTTAGCAGGGTCACTGAGGATAAAGACATGCAGGTAACAAGACTATTACAAAACATTATAAATCTTACTTTTCTTGTCAAACTCACCTTTACCTGAATATAAATACAACTGGACTGTACGTAATACTAAAAGATAGACTTTGTTTTAAAAAGTCAATTACGGCTAATAGTTGATTAATAATAGAGGAGTAATAATTAACATTGTTGCTTTCTTTTTTCTGATTGGCTGTTCTTTCTCTCTTGTTGCCAGGCAGAGGCTGAGCAGATGATGAGCCAGCTGATTCATTGGGTACGGGTAGATTCATCAGGCCTGGGGAGGCCTCAGTTGCCTGGAGACACACCTGTCAACAGCATGGCTGTTCCCATGATGCTGCTGTGCCTGGTGCAACAGCTCACAGAGGAGCGGGGACAGGAAGTGGCAGAAAAGTACAGGGAGGTTGGCGATTGGTGCGTGAAGCAGATACTGCAGCATGTCCAGGTATTGGAATTAATTTGTCAACATTCATACTGGTCAGGATGATTCAAAAGTTCAATCGAAAATATATATTTTTTCCCATAATTTTCACAATGTTTGTACAGAGAGGTGGCACAGCCATTTTGGAAAGCGTCACCACGGAAGGAAAAGAACTTCCAGGTTGCCAGGGCCGACTGCAGAACCCAGGTTAATAAAGCAAGTTTTACATTTATTTTGAGTGATTTATCCACAGCAGGTTTTCTCTAACATTTTGGAGGTTTCCTATTTCCTTATCTCCTACCACCTTCTGACAAAGGCCATGCCCTGGAAGCAGGCTGGTTCCTGTTTCAATATGGAGGGCTTCATGGGGACCAGGCCCTACAACAGACAGCTGTGGACAAGTTCATGGAGGTTCCTTTTCTGTCCGGCTGGGATAAGGAGCACGGGGGGCTTCTCTACTTCCTGGATGTGGATGATTATTGTCCCACACAGGTACACTGACAGCAGGTTTACATTTACATTTAGTCATTTAGCAGACGCTCTTATCCAGAGCGACTTACAGTAAGTACAGGGACATTCTCCCCGAGGCAAGTAGGGTGAAGTGCCTTGCCCAAGGACACAACGTCATTTTGCACGGCCGGGAATCGAACTGGCAACCTTCAGATTACTAGCCCGCTTCCCTAACCGCTCAGCCACCTGACTCCCAGGTTTAGAGAAAACAGTCAACTTTCAGGGCGTAGACGACACAAATTCAAGTTTATTTGCCATTTGCCAATAAATACAGGAACGTGCAGGACAAACTTGTGAATCTACACCCTGATATTGTTGTGCTTTCTAATATGTTTAACTACTTCTTCAAATATCTCTCTCTGTTGTCACTGATCAGCTGGAGTGGAGTATGAAACTGTGGTGGCCACACTGTGAGGCACTCATTGCATATTTGATGGCCTACAGCCAAACCAAAGACTCTGCCTTGTTGGAGCGATTCTCTGCGGTTTACAACTACACCTTCAGCCATGTAAGTCACCTGCAGTGGCACTTAATCCACAATATGAACCGTTTAGTTAATAAAACAGGGGCATGTATCTTCATGTATGATGACATCTTTGATTTCATGTAGACAGATTTAGTCCATGCAATGGAATCAGTACTTTAATTTACTTTTGTTGTTGACTTTATCCAGTTTTCGGATCCTGAGAATGGAGAGTGGTTTGGTTATTTGACACAAGAAGGAAAAGTTGCACTGGATTTTAAAGGAGGCCCTTTCAAAGGTAAGAAATTCAAGTAAAATTAATGTGTATTTAAACTTGTACAGTTTTATTTAACAGATATATATATATATTTTTTTTTAGGCTTCTTCCATGTTCCGCGATGCCTGTATATGTGTGAGCAAATCCTGGACCGGCTTCTTGATGAACAGATTTGAGGTCAACAACTGCTGTGAATACTGGAACTGTATTTTATGTCCTATCCAGTCAATATACCAAATCTGTTGAATCATGTTAAGTGATACTTATTCATAAAGGACTAAAAAACGTTTTGTGATTTAAAAATATATTTGCACCTATACTCTAGAGTCTTAAAGGAAAGATTACCACCATTTTAATTACATAATGCTTGAAAGATTTAAAGGTTAATAATACATACAAATCTGTGACAATAATTCATTTATGGGAACTTTTATGCAGTGTGTTTGGACCAAATGTACTTGTTCTTTTTACTAAATAAACTCTTTCCATACGTACCTTTTGTTCCCCAACTTGTCTTTATTATAGTGCCTTGTAGAAATGTTATTGTCTTCAACATTGTTTTCAAGTAAACTTTGTAGGGTACTACAGTGACATCCAAAGGGTTGTACAACTTGTATTACATAGACAACTGACTACAGAGATCTAATTTGAATGTCCGTTTTTTAATTATGTTTTTATTTCTTCAAGCCTTGCTATATATGAATGACCTGTCTCTGTCCTTTCAATACAGATGCCTGCGATTGTGATGTTTTTGTAATTTGAGAATTACAACACAGAGGGGTACATTTGCTCGTTCATAATTTGCAGTTCAATATGCACACCGAATTCAAGTGTAAAACTTAACATATATGTAATACCATAACATCTGCAGATGTGGAACACACACAAATAGCCTAACTAAAATAGTGGGCTCTACTGTTGACATGTATTTACAGTATTGATTCCAATTAACAACTAAAACATAACACAAACGTATTTCACAACATAAAACATGGCTCAACATTGCAAAGAGGAAAGAGAACCATGAATTTCTGAATGTTTACATATGTAAAGTCTTGAGTCGGGATAAAGAAGTCAAAACATGAATTTGTTATAGGTCTAAATATGATCATATGATCAAGGAATTGCAGTAGATAGGCCTCCATTGGATTTTCAACGTGTATTTCTCCATTCATAAACCTTTATAAATCATTGACGTCTTTTGTTTTTTGTTTGACCGATTTTAAACAAGCACTTACGTTTTACAGTTTTCGGCCAGGAGATGTCTCCAATTCATTCCGGAAGTTTTTTTCGGAGGTGTTTGTTCAAAAAGACTACTGTTGTCAATTGAATAAAACAATCCGCTGATCGATACAGTGAGTTTTTAAGGGATTTTCTTTGTTTCACTATCGATATTTCTGCTACTACATTTGAACATTAAATTGTGGTGTGAACCGAATAGTACTACTATCTACTGCTCTATCTTCACTTAGTGTTATGAACTGTTCAGAACCATGTTTGTTGCCGTCTCTTGAACACAGCCTATGTAACGTCGCGGAAGTGTAACACACCATAGAAGGAAGTTCAAGCTCATAGATATCCGGTAAATGTTGACGGCTAGAAAGTAAGTGATGTGGTTAAATGGGGCAAAACTTGCCAATGGTTTATGACTGTAAAATAACGTTACACACAGTGATTCGTTTAGGCTTGATTCAAACGAGGAATTCGAAATTAAGCACGTGAACGTTGATACAAAGTAGAAGACATTAATGTTCCTCTGAATAAGCTACCAGCCTGTAACGTAACAGGATAGCTTCAAGCTTGTTTTGCTAGCTTAGATTGCTAGACGGAGTGGCGAAAAATTCGTCTAGATGGCGCAACAGCTATAATAAAGAACCTGATCGGCAGCCATTTCGGTTGAAAAAGCAGCGTACTTAAGAACCCCGACGCCATGTTTTGCTATCGTGACTAACGGTAGGATTAGTCCGTTACCATTTCCTTTCGTAGCCTGTACTGTAGGCTACAATCCTGTGTTTATTCAACGTCATTAACTTGGCTGGTTTGGAATATTGGCTTGCAATGGCACACCACGGTACTGGTCACAGGTAAGAATCGAAATGACTTGCTGGATTTTGAATTCTGAAACTAGAACTTTAGCTCTAATTTAGTGGACATTTTTACAAGTGTACACTTATATTGAAACATTAAGACAAGTTCAGTGTTGATACCTTAGTGGTTTAGGAGTGTGATATGCAAGGTGTGGCGAAATTAAGAATTTGCAGAGGGGCAATTTGTAGAAGTGTGAGGTACTGTTTATCTAAATATGAATGTCCAAATGATTGATGTAATATTCATCTATGGATAGAATAACTTGAAGAATTATAAAATAGTTTGAGACTATTTTTTATTCTTGAAGTAGAGTTTTTACTAAGGCCATTACAGCAGAAATGTAATACATTTGTTACTATTGCATAAGAGAAATACACACAAAGCAGTGCAAGATCCACTTTCACACATTCATTTGATAATCTTTTTTTTTTTAGTAGGCTTACTTTGTATCAACATAGATGCAGGGCTTTAGCCTAACAGGTGTAAGCTGTGTGTTGGAAAACATTGGTTTGGCCTACCATGTAAACACAGGTATGGGGCTCTAGCAGCCTACCATGTAAACACAGGTATGGGGCTCTAGCTGCCTACCATGTAAACACAGGTATGGGGCTCTAGCAGCCTACCATGTAAACACAGGTATGGGGTTCTAGCAGCCTACCATGTAAACACAGGTATGGGGCTCTAGCAGCCTACCATGTAAACACAGGTATGGGGCTCTAGCAGCCTACCATGTAAACACAGGTATGGGGCTCTAGCAGCCTATCATGTAAACACAGGTATGGGGCTCTAGCAGCCTACCATGTAAACACAGGTATGGGGCTCTAGCAGCCTACCATGTAAACACAGGTATGGGGCTCTAGCAGCCTACCATGTAAACACAGGTATGGGGCTCTAGCAGCCTACCATGTAAACACAGGTATGGGGCTCTAGCAGCCTACCATGTAAACACAGGTATGGGGCTCTAGCAGCCTACCATGTAAACACAGGTATGGGGCTCTAGCAGCCTACCATGTAAACACAGGTATGGGGCTCTAGCAGCCTATCATGTAAACACAGGTATGGGGCTCTAGCAGCCTACCATGTAAACACAGGTATGGGGGTCTAGCAGCCTACCATGTAAACACAGGTATGGGGGTCTAGCAGCTAGGCTTTGGTGCCTCATGATGAGGCAGGAAGCATACAATGTATCTGCTAGAGCCCGACCGATAAAGGATTTTTAAGGCCGATACCGATACAATTATTTGGTGATTTAAAAATCCGATATTCCGATATAGGCCGATATAAAAATATATTTTAAAAATCCAGAAACGCATAACAAAACAAACTGATTTCCCTAACAGTAGTTATTTGTAGTTTACATTTAGTCACTTTTAGCAGAAGTTCTTATCCAGAGCGACTAAGTACAGGGACATTCCCCAAGGCAAGTAGGGTTAAGTGCCTTCCCAAGGACACAACATCATTTGACATGGCCGGGAATCAAACCAGCAACCTTCTGATTAATAGCCCGATTCTCTAACTGCTCAGCCATCTGACTCCTGTTATTATTTCCTCACTAAAATAATGTTAATGCAGTTTCTGATAAATAAAATGTGTAAAAATACTAGGGCTGTCCCCGACTAAGATTTTCTTTGGTAGACCAAGACTCGAGTAAAACGTCTAAAAATCGACTAATTGAAATTAGAAACGCTTTTTTTTTTTCACAAAAAAAAAACGTACAAACATTTTCCCGATCTGACTCAATGGCTGCTGGACATTGCAGATTCAGCCGCAATAGCCTACTAATAATAAGACTCGTATCACCAGTCCTGTAGTAACCGAATGCCGATGGTATTTAGTATCTCTTACAATGTACTACAAATTAAAACTATTGTTCGTTTAACATGCAAATCATCAGAGCGCGCTTATCACTGCCTGAAAACTTGCAGCATGCGAACTTACGTAGAAGCTGAGTGGGGAACGGTGCAACAGAGAAAGATTTTGTTGTCTTGGCCGGAGAAGATAATGTCATTCGATTTGGATGTGATTCTTATAATGGGCATATTCATTTTTCAACCCAGCGCGTTAGCATGAGCGAAGTAGGGCTAGGCCAACTTACGGTTTTCAGGTGGTAGGCTACATCATATTCGACGTCGAACTATGAAAAATAAACCGTTGTTGGCAGAGTTTGCATTCAACGTTTTTCGAGTCACCCGGTACTTTGTAAATGTAAATGTACTTTAATGAAATGCTGCCATACCACAGATTTCTTTGCCATTTTGACTAATAACACTGACAAAGTAGGCTATGGCAGAGTTTGTATACCAAAACAAAGCGCAGATTAACGAAAGGGAAAACAGTAACACCTTTTCTTTTAAATTATATATTTTTAGAGTTGCTTTATTTGTCTTAAATAATATAATCTACAATTTCTGTAGAACATTTAGTTAATTCAGCAATGATGACACAAGCGTGAATCAGATCTCACACTGCCATACGGCAGCTCGACTAAAAAAATCTTAGTCGACCAACAGCATATCGACCAGAAAATCGACTAGTCGACTGAGTGGGGCCAGCCCTAAAAAATACAAACTTAAGATATGAAAGTCCTTTGAAAAAAATAAAAAATAATAATAATAATATTCATTTATCGGCCATTATAAATGCCCATACCGATAGTTTGGAAAATGCCCAATATCGGCGATGAAACATTTAAGTAACCTTTAAACTGGCGTGGGCACTCTAACCTAAGGCTTTGAATTAATAGTAATAAAAGTTACCCATTTAGCTTTAGTTGTTTTCAAAGTTTGAGATTTCCCAAATGGATATTGTAATGGATATAAATGTTCTATTAAACAGATTTGTAATGTAATTGTCTGTGGCAGGGTATAGTGAGATTAGTTGATGTTCCAAAGGGTTGTGTGATGGTTACAATACAAAGGATTATACATTAGCAGATTTCAGATTTTCTAGGATATGGAATTTGTAACTAAACTCTAACTAAACAGTAGAAAAGCTTATAATATTATGACTAACATATCAAGCTTCTATGCACAGAAACAACAGAGGTATTCTCCATTCCTCATCAACTTGGTTAACAAAACATAAACTTTGTATTACTAAATGATGATGAATGATTGGCAAATAATGAAACATATTGGTATTGCAACTGATTGTATATCAAATGCATGCATACTGTAGGCCTATACATACTGACAGAGTGTTTTAAATCTATGGAAAACAATCCTGAGATATGCAATATTTAAGGGTAAACTTTATTCATCATTGGATTATTTGCAGCATGTTTGCCAGTTTGATCAATATTTGATTTTGCTCTGCTATCTCTTGTGCAGTGGGACAGGTGTGTTTTACCAAGCAATGCCTGCAGTGGGAGCCGATGGAAGAAATGTCATGCAGCTGATTCCTGTCCAAAAGATCAACGGACAGTTTGTTCCATCGCAAACAAGCCTTCCCGCAGTGCAGACGGTTGAACCGCAGAGAGCGGTTGTCATGAACTTTGCCTCTGCACCCATAGTTAGAAATATGTCAACTATTCAACCCTCAAATAACGGAGTGAAGAAGCAACAATTTAACATTCCTGGCACTCCAAATCCAGGGCAAGGACTAGGAAGAGGCCATAGAGTAGATGTTTCACAACAGAATTCTTTAAAACAGAGTCATGCCTCACTGAAACCTTCAAGTGCACCTCAGGTAGTTTCGCCTGTGACACATTCACCAAAGAGTGGGACGGCATTATCACTCATGAATACAAACAAGATGCCAGTAACTGTTAAATCCCCTGTGCTCCCCAATGGACAATACCTGCAGATACCCCCCAATGCGAAAGTTAAAACCCTACCTATGTCTGCACTCCCTCCAGGAATTAAGAAGCAGCTTTTTACCTCGGCAGCGAATTCTCCCACAGTTCTCTATGTCTCGCCTGTGACAACCATGAACCAAGGTAGTTTGCAGCCCTGTCAAACTGTAGCTTCCTCCCCCAGTACTCCACAGAAGACTTCTGAACAGACACCCTCTGTATCCTCATCAATGCCCTCAAAACGGTTGCCAAGGACTGTTGCCAAGGACGGCTCAAAGCCAGTTACTCCTATCAGGTGGATAATTGAAGAGCAGGATGGCTCACCTGCTCCCTGCCTTGTTCCTGTAAATCCCTCCGTTATGGCCTCTGAAATCCTGAAGACTGTGGCAGAAAGGGAAAAAACCAGCAAGGTACAAGAAGTTACAGCAGAAAATCCATTGACTCTGAAAACTCAGGCAAAAGCAGGTGAAGTGAGAGACAATGCCTTGGTGATGTGTAATGGGAAGGTGTATTTTGTGGCCAAGAAAACCCCTGAACTTTGTAAGCTGATGGCGAAACCATTGGGGGCCATTGGAAGCCTTTCTGAAAAAGCAATAGGTAGAGGCAGAAGCAGTCAGGGTAGAAGTTTCTTACCATCCCTGCTATTAAACCCTTCCATTGAATCTCAAGCGTCAGATAAAAACAAATCGCATTCCAACTCCATTGTTATCCCAGATGGACCAGATGAGGTTATTGACCTGTGTGATGATGACTCTCAGGATGACCCGACCCTCCAGGCAGAACCAACTGCTAAACTAACTGAGACAGACAAAAGTCGGCCAGTGACACATGAGGATGAAGACTCCAATGTAATATTTGTCTCATACATCCCGCCCAAACCCGTCTTTAGATTCAGATTACACCAAATGAAAAGAGACCCGGGGAATAAGTTAAAGGCTGGGCTGGAATCTGTCACGAGTCAAAATACTGTGGGTGAACAGAATGTGATTGATACTCAGAGCAGTGTTAATGTCTGGTCAGAAGGAAGTTGTACAGACATTGACATGACCCAAGATGTGCCAATCTCTACAGTTCATGCAACTGACCAAGAGTTGAACACCAGTCTTGACAATATCGTTGGTCAGAGAATGAACACCTGTCGGGGTACTTTGTCTAGCATGGAAGTGAAGGATTCCTTGGCAACTGACCAGGCAGTAAAGGTTTTGGCTGATCCATCTGTCAAGGAAACAGTGACTTCACAGCATGTTGACATCACCCCTAAAATAGCAGAGAACAGAGCTGTTCCAAGTGATCAACAAGAAGCAAGGAATGAGCAGCCAGCCATCACCTCCATTACTGACCAGGCAGTAAAGGTTTTGGCTGATCCATCTGTAAAGGAAACAGTGACATTACAGGACGTTGACATCACCCCTGAAATGGAAAAGAACAGGGCTGTTCCAAGTGATCATCAAGAAGCAAGGAATGAGCAGCCAGCCATCACCTCCATTACTGACCAGGCAGTAAAGCTTTTGGCTGATCCATCTGTCAAGGAAACCGTGACATCACAGGATGTTGACATTACCCCTGAAATGGAAGAGAACAGGGCTGTTCCAAGTGATCAACAACAAGCAAGGAATAAGCAGCCATCTGTCACCTCCATTACTGACCAGGCAGTAAAGGTTTTGGCTGATCCATCTGTCAAGGTAACAGTGACATCACAGGATGTTGACATCACCCCTGAAATGGCAGAGAACAGGGCTGTTCTAAGTGATCAACAAAAAGCAAGAAATAAGCAGCCGGCTGTCGCCTCCATTACTGACCAGGCAGTAAAGGTTTTGGCTGATCCATCTGTCAAGGTAACCGTGACATCACAGGATGTTGACATCACCCCTGAAATGGCAGAGAACAGGGCTGTTCTAAGTGATCAACAAGAAGCAAGAAATAAGCAGCCGGCTGTCGCCTCCATTACTGACCAGGCAGTAAAGGTTTTGGCTGATCCATCTGTCAAGGAAACAGTGACATCACAGGATGTTGACATCACCCTTGAAATGGCAGAGAACATGACTGTTCCAAGCGATCAACAAAAAACAATGAATGAGCAGCCAGATGTAACCTCCAAAGACATGGATAGCGCAAACAGCAATGCTTCTATACAAGCAGAAAAGGATACCAATCAAAATCAGGTAGGGGAAACCATCTACCTAGATTGCACTAGCTAGTTGCATTCTGGTTGCCCATTCACATATTCAGCAAGATTTTATGAATTTGTGTCCCTTTTTCAGAGCGGTCTTAAACGGATGTTTGGGATTACATCCGATGTTAAAATTATCTTAAAAAGGATTGACGATGTACAACCTGAGATTCCTCCAAAAGTGCTTCCTCAGATTGGACCCATATCAAAAAGTGCATTGGAGGGTATCCGTAAATTGATTCAAGGTTCGCAGATTAACTTAAACAAGAGGAAACATGACAAAACACAGGTGACTAGTTTTGTTCTCCTTTTCACCAGTTCATTAAAAAACAAATCGGACATTTAATGCTACGATTTACTTTTTTCTGTCACCAGGGGTGTCCTCAAGAGAGCAGTGACGAATGCCCAAAGGATAGCAAAATGCAAAAAACTGAAAATGCTCAAATAGCATCTCCTGATTCAGACAATACTAAAGAGGCTCTAATAAGTTCAAGTCCTATACCTAATGCATGTGTTGTCAATGTATCAGAAGGTTCAGAACAAAAATCTCCATGTGAAGACATCGCCATGGCATCTGTGGAGCCTCAGTGTCTCTCGACCGTGAGGGAGACGTGCCAAAGTTCGTCTAGAGAGATCTCTGCCGTCGACCTCTACTCTACAACACCCATGGACCCTGATGAAATCAAGCGTCATGAGAAAATCCGACGCTTGAAAGAGCTTCTGAGGGAAAAAGAGGCTGCTCTCGAGATGTTGAGAAAGAACATCGACTGAGTTCTCCAAGTGCTTTGATTTGTGTCAATATTTCATATATTTATGTACAGTCATTTATAACAGTTTTAGATGTACCTCATTTTTATTAGACACTAGATTGCAGTTGTCTGTTATTTCACGACTGTTACTCCGCTTGACTTTTTCCACACTGGATTGTAGCATATATTTTTAGGTTCGATTTAAACTGTTCATTTAAACAGTTTGCTCCTGTTTTATATTATTTTCATTTGTTCATTTGTAGTTGGTATGGTAGTACAACCCATGAACACTGAATATTGACACCTTTTATGATGTTTATATATGATGGGAATTATTTATATTATCATTATTTACATGGCTAATAAACCAGTAAATTGACTGGCTAGTTGAAATCCTTTTTTCTTTTTTTCCTCAACCTGGCCTCTACACTTAACATATTCTTTATTCTTATTATTCTTTATTAAGTAGTTTGCAATACGGATGATATGTAGTGTACAGTAGTGTATTACATTATTGTTTCATAATGTTTTGTTTTCATAACGTTACCCATTCAAAAAGTATATATTTTCGTTTATAGTCGGATGTCTAAAGAACTACAATCATGGATTCAGCCGGTAACAAAGGCATGTTGCCTTTCTCTGGGGCTTGTAGTTTGATATCGCTAGAGCTAAAGATTTTCCTTACGAAAACAGCCCTCCGCGTGGCCATAGTGTATCATCACACAGTCGTCGTCCCACCACCAGCAGCAGCTGTGTTTTGGGTCTTTCATCAAGACCCTCGAAGACGTTATTTTTGGCTAACTTCAGAAAGCGTTCACCCTTGCACTCTGAAGTGCATTCAGGTACGTACCACGGCGTTCAGGAAGCAGCTCGAGACAACTCGGGTATATGCTAGTTAGGCATTATCTTCCTAACCATAACGATAAACTGCATATTAAGAAAGCACGTTCCTTTTATGTAAAATTATCTGACTCGTGTTCTTTAATCTATGCATTACCAACTATTAAGATAGCTGTTAAACGTCAAGTTGCTTGCTAGCCGGAGTTGACCAATTAGCTAGCCGGGTATTTGCATGGCCGTTGTTTCCTAGAAGAGGAAGCATTAAGTTAGTTAGCATGCTGCAAGACAACGATTTTAAATACATAAATAAAAAGCATGCTAGCTTTTGGTAGGTTATTGCGGAAAGGTATAACGAATGCTATCAATATTTACTATTGTGTTGCTAACGCGGTTTGTCTACGCTTTTCTTCAGCTTACAGTCAGACTTAAAGTGGACAAGATGCGGGGCATTCATACCCTGGATAACTTTGAGATATACATTCCCAGAGAGGCAGAGGTAATGACCGTCCCTATTGGGTCCCTCCGAGTCTCCGTCCTGCAACGGATGGGTGTGCAACGTTCTCGCTGCGGCCGTAGAAGCTCCAATGCTTCTGTCTGTATATGGATCTCTCCAGTGGTCATCAGAGAGCGAGTACGTTCACTGAACAAGCTCGACACATCTGACATGGCCAAGACCAACATGGCCTCGGTGGTGACCCAGGAGCTGAAGACGATCTCTGGTCCTTACCACATGGCCTTCGTCTCCTCCAACTGTGTGGCCTTAAGGGTCCTGGGAGAGTTTTTGCAAGTCAGTGGAAACGAGAAGCGGCGGATCCCTGCCCAGACTAGTCCTCTCCCCCACGGCACTGCCACTAAATGCCCCAAAGATGCCATCATTATCCACCACAGGAGGATCTTTCTATCACTCAAGAAACCTGATCTAATCAGACGCCCAAGGGGGAACTTTGTGACATCACCTGCTTTGCCGTTTAAGCCACAGAGAAAATTGGTTCTTGAATCGTCTGCTGTTTCAGCAAAACAAATGGTAAAGGCCCTGACTCCTTACCATATCTGCTCAAATCCCTGTCTTAGTTTTCATCGCATATACTTAGAAAACAGTACTTGTGTGCATGATATGGTAAACTTGCATAGCATATACCTCATAAAAACGACACCAAATGTGCAACTTTCCACATTATGGAGATGCAAAGTTTCAAATGCAGTCTCTGAAAAGGCAGTTTGTTGTTTGTCATGTTTCCTTGTCGCTAGTGTCATCCTGTGCCTCCTGACACTACTTGTGATGATACCCAGAGAGAGAGGGCATTTCTTCAGAGGTTCGGCGTGAAGCGCTTCATCCAGGTGACTTTGTCCAGACTCCCCTCCCAGGACCCGACGGTACTGCAGTCCACATCACAGCCGCAGCCTAAGGAAGAGGCCCTCTACACACACCATGTAAGTCAACCAGTTTACCAATTCGAACCTATTTAATTTAATTTGTTAGGATTTGGTCAAAGTTTTTTTCCACTGTGACATCATTTATAGATGATTATTGTACGCAGTTCATGTCCTGATGTTTGCATATAATCAAGTCGCTTCATCCCACCCTGTAATTGTGAAGTAGTGTATGTAATCGTTTAATCTCAGTTCATGATTTGAAGGCATGTCTGTAATGTGTCTCTACCCCAGAATGCAAATGAACAAGATGCATCAAATAGTAACGGGTCATCAAAGAAGACACTCAACACAGATCTGAAACAGGAAGTGGAGGTCCTGAGTGTGTTGAAAGATGACCCTATGAACCAGGGGGATGAACAATCTCTCTCTAAAATATTCTGCACTAACCCTCTTTTTAACAAAGAGATTAAGGAGGTTGGTGGTTGCACTGGTATTAAGTGTTCTACTCCTAAAAATCATGAGGAGGAGGAGGAGGAAGATGGAACAGAAAATGAATGGGACTTAAAAGGCGAGGAGGAGATTGAAGCTAGAAGTGGAACGGAGGCAGCTGTTACAGATTTCAACACGGTCGTCATCAAAGGGGAAGACGCAACTTCTGACACCGCTGAAGCTTCGAGTGACAGCCCAAACGTCCAAAGGGAATCCGCTAGCGACGACAGCGGCATGCACTTAGAGATGGACGATACTAAGGATGGGACTGTGGGAGATGGTGGTCAAAGTTGGGGAGTCGAACATACACTAGTGCCGTCTTTCTCAACCCCCGAGCAACATTATGGATTCGACTTTGATCAGTTGGCCCGCGAGGAAGCGATCGACCGCATCAGAGCCAAGTTGAGGGAGAGTGAGGCTGCCCTCTGTAGTCTTCGCTCTCTAAGATGACTGTTTGTTGTCATAGAGACGCTAATACACTCTTCACAGTACACCTGGTAGACCGGTGTTTCCTGGACAATCAGTTAATCTAGATTAACTGATTGTCCCATAAAGGGGGATCTGAAAAGCACAATTTAGTTTGTTTTCATCACATGAGTTTAATATTAGTATTTGGTGGTTTAGATGGGTAGATTATTTGATGCTTCTGTATCCCAAAGTGGTTCATTGTTAGTATTGAAGCCTAAAATCCCTCTCTTGATAAAGATAAGTGAATAACTATTCATCTTGGGAAAGGACAGACATTCATATTGGCTCACTTAACCGCAAGTTTACATTTTAACTTTTGAATTTTCAGATTCATTTTCAATCGAACACTGTTAGAATTTAATGTTACAGTACTTCAACATCTAAGTTATGATGTATAACATAATGTAATATAATATAATGAATAACCACAGTATAATCCAGAACATTTCAGTTTTGAGTTATTCACCTAACATTGAATGCATTGTAAAATATTGAAACGTTCCATCACCGATAATTGATTCACTAAAGTTCCAAGTCTGATGTTCGCTCTGAAATAGTTTTGTTTATATTTTTCTTTGTGTATTTCTAATGCGACCGACCTTGTTCAATAAAGGAACCAATGTCTGTACAAAGGCAATGTTTTGTTCTTGTTTATCACTAACAAGTTGTGCGTTTCCTTGCTGTGGCCATATCTCCACAATCAACTCTAATCTGTTATTGCTTCCTCCTGGATATAGTGCAGCTGTGATGACGATGGCAAAGTGTCACTGAGTAAATCTCAAGCTTGATTCCTGTTTTGTCTTGCCTTCTCCAAAGACATAGAAGGAGAGCTGATGTTGACTCCTCCCACTAGTCTGTTCATTTGGTCAAAGCCAAGGAATCAAATACTGGATCCATCGTGTGTTATGTGCAACATGAGCGGTAGAACAGTTTAGTGGTCACTTGCCAATTCAGGTAAAAAATGCACATCTCTTTGGCCATTTCTAAGGCTAGTCATATTTCTGCAGAGTTATCTGTGCTCTATTCTATGAGGGGATGTTTAGGAAATACTTCAGACTGTCCTCACACAAACACATATGAAACACATTCACATATGAAACGTGCACACACATTCATACTACTGAAAACTCACATCCACATATCTGAAATGCTCGCATTGACACATGAAATGCATTCACATTGACGTGAAATTCTCACACGCGTTCATACTACTGAAAATGTACATATACATACAAAATGCTTGCACAGATGCAGGTGTCACCTGCGTTTGTGCATCTCTACTCAGAGAGGAGGAAAGGGGAAAGGAGAACATAGTAATTTTGAAAAAAAGAAAAGATTTCAACCTTTCAAAACTTTTTTTTTACAAAAACTTTGTTTGAAAATATTGTTTCAACTTTTTAAAAGTTTTTTTAAAATTATTGTTTCAATCTTTCAAAGAACATGTGTTTGTGTAAGGGCAGTCTGAATTATTTCCTAAATGACCCCTAATACTATTCAGTTAAGGGAAGCGTCATCCAAGATAGCGTCTATTTAACCCTTGTGTTATCTTCGGGTCATTCTGACTCATCAGTCATTGTGAACCACCGTCGTATTGCGACAACTTTACCGCTTACAAAAACAAAGTGAAGCATTTTCTTTTAACCGTTGGGCTGTCTCAGACCCCCAACATTGCGAAGGTTAAAAGAAAAAAAGTTGTATTTGTTTTTGTATTGGGTAAACACAACGATGGTTCGTTATGAACCTTTGGGTCATGTGACCCGAAGGCAGCACAAGGGTTAAAACCATACTCTATGGCAGCAATTCCCAAACTGTGGGCCGCAACCCACTAGTGGGCCGCTAGGTTAATACAGGTGGGCCGCCAAACCAATGAAAAAATGCACTATTTATATATACTGTTGGTAAATGATTATTACAATTCTTACTCATTTTTTAATGACATTTTGACACTCATCATGACCGAAACACCAATAGTTACGCATGGCGCATTGAAGACCAACTCACATTTCCGCTTTAACTTGCATACGCCCACTTCAATCCACTATGCATGCATCACTTCCGCATATTGCATAATCCAAGTTAACAACTTCCGGTAGCAAGCAGTAAAAAAAAAAAACGGAAGTTCTACACCTGTCCTCGCCGTGGTAGTTATGCAGGTTACCTCTACACTCTTTGTGATTACTTAGGGCTGATGGACACTCTGATTGATAAAATACATTTTGCCGTGAAAACGAACTGTGGTGTTGTTAAACGTGTGATAAAAGCGAACTAAGTGAACTGTTGTGTTGGGTGGCCACCCATGCAAGTTTGAGCTATACAAGTGGCCCGCAAAGTGGAAAAGGTCTGGAATGGCTGCTCTATCCTATATTTTACTAGAGGGTGTGTTACTTGGTTACGAACAAGACAGAGCTCACACTAAACTATTAAACCAACATATAACTTCACTACTCAACAAAATATATTTTTAGTGTCACATAATCCTAAATGAGATTGTTAAGCACTGCAGGACAACTTCAAAACAGCAGCCGATACAGGACGTAAGGTGGTGAAGATACAGAAGTGAATCTTCTGTCCGGCTCGGGGTTGAGGGGGGTGGAGGAGGGAGTAGGGAGGGTGGGAGGCTCGATCGTCTTCCAGGTCCTCCCCCTGCCCCCGGCCGGGTATAAAACCACCGCTCGGAGGCCTTGGAGATGCTACTCCTGTGGAAGGAAGGACAAGAGAAATGAGCGGGAAGGCAGAAAGGAGGTGCTCGGAACGGTCACCACACTGGGCGCCCGCAAGAGAGAGGGCGCTGAAGGTATGTTCTGGATGCTGACGGGGTTGGGGGTGGGCTCAGTGGAGGAAGCTCTCACTAATTCAGCTACATCTGCAAAAGCTATCTGAGCTTGTTTTGTTGTATTAATGGGAGTAAGGTATTTAGATATGGTCATTCTTTACTTGCAGAGCTGTAGAGTTATGGTTGATGCTTCCCAGGGCATAGGATGACTGAGCCTGGATAATGTTTTTGTTATGGTACTTGGTAGACTGGGGTGTATCTTCAGGCTGGTTTTATCCTCTGCATTGCAAGCCACACATGCACCTAGTTTTACTCCAGAGGTATGCAGCTTGACATTTATCTAAGGCATAGACTCTTGAAAATAGATCCCCATCAAATTGAATCCTAGATACACAAGAGTTGCCCCTCAATGCTTGAGGCCGTAGAGTATTTTAAAGTCATTTAAATGACAGTTGACTTTTGCCCCATAGGTCCCAGGCAGTATTTGCCCATATGAACTGACCCAGGTCTGATATATAACATTCTAACAATCAAAGATAAAAATATTTGATTAAACCTACATCCATTCACTTAGAGAGAATAGTGAAAGCAGGGTTAGTTGGGGTTCAGTGGATGCCAAGGATAACATCTGGATGTGACCTCAAGGCTTGTTTTATCGAATGTACCACCAATTCAGCTTTGCATGTCACACAGAGTGAGATATCCGGTAGCGTGAGAGCATGCAGTGTAAAACAGTGATGGGCCAGTTGGCCCCACTAGAGATCCTGTAACTGTCCTTCAAGTTCATCTGATAACAAACCGCCCAGCGTGAGAGTGACAGCGTGAGTTCGTACCCAAAGCTGCTATCATACATTATGTTGTCTAAGACTCATAAATCTACTGTATATTTTGTAACTTGAAGTACAAAAACAAGCATCAAGGCTGACTTCATGCAGCAGTGGGATCTTCTTGTACAGCTGGGCGGACTCTCAATCTCCTCAGCTTATCTCCATCAACCGTTTGATCCTCTTCATGAACAAGCATCGTCACCAGCTTGATCTATATGTTAAGAACTGAAATCACAATTTGTGGATTGAAAAGATTATAGAAGCCATGTTTATCACGATTGAAACTGACTATTGTCAGGTACGGAGGTGTAATACAGGGTCATATGAGTGATGATATGTAATTGATCTACTTCTGTAAAACGGACTAAATCAGTGTTTCTCCCTGTCTGCAGGTGTCTTGTTGTCGGAGTGTCTGTTTGCTGTACTCGGTCCTTTGCCTGGCGTCTCTGCCGACCCCCACCAAGTCTGATAACCCTCGCTGCGGGACTGAACTAATGTCTGATCTGCTGTTTGTGTGTGGAGACAGAGGCTTCCATATCGGTGAGAGACCCTTGTTGCTGAGATCTCTTTGGGAGGTCGTCTGACCCTGTTTCTTTTCATTAGTTCAGAATAGATAGAATAGATATAGAAAAGAAGAGACCCAATTTGTCTTTTCACGGTAGTTCCTCGTGGCGTCTACGGCACTCTATCTGACCCCGTCGAACTCTGTTTTAATTTCATCTCATTTTATTTTAAAACAGAGCTATTTCAATTTACCATAAAACAAATTCTTGCTACCCATGGGACCTTTCACCCCATCCCCTCTTTCCCGGGTCCACCAAGGACACTTGCAGGACCTGATATCGTGTGCTGTCCCATCCAATGACAAGCCACTGTGCTTACAAGAACACTTTGCCACCATGAGAATGATAGCCATTGTTATTACAATTCTTATCCACGCAGTAACTTTTCAAAATTGGTGATCAACAGTGACTATAAAAGGGGGAGGTGGGTACTTATCCTGCTAAACCAAGATGCTACCATAAATATATATGGCAGCATCTTGTATATGTATATATATATATATTATTGTTCATGCTCCACATCTGATCTGAGGTCTCATTCATGAAATAATTGAAGCACTTCCTAATTCCTTATCCTATGAGATTTCTCTGATCGAAGTCCTGATTTCCCTTTCTACTGCATCTTACTGGCATAGGTGAATTAGCTGTGATGACTGGGCTTCACACGACAATCTCCCTGGATGATGACATTCAAAGTATTTAATAAGCGACATCAAAGTATTATAAATAATTAAAGTGTAGCTAGTATTATACTGCGTTTGGTTTTAGTCCCACCCAGGGGAGGGTACAGTACACAGTTATGGAGCGGGCTCTGTTTGAAGTCCTGTATCCTGTCCTCTGTTTTCCCCAGGTAAGCCCGCCGGGTTTCGGAGTCGTTACCGGCTACGGGAGCATCGCATCGTGGACCAGTGCTGCCTGAAGGGCTGCAGTTTGAACTACATGGAGACGTACTGCGCCAAGCCCAGGAGCCGTCGCTACGTCGCTCCCTCGCCCCAGCAAGTCACGGTGGGTGATCAACAGCGGCAACAGCAAGGTTACCGGGCCAGTTTAGCTTTGCTGAAATAAACGTAAATGACCAACAGAAAACACGACTTGTTATCACCTGAATACCTCATTAAGCATCTACACTACATCTGTTATTGAGGGTCTTCGAGTTTATCAAATGTTTCTCTTCCAAGTAGGCGTTCATCAATGATAGATATGGTTGATGTAGAGCAGACTCACAAAGTGAACGAGTTACTATGTATACTCTGACCTGCTGACTAACACCTTTGTCTTGCTATTGGCAGGAGCAGCAGTTTCACACCGTATTTCACAGGAGGTTAGTGAAACACCTGGAAACGGCCAAAGGGCCACACGGACAAACGCACGAAAGAGTCGAAAATAACAACCCGCACGAGAGACGGCACAGAAGTTCAAAGCCTGCTGGCAGACACAGAGAACATCCCACCACCAGCTCCCCGACACTCTAGGAATCCTATTTAAGGACAGTCATCATGAACTGGGAGAAATAAAAGAAAGCGTTTGTGTCTAACTACCATATTCAAGCTGAAGTTGAAATGTTGATATCTGTCATTTAAACCGTGACAGGGCCAAACTTCACCCCATGTACTTTATCTCTACCAAGTAGGGAGACTAGCTGTAAGAGACTTGAGTATCTGCACATCTTGTCTATTGCATCGTTTTTTACATTATATACTACTGTTGTGTACCTAATAGGGAGGTTACCTTCTTGCTTAAGTAAGTTTGAGGTATGCATGCCAGTGTAGATATATAACTTCACCATCTGTTTTCAAATTACTACACTTAAGGTATCTTGCCGAAAGAAGCATGTGTGAGAACAAAATATTTATTACTTTTTATATTTGCTTTTAAAATTGTATGTTCGATGAGCGTCTAGTGCAATGTGTTTGTGGCTACAAGCTGGCGACATGAGAATTCTGTGTTCCATTATTTTGATGTATCACGTGAAACCTTGACAAGTACAATATTATGAAATACAATATTTAATGCAATGAAACCTTATTCTCTTTTGTCTTTCATTTCAGACATACAGTAATAATCCTCTCTATTGTGTCAATAAAGCAGGTGACAATTGTTATTCTTCACTTCCCATTGCCCTTGCCTATTATTTTTGCGAAGGCCGGCAATCTTCTCACGTCCCCCTATCTATTGTTACAGCACAGCTCAGAGAGAGAGTGGAAGAGAGTGAGGTAGAGAGAAAGAGAGAGTGAAAGAGTGATAGGGAGAGAGAGACAGTGAGAAAGCGGAGCAGAACGACACAAATTTACCTCTTTGCTGCCCAGTCAGTAAATGTAATGGAACTGTAACAAATGAGCGACTCTTTAAGCTTTTTGCTGACAAATACAACTCTGTATTTTGTGTTACCCCACAGAGAATAACTTTATTTAGATAAATATTTAAATTGCAACCCTGAGAGAACAATGGGGCTCTGATGTTGGGCCATAAGCACACACGCACACACACACAAACACAAAGTTCTGCTGACAATGTTCACAGTTGTTTTTTGATTGCATTACCCAATATCATTTTTCCACTTCTTGTATTTGTGGTTCAGCTTCCAGTTAAAATCCAGTTTGGGTCCCATTGTACAAAAAGTGCAAGAAAAAAATGAGCCTTCACGCATTTACAGCCCTTCCAAGATATGGTCCCACCAAGCACAATGGTTTTTCTTCAGGATATTGAAAGGATTGTATGTAATATAGTCTGTGCTGGAGGGCAGCAGTGGCATGGCAGACCATTCTCTATGCACCTTAAAAGGATAAAAGAGATGGTAATAAAAGTGTCTTCTAAATACCTGATTTACCTCAGAACTGCAGGTGCTGCAAAGACATTCCATTCAGCTATGTTTGTGGAAAACAAACAACATCATAAAAAACATATTTGATGCTCTGCTGGGAGTAAAAAAAAAAGATTTTATTATATCAGCCCATGAAATCATCTTTATCTGCACCAATTCTGTCCTGCAGAAAGTATAACAGTGCAGGTTTACCATCGAAACATACTTTTTTGTTTGTTTAGTGACATTTTCAACATACACACCGAAAGCCAAACCTACAGAATATGAAAAAAAATGTATGTTCTAAATCACATCTGTTTGACACTCCTCAGTTCTGGCCACCAGCGACATCACCACAGGTGCAAGCCAGTCCAAACCAGACAGTTTGATACACAACAAGACACTTTGAGCGGTGGGGTTTTCCTGCTAACAAAGATGGGTCTGGGCTTTTTAATTCTGCAACACAGTAACGGCTGCCTCGGGCCCCTGATAAGCCCCTAAGTTGAGAGCCTGTATCTCTGTGCTGGTCTGCGTCACAAGCCCAGATTGCACCATTTACTCCCTCGGTCCAGTGCAGCCTCTTTCTCTGATAACGGCCTTGCTTATGTTTGATCCTCACTGTAAAAAAAAGAAGAAATCCCTTCTCAGGGGAAGACGAGGGAAAAGATAGAAGAAGAAAAAAATGTGCAGTGTCACGGATGGAGTTGGGTGGCTACTAAGTAATTCGCAGTCTTTGACCCTTTGCACAGATGTGGGTGCTCAAGAACATTTTCCTGGCTCAGCAAATCATGCATTATGAGCCCTTACAGGCGTTTCTTGCCAGGCAAAGTAACCCTGTAAACACTCACACGTTGCATGAGTTAAATATAGTGCAACAGACTAATTAAAACCACTACTGCAATGCATCTGCAAAATCAGGGCCTGAGACAAAGATCTTGCACTCAGTGTGTCTGGCAAAGTAAGTCCCCACCATCGGCTAACTGAATTAACTCTTTAAAAACGTAAAAATGTTCGAAAGGAACTTTTTAAGGTCAGAACCAGAGAGGTGAAGCAGGAGTGAATCAGACCTGTAACCCCGGTGATAGGGTCACATGACACAGAATCAACATGATACTCCACCGGTGCAGAAGCTGGAGTCTGAATGCTATCTCTCAAGGCTGATGGGCTCTCCAGTCTCTCTCCCTTCACTGCAACAAACCTCAGTTATCAACCTTGTTGGAGCGCAGGTGCACTCACACACAAGCCCAGTGGCCATGGAGCCTGCCTGTGTGTGTGTGTGTGTGTGTGTGCTTCTACATTCGTGTAAATGCGATTGCATTCATTTTAATGTGTTGTTTTTTTATTCATCAGGTTTATATAAATGTTTTTATTATTTCTCTCACTGTTATTATGATATTCCTTAACATCTAGCATCCAAGTGAGCGTTAGAGTCAGTATTTAGAGTCAGTCCATGATTGTTTCTCAACACAGTGATCGTGTGGAGTCAAACAGTGATCCTGGTGCCCTGGTCAACAGAGACACACACAGTTCAAAAATCCCCGTAACCATGACACCTGGGTATTTGACCATGAGCCCTTCAGTAATACTGTGGCACAACAAACAAGAACTGAGATGGTGGGTTTGTGTGAATGTAAACACTGTGATAGTTAACTGAGGCCCACCTGCTAGGTCCTAATATCTGTTGAGTTGCTCTCATGGGGACTGTTGTGTGGTCCACCACTCCCTGTCTAGTCTGACACACAACTGTGTAGTGTGTTGTTGGAGAGGAAGTCCTTGTCAACAGCTGTCCAACCGAGTCAAGGCAGTGGGAAGACCTGGTCATTCCATAAACATTGGCAGCTGTGTAGTCCTAAAACTACTAAAACTACTATAACTTCCTTTGTCCAGGTTATTCCATTCATCCCCCTCATCCTAATCTATAATCTGTCACCAGAGGTAAATCCTAAAAGAGGACTATATTCACATATCCCTGGGTCTTGGTGTTTCTTCATGACATAATTATGCAACAACAATGTATTAATTTATCTAACACTTTAATCCAAAGCAATGTACAAGGTGGAATTCAATCTGTGACCTCTTGACCTGAAGTGAAAATGCTTAACCACTGAGCTCAATCCCCACATGCCTCCAGTATGTTGTCAGTGAGTCCTGAGTGTACAGACCAGGAACTCACAGTGGGGGTTGTTCGCTGGTTGTCCTCTTATCCCTCTTATCTTGAGACATGCTTCTGTCTGTCTATCTGTTTGCTCACCCTCCTGACTACCTGCCTGTCAGTCACAGTCAGTCGGTCTGTCTGTCTGTCTGTCTGTCAGTCTGTCGGTTTGTCTGTCTGTCAGTCTGTCGGTTTGTCTGTCTGTCTGTCTGTCAGTCTGTCGGTCGGTTTGTCTGTCTGACCCTCATTTGTTTGTTTTGCACAAGCTTACATTGTATGGTCTGGTTTCAGAGACGTGACAAAACACTCACTGGATCTTTTGATTAGATGTTCATTACCCAGAAATCTGGAGTCAAAGAGCCTTTAAGAACACACAGTGACTATTATCTCTGTTGTCATAGGATACATATCAATAAAGGACAGAATGATTGGCAGATTGAGCCAAACTCTAATTGGAGTTGTACAAATGCGTATGTCTGTGTGAATGTGCTTTCATGACACAGATAACTTATTTTGTTTTTCTCTCTGTTACTGAAATTATGCAAACTGCATTTAGGATTGAGCTTTTCTTGAAAGAAGAGTCTGTTTGAGCAATTATCAAACTGGTTTACGGTCTATTTATGTGTGGGTATCAGTAATGATGTCAAGTACAGAAAAGTTGCTGAATGTGAGTCCAATTGGTGCAATTTCACCCCACCAACATGCTAAAGAAGAGGGACATTTTTACGTAAACTAACAATTTAGTTGACTTAGACAAAGCAATAATGCCAAAGAGTGAACTGGAATGGAGGGAATGGGCTGGCTCACTAAGATGTCAGTTAAAAACCACAAATGCAACATTCTTGATTTAGACTGGTCTGTGAGACTGTCTGTGTCACGTCTGTGCCACAACACCGTCAGTGCCATAAGTTTCCACTCGATGGCGCTCTTTTGCTTATAGTCTTCCTTTAGGTAAAGCATCCATGAACGACCTTCTCATACAATGTGAACTGTGTACGGTTCATTCACAATGTAATCAAGTTTCAAAACCAGAAATACACTCGTCCACATTTGTCCCTGATTTCCATCTGAATTACACAATAAAATATTTAAAAGTTATTCATTGTAGTTCCACAATTAAACATCTCTGATCTACAAAATCTAAGAAAAGCAGTTAACTGAGCTCACATGCATTGTCGTAGCTGAGCGTGTGTGCATGTTTGAATTTGGCGTTGATTGGGTTAAAAGGCCAGAGCATAGATGATCACAACCTTCAAACTGCAAAAAGCATGGTTCAGTTTGTAAAACTTTTGGTCTAAAAGCCTCCACCCATGGCTCACCACTGGCCTATATAGACCCAGAGTACCACACTTAACACTAAGGTCAACTTATCAGTTAGCTATTCAGCAGGTCACAAAAATTATCATGAAAAGATAACAAAACGTAAAAGTAAAACGTAATAGTCTTATCATACAATGTAGAACACAGTTTCCCAGTTTCATACAATGTAGAACACAGTTTCCCAGAAGCCACGGCAACCTTCAAATGGCATTGATGTATCAGGAAACATGACAGGCGGCATTGTTACCCTGTTGCTGCGAATTACAGTTAACAGGGAAAGCGATGATGACAGGAAGTAAAGTTCTGAAGACAAGTGTGAAACACACACACATGACTTGCAGTCATTTGTGTCAGAAGTATGAACCAGTTTCAGAAAAGGAAAGCACATATCTAAAGAGCAAAGTCCACTGCTGTTCTCATTAAGGAGTGCTCTGCACACTTCAGTACTCGTACTTCCTCATTCAAGCTGCTGGACCGGCTTGACACAATAAATACATGACAGTTACATGGCAGGCTGGGAAGGGTGACATCTAGGAGAGGAAAAGAAGAAGAGAGAGAGGTTAGGAGAGTTGAACTTGACATAAAACGTCCATGTATAAAGATCAATGTGATATTGGTGTTCAGTTCTGTCAGAGGAGACCTGGACTGGTACTTCAGCCTACAGGTTTACGTTGCCAAGGTCACAGCGAATCCACATAGTGCTCACGTCTGACAACCTAGCGATTACCAAGCCAAGGTAAGACAAGATTAATTTGTTTGAATTGTGTAGGCATAGGCAGGCATCGGCCTGTTTGTTTTCCAAGCTCACATTACAAATTCAATTCAACACAAAGGAACCTTGACAAATACATATTTATGTTAAATTCTTAAAGAATGAGTGAAAATATGAACTGTGAACAGTGAGAGCAACCAGAAACTTAAACTGTAGTGTTGTAATGAGGTATCAAAACACCTCAAAACATAAAACAAATGAGCAAATGAGATCTTGCTTAAGACTCACACTTTCAAATTACTCTTTCTTTCTCTCTCTGTCATCTCACTATTTTCTGTCAATAAACATCACATGACAAGAAAAAAGCATTTTATTTTTTACTTCTTGCAGATGGTGGAAATAGCACAACCACAATTTTACCTACTTCCTTTTTCAGTTGTGGGGGAGAGAAACAACTTTTTACGTATAAGTTAAATGTATGCAGGGAACACATGTAGGAAGAGACACATTCATAGTTGACCCATAATCATTTTTATTAGACATTTGAGGCTGTAGTTAAAGTAGTTGGGACAGAAGGCGTACATTGTGTTTCAGAGCCCTCCACTGGTTATTGCTACACTTTGCCCTGCAAGGAACACCTAGAGCCTACTGTAAAGGTGTAGACAGGCCTGTGTTTCAACTGTATTAGGCCTGCATGTAAAGTTGGTCTTTGGTGGTCTGGCGTGTTACTTTTAGGAGTTTATGTTTAATTCGTCATTAGTTTTTTGTAACTTCATAACGTCAGATGGCTGAGTGGTAAGGGAATCGGGCTATGAATCAGAAGGTTGCCGGTTCGATTCCTGGTCATGCAACATTACATTGTGTCCTTGGGCAAGGCACTTCACCCTACTTGCCTCGGGGGAATGTCCCTGTACATACTGTAAGTCGCTCTGGATAAGAGCGTCTGCTAAATGACTAAATGTAAATGTAACGTACGGTGAGTGGAAGTACAGCAGTTGTAAACTGGATTTGTTTACACAAGCCTTTCACTTCACCTAATCTTCAGGGAAATGATCTCATTTGAAAATGAAAGAGAACATGACTAAGAGGGTGAACATCAAGACAGCGGGTTTCTACGCGTGGACACCATTTCAGCTAATAACGTGTTATCATGCCAGTGATGTGGGTGTGAGGAATGGTTCAGGCTTGTCACATCAACAAGACACCATACCTGACTAGAGGCGCTAGTTCCCCTCTTAGTCATCTCACATGGTGTAGTCAAACTGACGATGCACATACATTATATTTGATTTATTTTGCATTATATTTGAGTCATTTACCCTTTTATTTAAAGCGACATTTAAATAGTGAATGTAGAAAGCAAAGTAGGAAATCAACAATACTAGCCCAAACTGCTACTGGTATTTGGTAGTGTAAATATTTGGAGATATTACCTTCTCAGGCAAGATGCTTGAGGTAAAAACATTGTATATTTTACAGGACCTGGACAAGCAAAGCAAATACAAGCACGTTATTACGTATTAAATGAAAACGATTTCTGTTGAAAGTCAGCCAATGTCCAATCAATTGTCCAATCCCATAATTCTTCTGAAATGAATTCATTATCTGAAAATAATTGACTGGAAGGTTTATAATAATATCTATTTAATTGCCCTAGAATGACCCCAATTTCCTAAGAACGCAAATCTTATTGGGTTGCCTTGTAAACACAACGAGTATCGATGAGACTCAGTCTTCAGAGAACTTTGTACGAGCCCACAACTGACACAGAACCACACACACACACACTCACAAACAAATACACAGACGTGCACACACAGACACAGACACACACGGCACATGCAGCTTTAAGGTTCCCAGAGGTCTAAAATACTCCCCCAGTGTTTGCTCTGGGGCAATGGGCATGCTCAGTCACACAGTCACAGTGCGCAGAACAGGGTCCTTGGGGATCTGCACAGACGGAATCTAGACCCCACACTAGGTGTGCATTCCAGTTATGTAAAGCATCAAGAACATGTGTGTATATATATATAATTATGCGTATACATGTTTACATACAGTATAACTGTGTGTTATGTTGTTTATACATCTCTATCTTAATGCAGGAATGTCAGTATTTACAACTGTGTGACTGCAGTATTTTATTTGACACTGTGACATGACGTCTGACATCCCTTTCAGTCACCAGTCAGTTAGCATTTCCATGTCCTGAGAGACACCCTGGTAAAACAGCTGACATAAGGACATGCTGGTCAGGGAGAATGACAGTAGCACACAGGAGTTCCACAGATGGGGGCAACCCAAACCACGACTCTGCCTCCCTCCATTCCCCCTCACTCACCACAGCCACACAGAGCTCCCAGAACGCTCCCACAACATTCAAAACAACGTTCCTCTCCCATCCTGACTCTGTGAGTGCTCCTACTGCTGGTGAGATTTCCCACGGGGCAGGCCCCATGTCCTGTCATTTCGCTGAACTATAAATAGGCTCCCTGGATTCCCATCCGAGACTGTGGTGATGGGCTCACATACTGTACATGCAGGACTGTGGATCTCATACAATAGGGAATGTGGACTCGGAGACATGGGACAGGGGCTACTGGAGGATGAAACAGGGACGAATCTTTTACATGGGTTCCTTTGAAGCACAGACTTGGTTTAAAAGGGAGGATTAGAGAGAACTTGTAATTAGGTACCAACTTCAGGCACGTTTAACAAATGTGAGCAACTGATAATTGGTGTGGAACAGGTGTCCACATGAACAAGACTGGTTTCCGGACTGATTTAATCTTCAAAAGGATGTCATGTTGAAGAATGATGTGATCATAACAAAAGAAATATGGTTGTTTGGCCTCTTTTTCATTGGTGACTGAATGGAGGGTGTGCCCACAATTTAAATAAAGACTTTAAAGTCTACGAAAAGACCAAGCTAACAATTACTGCCATAGATGTAAAGAAAGGATACTATAGTCTATAGTGAACAAGTATGGAACAGCAGCCTCTCTACACCTTGGTGAAAAACAGGATTGGAAACACTGTTTAAAGCATACATTTGAAACACATTTTAATCTGTAATTTATTCCAGATGTTATTCCCCTTTAAAATGCTACATATCTCTCTTCCAGACTAAGGAAGTAAGGATGGATAGGGAGCGCTCCTTGTTCAATGGGAGAAGTTTCAGCTTCTCCTCTCTCCGTATTAAAAGTGAGTATGTGAACTTCCTGTATGAGGTGGTCACACATACGCAAATGTATCTCAATATTTGTTCATTGAGATACATTTCACACCTAGAAAACATCTTAGCACATCAAACTACCCAAGATGAGATTCTAAAAAGCTATGAACCTAAAGCCAGAAGTGTAGGCTACAGTGTATGAGAGTTCTGTTTGGAGATTTCTAAGTTTGTGTTAAATCTTTACCTGAGGTAAATCAGATGACAAGGACACAGGATTTAGACAGAGGGGGCCTAGATTCTACTCATCAGTCCGAGAGACCTCAAGAAAAGGTTGGTGTATATCACTCAAAAACACCTCACTCAATTTTTAACCCACTGTTAACTAAACTAAACCAAAACATAACCTTTTAGGCCAATTCTGCTGCTGATTCCGATCCTTCTTTCATTCTTCGGTTTTTCCATTTCCATATATTTGCCTTCTTCTCCTCCTCATTCTTCTTCTCCTCCTACTTCTTATAGAAAGCCTACCAGAAGTGAATGAGGTGGAGGCTGTTGTTGCAGTGACAAGTGCCGACCCCTCTGGAGCCTCTGGCGGACCCGCTCGTCTGGTCCAGCTGAGACCAACAGGGAAGTTAAACGGTAAAACAACCCATTAACTGACAAATGGCGCAATAATTTACACAATGATTTACAGTTGTAATATTGACCTTATTAATCATTGAACGATATTTACTGCAACCGATGTGTGTCTAGTTAAACAGATCCCTGTGGAGTGAAGGGTGGAGTACAGGTGTGCCATGCCTAGTAACGATAACATGGGTACACGTGTGGGTCTTATCAAACGTGGATTTACAGCTAGGCCTATTGCTTTTAGCTCAGTTATTTCTGCCTCATTGGGTGGCGCTTCAGTTTCAGAGCGGCTGTTGTGACAGGCTGCATACATTTAGATCTAATGTTTATTCCCCAATTCTGAAGACGTGATGTGAGACGTTAATCTCAAACCACATTTATTTTAGGACATAGGACAAGTTATGTATTTTTGCCCCATATATAAGTCTCCCAAAGTTAATGTGGACTGGAATGATTGCATTATTTATTTATTTTTTATGTGAGTAGACAGGATTAACAAATCATGTAGATAATAAATAAATTATCAATAGGAATTTTACGGGTTTGCCTTGTAAATGGACGTACAAGAGGACCATAAATGAACGATCGTTCAACCGGTGGGCGCGCGCGCATGCACAGTCAGCGCACTCAACCCCTCTAATCAGTTGTGTGACGGTCTGAGCCTCAGCATGCAGTCGAGTCCCGTTCGTATTAACATCAACAACAAGAATGGGGTCGACATCCAAGTTTTTTGGGGATTAAAAAAAACAACGGACAGGATAACATTTTGAGTTTGGGAAGTTCGGAGCTATGAGTGGAGAGGTGACGAGAAGGGTTCGAAAAAAACATGGAATTCGCTTGATGCACAGATGGAGTGAGTATTAAGATTTTTACTTGCGTTTTGTCTATTATCAGCCTGAGCGAAGACCATGCGGATTGTTTTTACTGACTGAACTCATGTAGCAAATATTTCGCTCTCATTTCCGGTCGATCATTTTGTTTAAAAGTTTTTTTTATATCTGTCATGGGAAAACTCTTCCTCCGATGGCGTAACTTTAGAGCATTTACTGTTGCCTATGTCATGCTATGATGAGTGGTGATGCGCAAATGACCATTTTAAGGATGGACTATGTGAACTTCGTACCTTAGACTTTCTAGTGATTCAATGTAGGTTATTATCGATGACGTTGTGGTCGTTGGGGGCAGTTGGGGGCAGGTGTACTATTAGCACAGCACAAATATTTGCTAATGTACACATTTTTACAATAAAAACGTAGCGTCAAAACACATGGTTTCAATGAACATGTTTTCTGTTCAGTTGTTGAGGGCCCCACAAAAGATTCTAACCTTTGCCGTAAAAAAAAAGTCCTAATGAAATACCTTGAATCAGCCATGTCACAACCCCGCAACCTTTTATAAGGCCATTGCACCTTTCAAATGAATCGCAGCTGGCTGGCTCTTTCATGGCGTTACAGGAGACCTGTTTGAATCCTTTAACAGCTGGCTGCACATATTAGGGGCTGGAATGTGTCTGCTGAAAGAAATGAATTAGGGACTACTGAATCTATTCTGTTCATTCCGGAGACAAAAAAATATGAAACATCGAACATCGTTTTAGCTCATAACAATGACTCACAGCCAAGGTTCAGATTAGAGGTAGTAAAATCATTTTTTAAGGGTATTTTCTGCCACAAGAAACTGTAAAATAGAGTGAGAGTAAAACGAATGAAGGCCATCCCTCCTAGGATCGGGTTCATAGCCTTGCTGGCTCCCAGGCAAGGATGTTGTTGTAACATGTTATATAGCCTCAGGGTATGCAGCACTCCCAACAGTATGTTAGAACCAAACAGAATTACAGTGAACATTAAAGCAGTGTGTATAGGCAAGACTTGGTCATGAATTAAAGTGGAATGCCATGCCGGTGGTGGTGTGGTCCTCAATGTAAATAGGAAGCGTCCTTGTTGAAAAGGTATCTCTCACCTTCTCTGACTGAAGGCAGAACTAAGTGGGAGAGATATCCATAATAAAGGCATACAATGTTCCTGGAGTGTGAGTGACAATTACATACATACCAATACAAGTGTTCACACATTGTAGAGAAGTGAGTCAGGTGGCTGAGCGGTTAGGAAATCGGGCTAGTAATCTGAAGGTTGCCAGTTCGATTCCTGGCTGTGCAAAATGACTTTGTGTCCTTGGGCAAGGCACTTCACCCTACTTGCCTTGAGGGAATGTCCCTGTACTTACTGTAAGCCGCTTTGGATAAGAGCGTCTGCTAAATGAATGTAAATGTAATGTAAGTGAGTTGATAGGGACTTTAATGTCTTTTAATGTAATTTGTCTTGCCTGTAGGGGATATAGAGATTAAACTGATAAGTCCTATTTCTTTTCCCTCCTTTATTTAGTTCCTAACAGAAGGTTGAGAAATGTTTCAGGAATATAGTAGCTGACAAGATCAAATACCATATCTAACACGCTTTACAAACGTACAAAGCTGAAGTGTGCACCAGCGACCTTGGGCCTTGACAACATTGATGAGTGAACCCATACAAGTGAAACTCAAGTGTTTGTTCACCTGGTTAACCCGTTCAGAGAGTGACCACTGGAATACGTTGCTCTAAAAGTTGACTTCCAACATTACATTTTCCTCATCTTCAGTAAACACGTAACGGCAGCTCTGAATACCTGGCGTGGATGTTCAAACACCCAGGCCGCGTTGTCCGAAGTCTACACAAATCATCTGTGAGAAACGTGTTGTATAAGTGTTTTGTTTTTGTGTCCTAACTCTAACGTCTTCTCTGTTGTGCAGGTGAGCAGCCCCAACGGACCGTCACAAAAGAGGTCAACGGAACAGAGTGTGAGTTGGGGAGTTGGAGGCCCTGTAAGGGGGTGGGGTTTTTATTGACCTGGCTTATATCTTGTTTGGAGACCCTTTTATAAGCACTGCTTGATTGAGTCAGAGTATGGTCAAAGTACAGGTACACAAATAGTTTGACACGGCTTGTTTTTCAACACCCCCCCACCTACACGTACATTTCTATATGAGTTTATTGAATATTAGTTCAATACTGTACATTGTTTACATCCCTCTAGGTTCAAACAGTTTTCTTTTATATCTTGTTGTTTTAAAGTCTGGAATAATAATAATAATAATGAAACTGAAATTGACCCACAGGCCCACCCAAGCCCACTGAGGATGACGATGGTGGAGGAGGCCGGCTCAAGAGGATCAGCGCTATGTGGTCCTCCTTCCGCAGACGGAAGCTCGCCAGAGACCGTGAGTTGAGACTCCGACACTTCCATGTTACCTCAGCTTAGTACATTACTGATTTATAAGCAAGACTTCCGGATTCATTTGTTTTGCTTTCGGGCTCAGCAGAGCGGCACGTCATAACTGGGGTCAGATGGCTGAGCGGTTAGGGAATCGGGCCATTAGTCAGAAGGTTGCCGGTTCGACACAACGTGCAAATGACGTTGTGTCCTTGGGCGAAGTACTTCACCCTACCTACTTGCTTTGGGGGAATTTCCCTGTACTTACTGTAAGTCGCTCTGGATTAGAGTGTCTGCTAAATGACTAAATGTAAATGTAAACTAAAATGTAGACCTGTTAAGTGCACTAAACACCTCTCAAGATGATTAGAAAAATGATTAGTGCCATGCACTTATTTAATGTAGAAAGAGTTCACAGATGTTATCTTGTGAATGACTTAAGTTTTTTCAAATATTGCCCGTTAAGTTGCGGTGGACAAATGTGTTTTGACATCACCACTCCAGTGAGCTTAATCACCAAGTCTTTTAACCCTCGTGCTGCCTTCGGGTCACATGACCCAAAGGTTCATAACGAACCATCGTTGTGTTTACCCAATTTTACCCAATACAAAAACAAATAAAAATAATTTTCTTTTAACCTTCGCAATGTGGGGGGTCTGAGACAGCCCAACGGTTAAAAGAAAATGCTTCACTTCGTTTTTGTATGCGGTAAAGTTGTCGCAATACGACGGTGGGTCACAATGACTGATGGGTCAGAACGACCCGAAGATAACACAAGGGTTAAGTATGTCCAGCTGTGCAACAGATTGTTGTGAGGTAAATGTAAAGTGTTACGGGTAGTTCTGCCTCACAAAGTGACTGTTACCATGGCAAACACAGTTGGAGCCAAACCTGTTACAGAAGGGTGACTCACAGAATTGTCTCTTTGTGTGGGTGTTTGTGTGCCGGAGGGGGGAAGGGGGGAGAAAGGAGGACACGAAACAGAGCTAGAGGGGGACAGTGAGACAGCAACTGAGTGTGTCGAGTCGAAGGAACCTGTCTGGACAACATCCTACTACTGTTTCAAAGGAGCAGGAAAAGAAAGGAGAGACTCGTAACTTTTCTATTAAACCTTAAGGAAGTGTTTGTTTTCCAGTGTTGTTTGCACTCTCGTTGCCTTAGGGTCCCCTAGCCCAGTTGGCAGGGGCCTCCGTATCCTCTGTTACACTCTACCTGAATCTCTTGTTTACCTTAAGGAAACGAGTCAAAGTTGGGTGAAGTTTGGCTGTCTTTTACGCCGTTGGGTTCTCTCTGGGCTTTACCATGTACCGGGTGATCCAATCACAAGCGGACAGCTCTAAATACGTCAGTATCAGTTCACACAGGTGTCAGAATACCTCTCAAACATACGCCTCGAGTGACCGGTTGTGATAGGATCTCCCGGCTCACCTTTATATGCGAATAAACATGGACGTCGTTTCCGTGTACAAAGGTCAGATGTTTTGTTGTTAATAACCGGCGGATGTGATCTGAGCGATCAGACGCATTCACACCTGTACTTAGATGGGTCTGCTTGTCACATGATCGGTTCACCCGAGACACCTGTTAATGCCAGGTGTGAACAGGGCCTTAGATATATCATACGATCTACGCTCATACTATTCAGCCCAAAATATCGATTGATTTACCCTTTCAGCATAGTCGTGCCATTTGAATGTTGTTTTTTGTATTGGTTTACACTACTCCTTTGGTTCTTGGAATTGTATTATTTGGAAAGACTAATTGTAGCTTCAGAAGTGGTCATCAAGCCTTATATGGCCAGAGCTACTGTAGATTTTTTATTATGCAATGTCTCAGGGAATTGGTTATAGCCAAGTATGGAGTTATTGTATGTTCAGAAGATGATTTAAAGATTTGCAAGTTTGAACACCTCAGTTGAATTTGATGAACTGTCGTCTTGTGAAAACATTCTTAGATCTGAGTCCAGGGCCATGAGCAATACATTTTTTACAGAAACTGGTACCTGCCATAGTTATAGAAGAATGAAGAGAGAAGAGAGATTGAACAGGGTGGTGTGCCGATCCTTCCTCATTTTAGTATCACTTTGTTGTATATGTTGAGCGTGATGTTCCAGTTATAAGTCTACACCCATTGTAGGTAGTGGGAAGACTGGAATTAATGTGCTGGATCTAGACAAACTGACTTGCCTGAATCTAGCCAAACTGACATAACTGCATCTAACCAAATTGTGATGACTTATCTGGATGTTCTTCTCCAGACTGTCCAAAGGAAAGACAAATGGCAAACTGTCTGCTTCATGGCAGATATTTCTTCATAACAAGTCGACTAGACTACATTACAAAACCAAATTGTATAAATGAAAAATGTTGTCCTGGAGCCTGTACTAACTTGTACTACTCTTATGATACTCATAAGGGGGGGGGGGGGGGGTGCGGCGGGCAGGGGGACATGGTAGAGACATGTAGAGACAGAAATGACATGCCGTCATGTAAATAAGATAAATAACATAAGGCCATTTAGTTTGTTTAATAAAAGAGCAAGCTATAGACCTGTTTTATAGGAAAGGTAACTTTAAATTACTTATTTTGTGATCTGGTGCTATATATAAAAAATAAATAAATACATTAACTTGACCTTTCGGGGGGGGGGGCGTTGGGGGGGCGGGGCGCCCCCCTAATATAATGGTAGGGGAAACACTGAGCTATGCTGCTGGGAATAAAGGATTTCCCCAGTTTTTGTTGTTGTTTGTCCTTTGGCCATAAGCTGCACTAACTTGCACCACTCTTTTGATGCTGGTGTCTTAGAAGGGAAGGAGTCGGTCATTCCAGAGCAGGCAGAGCCGGCCCTTGTGGACCAGAAGGCCCGGGAGCAGCGCTACGTCAGCGGGCAGTACTTCTTCGAGTACCTGGTGGTGGTCACCCTCAACAAGTCCAAACAGGGAGTCTATGAACCCCAGATCACCTACCAGTTTCCCAAGGTCAGTCTGCCAAAGTCTGGAAAAAGTTAGAGAACTTAGTTTGTCCCGTATGAACATTTCAGTTGAACAGTTGCGTAATCTAGGCCATCTGAGCGTTGTTAAGCAACACAGACAGCTCATTTCCAGTGGAATGTAATTTTCAAACTTTTGGAGCGACCCGCTACTTTCCAGAAACTTAGGTTCCTGCCTTTTGCAGCCAATCGCCTTCGGTGAGATGGGCCTTCCTCCTTGGCTTATTTTGTGAAACCACTGTCAATCCAACTCGAGCTGGAAGAATGTTTAGACAAAAATTGGGGGCTCTCTCTTTCTCATAATCAAAGTATTTAAAATCGTTACCTATTGCACTTTAAGGAATAGACTGTGTAGAGGACTGTAACATAATCGCCATGATTATTGTAAATCAGAGAGAAAGCAAGAGGTGAGGAAGGAGAAGGAGTAGGACAAGCCAGAGCTGAGGAGAAGCCCTCAGGAGATGAAGAATCCACAGAACAATGCTTCACAATTCCCTTTATACACAAGAACAATCAATCAGACTACTCTTGAACCTTACTTAACATACGACTAGCAATGTGACAGCAAGTTACACAATGAGGTGCGAGACCCATCAAGCAGAGACTCCGTCCAGCAACAGATTTTAGCATACGAGAGGTGGGGGCAGGGTGACACCCAGCTTTACAATGGCCGTGTGGTCTGGTTTGATTGCTCTTCTCTGTCTAATTCTGTGTCTCCGTTTTCCTCTCAGAGGGATGGGATGGTGAGGTTTCAAAAGGAGGAGGAGGAGAAGACTCTCAAAGCCATCACTCTCTTCTGCTTCCCCGAGGGGATCAACTGGGCTCCTCTAACAGAATACCACAGGTTCCAATCTGATGACGTCACCTTCTAGAACTGTTATTCATTCCACTGCGCAGAACCCCTCCTCGCGAGTTGTGTATACGATGTTTGAGACTGTCTGTTGTTTATCATCCCAGTGAGACGTTCTCCTTCGTCCTGACCGAGATAGATGGAAGCAGGAGGAATGGATACTGTAGAAGATTACTGGTGAGATTTCAGTTTGTTAGTTTTTTTTGGTCAGGTAATGCTACACAGTATTCTTTTTGTAAAAGAGACATTTTCTAACTTTTATTATTATCACCCTTCTATTTCTTTCTCTCTCTCTCTGTTTCTCTTTCAGCCACATGGCAATGGTGCTCGCCCTCCAGAAGCCTACTGCATTATCAGCAAGCTGGCTTGTTTTGGACTCTTCTCTGAGGTAACTCAGGTCAAAGGTCATTAGCTTTAGATCCGTGGAATCAATGCTTATCATGCAGCCTTCGACCGAGTGAATACCAGCAGCTCTTCATAGCTCTTGAGTAAATCCCTACCTAGAATTTCCGATGAGTCATTGTGATTCAAAAGGTCATAACGAGCCAAATTGGGATTAAAGCTGATGTTGGCCGGCTTCACAGCTATTCACGATTTCACCACCAGTGCACTACTCACATCCCTATCGCAATCTCTGAAAATCCCTTAAGTTTGAACTGCATCTGACTGCTGTTAAATCACTTGTTTCTTCAAAGAACCAGTTCCCTTTTTTAAAAGCCACACTAACTGCCAAGTCGGTGCATTTCCTTGTTAGTTTGATTAAGTTATGTCCCACATCCACATACCTGTTGGTGATTGCTCTTGCCCCTGTGTGTGTGTGTGTGTCCCCGCCCCTGTGTGTGTGTGTGTGTCCGCCCCTGTGTGTGTGTGTGTGTCCGCTCCTGTGTGTGTGTGTGTGCCCACCAATGTGTGCGTGTGTGTGTGTCCGCTCCTGTGTGTGTGTGTGTGTGTGTGTGTGGTGCAGATCATCGATGAGGTGGAGAAGCGCTGGCAGGTGGCGAAGGGGGCCATGATCTACCCGTTCATGCAGAGCCTGAGAGAGGCTCCGTTCCCTGCCCCCGGTCACACGGTCAACATCAAGAGCTTCATCCCCGGCTCCGGCACTGAGGTAAGACCCTGACCCCCCTCTGACCCCTCTCTGACCCCCCCTCTGACCCCCCCTCTGACCCCTCGGCCCAGACTGGGGCCACCAATGATAGGGGAGCAGACGAGATGTTGAGCTGTGGCCGTGAAGGGCAAGTGAAGAAGACAAAAAAAAGTTGATTTTCAAGGCATGAAAAACAAAGCAAAGTAAAGAGTAATGCAAAGCCTGAACCCCCACTCTGCAAAATTGATAAATGCTAACAAACTGAAAAGCAAGTAGACTTTTAAAATGACTGGAAGAAGCCTGCACAGATGGTAAGGATAGACAGTGAGACAGTGAGCTCTCTATGAGAGCTCAAGAGATAACCTGCAGTAAAGATAGATAATCGCCTGAATGTGGATCTCTGTTCTTGTGTGCACGCGTGGGCTTTAGCGTTGAGTAATTGGTACACATCTGTGTTTGCATCAAGGACGCTGTCCAAACAACTTTAAGATCGTGCTGGTAGGACTGGTTTAACCCCCTTTCTACACACGCATTCTCAAGTGGTAGTGTACACACACACACACACACACACACACACACACTACTGAAAGAGTAGAGGCGGCTGCCATCTCAATGTGTCGGTGTCAGTTCTGTGCAGGTGTGGACAGCCCCCATGTCTTAACCTGCCCTTCGTTACCCAACACTTCTCCGTGGAGGAGAGCCCACCAATAACTATCCCAACTAACATTCCAGCTTTCAGCACAGCCCCTGCCTGCCCAGGCAACCCAAACCAGGGCTAACTGACTAGAACGAAGACAGGCTTTCTGACTGCAACACGGCAGATGCTAGCTGTAAATGATATGCGTGCAATGAATCTAGCTATCAGTTAAGGATGTTTACCAAACAGTGGTGACATAGCTAGTGTTGACAGATTGAGGGCGTGCCTGTGTCTGAGTGGAGGAGGTGACGTTAATGACTCCACGTCCACCAGATCATCAAACTGACCCGGCCGCTGGACTCGCTGCTGGAGCACGTCAACTTCGCCACGCTCCTCCGCTGCCTGACGGATGACGAGGTGCTGGTGGTGTTCGCCGCTGCAGTCCTGGAGCGACGCATCGTCTTCATTTCCGAAGAACTCAGGTGTGACACAAACACGCATACGCACACACGCACGCACACACACACAGTGTTTCTCACATCATTATTTACCAAAAAAAGCACACCAGCATTGAAAGAAATGAGATGCATGCTGGTACCTGCACTGATTGAAGGCCTTAAGTGAGCCAGAGCACTGGTGCTGATGTCATCACCTGGACCGTGACTAGGGGCTTTTCCCCTTGACTTCTGACCTCTAACCCCTGACCTCTCCCCCCCCCTAAGCACCCTGTCCCAGGTGATCCATGCCGTGGTGGCCCTTCTCTACCCCTTCACCTGGCAGCACACCTTCATCTCCATCGTCCCAGAGATCCTCATCGATGTTGTCATGGCGCCCACACCTTACCTGCTGGGCGTCCAGAAACGCCACCTGGACCTGGTCACGGAACAAAGCGACGTGAGTCCCCAAATGCATCTTGGGAGTTGTAGTCATATGAGTGGATGGAGTACTAATTTTTGCTCCTTTTGGTATTTGTTTTCTCTTTTCCATAGCTGCTAGTGGTGGACCTGTCTGAAGACAAAAAGGAAACATTTGTTGCTGAAGTAAGTGCTGGTTTCCCATCCTGCATAAGAAGCACAGATGGTTCAATGGAAAAAACTACTGTAATACCTTTTGGAGCTGTGCACTTCTAGTTCTACTTCTAGTTGACTATATGATGCAGTTTTTGTATCTCTTTGGATAAACGCATCTGCTAAATGAATAAATGCAAATGTTATGTAAATGTATAGTATTCAATGCTCTCATTCCCTATCGCGATACCCTTTTATTCCAACTCTAAGATCTCTATTTCTTGTTTCTTGAGTGTTGCATCTCCTGTCACTGGTTGTTAACACGTCACTGCTGTTTTCTAGAATGGAGACGAAAGGACTATACTGCCCCCTAAACTCAAAGAAGAGATACTACAGGCACTAAGAGAAAGAAAAGAAAAAGCCAGTGAGTCAATAGCTTACCATACTACTATATAGCGATTTAATGATGTACCGTACAAGGTACATTTAACTGGTGTCTGGTACCACTAACTGGGGGTCAGATGGCTGTGCGGTTAGGGAATCGGGCTACCAATCAGAAGGTTGCCAGTTCGGTTCCCGGCTGTGCCAAATGTCCTTGTGTCCTTGGGCAAGGCACTTCACCCTACTTGCCTCGGGGGGAATGTCCCTGTATTTACTGTAAGTCGCTCTGGATAAATGTCTGGTAAATGACTAAATGTATCTTGCCGCGATCGTTCCTCCTCAGCTGTGGAGGAGCTGAACCGGGTGGTCTCCGAAGCCTTCCTGCCTTTTTTCGTCAAGACTGTCGGCCATTACGCCCACTATGTGACTCGCGACGGCAGCGACCAGACTGGGGTCTTCCAGAAGAGGAGCTTCTACAAGGCCATCGAGTCCAAGACCACGCGCCACTTCGTCAAGAAGTTCCTCCAGACGCAGATGTTCGACCTTTTCATCCAGGAAGTGGAGCTTCAGCAGCCAGGACCACAGCAAGGTGAGGAGGCGCTTTCTGGAACTTTCTACAAACGACGTGGCCCGTTGTACACCCACAAACCGTCAGGCGATACGATACTGTTTTTCCCACACAACTGTTTTCAATCATGTAAACGTAAACCTACCCTGTGTAGAGATCGTGTCTTGATTGTTTTGGTTTGAAACGGTCCAGATCTCCTTAACGACTTTTTCTGCGTCCTTTTTCACAGGAATATTTCAAAAGAAGATTGTGGAATACCAAGAAAAGAAGAAACGGGAGAAAAAGACAAAGACAAAGAAACACTAACTGTCTTGTGAACGTACACTGTAAGGAGGACCGTGTGTGTGTGTTTGTACATAAGGGAAATATTGATATGTGACATGTAGATTTAACTGTTGTAGATATTGAGTACATTTTAATGCATAGTTTTTGTTCTTTTAAATATATGTGTGTGTGTAGTGTGCAAGATTGTGTTTCGGGGGTTTGTGGGTATTTTAAATTTGGCTGCTACTATAGGAAGATTGTCGTTGAGAGAGTGAGTTAGAGAGCTGTGTTTGTTTTGTTTTGTGGTCTAAATCTAAACCTGCCACAGGATGTAGCAGGAAATCATTTCAAATAAAACCTAGTTTTGTTTTAGTTTTTTTAACATGTACTTGCGGTACGGATTTTCAGTTTGTCTAATTAAATTACAAAACAGTTCACTGTGCATATGAGCTCAAAGAAAACTGATTTTATAAAAAAAAGATATTACATTTACTTTTAGAAAAGTACAATACTTGAAGTGCTACAGTAAGAGGTTTGCGTCAGCACATAGAAAATACAAATCAAAAAGAAGCCTTGCACATAACAAAAATGTACATATCAAACCTGACCTATCATGTTTTCTGTATTTTGATTCCCTAGATTATAACAGAAATGAACAATACATATATAACAATGTTCCAGTATTCCAAGTATTACCCTAAACATTCTTTACTGGCGTTACTCTTGTCACATTCTCCACAAAACCACAGATGTTACACAACATGAGGGAAAGTACAGTTGAGGCAACCTATCAAGTCTATCCACTTGTAGTAACAGTAGTCTTTAAAAAAAAGTAGTGAGAAAATACAGTTGGTAACGTCATCATCCGGATAGGCATGGACGTTTGTCAGTTGGCCACAAGGGGGCGTGTTCAGAGGCCACCAGAAAGAAGTGGTGAGTGCTCTCCGTGGTAAACATGTGTCCTCCCGTCGTAGTGGTTGTAGTTGTACAGGTGGTTACTCTGCAGGATAGCCTGCACCTGAAACTCAATTTTCTAAGAAAGAAGTAGGAGAGACGGGTCATTGTAAAATGTATTCAGATGGTTCAGGTGGCTGAGCGGTTAGGGAATGACCATTAATCAGAAGGTTGCCGGTTTGATTCCTGGCCGTGCCAAATGAAGTTGTGTCCTTGGGCAAGGCACTTCACCCTACTTGCCTCGGGGGGAATGTCCCTGTACTTACTGTAAGTCGCTCTGGATAAGGGCATCTGCTAAATGACTAAATGTATTCATTTAGCACACGCTTTTATCCAAAGAGACATACAGCACACAGGACTTTAACCTGTGAACTCTTGGATCTGGGGTCAAATGCTCTAACCACTGAGCCATAAACGACCCTGGTGTCTCTAAACCAGTCCCCAGTGGCAGGTCACCGCAGGTCACAGGACGCTGGGATTAGCGTCGGGTCTCAATCCCACCAGACCTCTGATCTCCCTTTTGCTGGGAAAATGACTTGCACGGATTATCCACAGATGAAGTGTCTTTAATCCATCTCATTCTCAGCTTCATTCCTCTTGGAAGGAAACAGAACTGTGCACTTCTAAGCTTCTTGCCTATCTGCTGCACGCAATACATTTGAACACTGCTTTGGATAATAGAATTTGTAAAAAAATAAATCCAAGTAGCAGACGATATTATCCAAAGCAATATGCACAATAACGTAAAAAAAAAAAAAAACTTTTATATAGCGCCAGATCACAAAATAAGTCATTTAAGGTTACCTTTCCTATAAAACAGGTCTATAGCTTGTTAAACAAACTAAATGGCTTTATGTTATTTATCTTATTTACACGACGGCATGTCATTTCTGTCTACCCCCCCCCCCCCCCCCCCCGCTGCAAACCTCCCCCCCTCCCAAAGCTGTTTCTGGGGAAACACTGGGTAGACTCTTACCTGGAAGTCTCGTATGTAGGTCAGGAAGAAACTGATAAAGGAGAAGGCCAGAGACCATTCCGCAACAGCACTGACCATATGAGCCGTGTAGCCCTGCAACAGGGGGGGTTCATTCAGACAACAGCCAAAACAAGAACCTCACAGTGTGATGCCACAGAGACAGCAGGGTCTGGTTACTTACGGTTTCTCCAGGACTCCAGTGTAGTTTACTGGTCACATCTACCCCTGGCAGGTCGTCATACAGGATAACGGATGACACAAACGCTGGGCGAGAGAGAGAGGGAGATTATATAGGGGGAGAGAGAGAGAGAGAGAGAGAGAGAGAGAGAGAGAGAGAGAGAGAGAAAGGGGGAGAGAGTGAGTGAGAGAAAGAAAGAGACACTGACAGGAAGAGAGACAGAGCTAGACATGGGTGCTCACAAGAGGAAGTTAAACAGAGGTCAAAAGTGAGAAGAAGAGCGCTCTGTGATGATAGAGAGAGAGAGAGAGGGTGATAGAGGGAGGGTGATAGAGGGAGATAGAGGAAGAGAATGGGAGAGTTGGAGAAAAAGAGGAGGAAAAGATAAGGGGGAAATGGAAGAAGAGAAAGTGTGTGTGTGTGACTCAGCTGCAGTCTCCTACCAGTGACGATGCTAGCCAGGCTCCACAGCCCCACGGCGGTACGGGCCCACAGGATGTCCCTGCCGTGGAAGCGAGGCTGCATGCGATAGGACATGCCTGTCTGCACCAGGATGTAGAACACCCCCATGAAAAAGGTCAGCCCAGCTCCAACCAGGTGCATCGAGATGATGGAGGTCTTCTGCAGAGCAAGGACGTCACAAATACACTGTTTCTCAACCCATATCTGTCACACCACCCTAACGGGCCATGCTGAGTAGCAGAAGGCGTCTACAGACGATATCTCCAAAACTCACAACAAAACAATCTAGATGTATAAATAGCACTACGGCTAGGGGGAGGGGAAAAAAGACTGCAGTGAAGTTGGTTGGAGTCCGGCCCTAACCCTAGCCCTAACCCTAGCCCTAACCCTAGCCCTAATCCTAACCCTAGCCCTAGCCCTAATCCTAACCCTAGCCCTAATCCTAATCCTAACCCTAGCCCTTGGAGCTTTGCTGTGTGTCTCCCCCACTCACTCTCTCCCTGCCTTTAGATGTCACGTACCTGGAAGTTGGCCACCACACACATGCCCAGACAGCTCAAGATGCCCAGGACCAGGCCCGCACAGTTGAGGAGATGCAGACTGTGTTCGCCCCCTAGTGCCAGGGACTGGACCTGCTTGTACCGAACGTAAACAGTGGCTACACCTGTAGGAACGAAACATTCAGTTTTATGTATTTTTAAACCTATTATACAGTACATAGGTACAGACATATATAATTCATATTATGGGTACGCAGATACTGTACGGATGCGCAGTCAGTTGTTTTGGCAGCTGTAATTGCAGAAAATGTGGGCTAACATGACTGGGCATGTTTGTCTGCCATGGGCAGGATTGATACAATTAGGCAACAGCAACAACTTTTCTCTCCAACACCTCAATAAAAGCTGTGCTGTTAAAACAGGCCATAGAACAAATAATTGTACATTCTACTCACTGTCATTACAATTGGCCTTGGCCTTGTGTCCAAGATGTTTGTAAACCGTGCGTTCACAGCTGTACACCACAACTGTTACCTAATATGGAGGATGATGTGTGTCAGTACTTGTGAGGTGTTTAGATGTTCTTACCTAAAAAGGAAGAGATGCTCAGCATGAAACCGAAGACACAACGTTCAGGAGGATCAGCACTGGTGTCACTGTATACACACACACACACACACACACACCACCACCACAGAAACAGAATTTTGAATCATATCATCAATCACAATGTAACCACAAGACGCTGTAGAATCATCGACAGGAAATGTTGACTAACACTCAAGAGAGCTAACCTCAGTCCCTTTATCCACTCGTTAACACAGCACACCTAGTGCTGTCAGAACAACCAGTCAAACGATTGATCGAAAGCATTGCTTAGGTCTTACACTTGTTTCAGTGGCACCAATGCATTTCTGACCTGCAATATATCATTTGTAGGTTTGTGTATATAAATATGTTAGTCAAAATGTGGCACACACAGATTGTCAGGTCCAGTACCTGATATAAGGCACCAGCAGGTCAACATGACCCATTAGAACAGCTATCACGTAGTTGATGATGAAGGTGGCAGACGACCAGACGACCAGGATAGACGGGAGGGCACACACACCCTTCTGGAAACACCACATGCTGCCAGGGACAGAACAACAGAAGCTTCCCTGGGGCACACACACACACACACACACACACAGACAGACACACACACACACAGACACACACACACACACACAGACACACACACACACACACGCACACACCATGGGTTAGCAGGCTCTTACTGATTAACTTACCACAGTGTGCCGAATTCTTATAGATGGCAATACAAAACCAGTTTAGTTGTTTCGAAAAGCTTCTGTGTGTCGTGGGAATTCAGTTTGCACACTCTTAAGGAAAATGTCACTTACAGCGAGCCCAGTACAGTCAAATCTCCTTCCAGGGTAGTGAAGCAGGCATCCCTTCAGCTAATAGTCTGCAGTCACAAAGAGATGTAGATCTTCCTGGAAATCAAAACTTGCAATAGTAGACCAGGAAGTTGGGCGATGTCCTCAGACTTAACCCAACTCTCTTAATCCGAGATCTTGTGACTCCTGCTCCCACAGCCAAGAGTCAGCTGACTCTTTCAACGTGATTTCACTTTCGTTTGGACACACACGAAAGAAATGTGATGCATATCTGGAGGATTAGTCATAGGAACCAGATCTTCACAGAACACTCAAAGAAACCAAGCATCTGTTATCATAAATATAGCCATCTTTATTTTACATAAGCTTTTGTTTATTCCAAAATTAATAATTATTTTCTTTACAGAAATGCTACAACTGATCAAACATGAAATTAAAAACTTAAATTTGAACTTCATTCAACACTAAAACCTGAAGGACAAGGATGCAAACTTTCCACTTCTTAGAACTTATAATGACCACGTCTGAGGAGATATGGTAATGAACTGCTATTAGGTATGGGATGTGCTCGGACCACATGACAGCTGGAGGTACATCCATATAACTAACGTGCATTAGAACCACAGGGTCTATGAGCGACGACATTTTTTACTGGTTTTAGCCTTGTTAATACAGACAGGGCCAGTGGGGAAATGGTCACCACGAACAGAGGACAAAGGGCATGAAAGAACGGGCAAGAACAACATTTGTTTACAGTGAATCAGTAGGGTAGGGTGGAGGGGGGCAAAACAAAGGGGTTATTTTGACTATGGACGGCGCAGCAGATCAGGGTGATAAAGCCACTCCTTGTCTGAAGCAGAACCGTCTAGAACAGTGGTCCCCAACCCTGGTCCTCAGTGCCCAGCGCTTGCTCCAACACACCTTATTCAAATGAATGGACATAATCAGGCTTCTGCAGAGCTGGATAACAACCCATTCATTTGAATCAAGTGTGTTGGAGCAGGGAAACATCTAAAACATGCAGGAAAGTGGGCTCTGAGGACCAGGGTTGGGAACCACTGGTCTAGAACACCTGCTTCAGGAACCCGTCGATTAACCCACTTGTTGTACTGAAGACAGATAGGACCCACAGGACACCGAGGGACCAGAATTCAGTCAAAAAGAACAACCACGGAGGCTGACATCATTGCAGCGACGTTTAATATGACGTCAGTCGCTGGGGAGATGGATTCTGAGATAACATGAGCTCACGCAGGCCACACAGAATCACAGCAACCGACAATCTTATCATACCCTTCTAACAAATACACTTAAGGCAACTGTTGCCCTGCTGTGCTGCGTTTAACATACTCCGCAATTCCTTTAAGTAGAAAAGGGGACTTTAGTGGACGCGTGTCCCACCCAACACTGTAACCAGCTCTGAACCGAACGTAGCAAAATATCACAGGTGACGGTAAACACTGTACGGGAGTGAGGATGTGTAACAAAGGTTCATCAAACATTCCTACCAAACATGCTAGCAGCTCTGGTACCTGCAACGTGACAAACACAGAATAAGTTGTACATTCAATCCAGTGACAGATGACTTGTGGGACACTTAAGTAAAATACACGCAAAAAGTAGCTGTTAAAACATCACGAGAGCCCGAACACTTCTCAGTTTGCCTAGAGGCTTGTGCCAGCGTCGAAGTAGCTACAGTAACAACCCTTCCTCTCTGTCACACATATGGCACAAGCAGACTGGAAGCATACAGAAGTTGAACACATTTGTAGAGATGGGGAAAAAAAACAACCCCCAAAAAAAAACAACGTAGCCATGTAATGTAAACATGATGAGGCATTTGCTATCTTGGTTTGTTGGGTTGTAACAAAATAAATTATTAAATACCATCCTACGTTTACTACGTACAAGTGAGAAGTCAACATATGAATAAGACCAACTTAAAGTCAGTTAAGAAGAGCGTTTAAAAAAACATCCGAGGTGCACGAGAGTGCGCGGTTCCTATCCATCCATTTCCAGATCATTTGAACTTAACACGTTAGATTCCCTCTAAACAGCAGCTTTAAGAGAACAACCGTTTTCAGGAGTGAAGCTAAAAGTTGCTTTGATGAACTGAACCTATAAGTAGCGACAGCTACTGACAGAAAGACAGACACTTGGTTAACATTCATATTGCTCTTACACTAACGCATGAATATATAGTCAAATTGTATCCTGCAGCTAATTATATTATTTGGGTTAGGGTAAACACTATGCCTTCCCACAAACCATTCCATGTTGCGTGCTTCATTCATCCAAAAATGAGTTAATGTACAGTGACAAGATTATAATATGCAATATAAATTCCAATCAATAACTTTTGGTTAAACCACTTCTAATTCTCATAAATTGTTTTTAAGTGGTTATCTTTTACTCTGGGAAAACATTTACATCAACAGACATCTCTTTTATCCTCTTTTGATCCTTACATACTAAACAGGACAACTGAAAGGGGTTATTGCACACCACTAATATAGGAATAAAAAAAAATGTTTTCCTTTTTTTAATTTTTTCTCTTTTCTTTTGTTAAATTACCTCTTACCACTCCACTTATGCGCCTGTCTTTTCATTGGCTAATACATTTGCTGAGAGACCCCTCTCATCTCGTCCAATAAGCAGCCTATTGAGACAGGGATAGGTGGGTGAGGGCCTCCCTCCAGGTGTGAGGTCACCACCGGTCGCAGCGACAGCCATCCCTGGAGTCACCAGGGGTCACCAGGGGTCGTTGCTGAACTGGCCGGGGGGTTTGAGTTTGAACACGAAGATGTGCAGGTGAGAGGCGATCTGGTTGCAGACACTGCTGCAGTAGCGCACCAGGTCAACAGTGGACCACACCTGAGGGAATGACATTCAAAAACATGGCTCCATATTCTCCTACTTTATTTGAATCCCTCCATTCTGTGTCATCTGGTCGTTTCTCTGCCCTCTGAACTAATCCCTCTCTTCCCTTCCTCATTCTCTCGCTCCTAATCTCATTACATTTACATTTAGTCATTTAGCAGACGCTCTTATCCAGAGCGACTTACAGTAAGTACAGGGACATTCCCCCGAGGCAAGTAGGGTGAAGTGCCTTGCCCAAGGACACAACGTCAGTTGGCATGACCGGGAATCGAACTGGCAACCTTCGGATTACTAGCCCGACTACCTCACCGCTCAGCCATCTGACTCCCCCCTATTTCCACCGGTGGCACAGTGCACTCTGGGTAACTGGACTCGGCCCAGGCCAGCACGTCACAGCACAATGGGGAGAGGAGTGTGGGAATATGTAGGTTTTGACTGATAGACTGACTGACTCAAACTGATAGGCAGACCCAGCTTGGACTCACCAGCGCCACCCAGAGGACCAGGTACTCATCGATGAAGCTGTTAAAATACTGGTTGAGGAAGAGGAGCCCCGGGCCCAGGAAGGCCAAGTCATGCAAGTACATCTCACTCTTGGTCATATGAGCCACCTGAGAAAGAAAGTCAAAACAGGAGTCAAAACTAACTGTCAGACGAAAAGTGCAACGTTGAACATTGTCCCTCGAGAGAAAGACAAGGTTGTCCCTTTGTGATTTTTGACTGAAGTCTTCAGTCTCGTGGCAGTTTGTCATTACTCACCACCAGCTTGTTGGTGATCTTGGCCGACACCAAACCAAACGCCAGGATGTAGAGACAGGGGTGCTTCTCAAACAGCTGGACGGAGGATTTCTTGTATATCATGATGGCCAGAGTGATCACAGTTCCAATGTGGAAGAAAGGTGACAGGACACTTGTACCCTGAAGGAAAACAACATGGATTTAAGACAAAAGTTTGCAGGTTCAAATCCTCCTCTGTACACCGTTTTGAATAAAAGCATTTGCTAAAACCCCCCAAAAATGACAAGACTTGCTGTGTAACTCATAACTGTTACGACAACGTCCACAATTGTCAGAGCAGAAAGAAGCGCTCAGTCGGACCACTTACAGCTGTGGTGGAGCCGTTCTTCCCTACGCCTCCCGTGAATATGACCCGGAAGTAATTTGTGCAGGAGAAGATGGCCCCTGCTACTGTAAGGATGGCTGGAACTATCTTTATTTGAATGTTCACCACAGGTATCTATGGGGGGGAACACATTTTGATTTCCACATACTGTACGACCACACAGACAATATTAGTGAAACACCTCAACCAAGGTGCAGTTAGTAACTTACATTAACTTTTTACGTTTATTTTTATTTATTTTTTTACTGTTCATTTAGATATGATAATTTATGCATAGAAGCAAACAGTTTGAACATTATTACAGCGTTAGTCTCATTGGTTTAAGTAGATCATTGTTATAATAAATTTGTTGGGGTGTAATCATATGTGTAAATGGATTACCGAGAACTGCCAAAAAGCTGTTCCTCCAATGGCAGCCAGCAAATACATAATTATAATGAAGATTTGCACTTCAGTCACATCAATGCTGAGCGGGCAGAGACAGACAGAGAGAGAGCAGAGGGATCATGACACAGGGGTTAAAGGACACAGCACTCAAAACAACATGCACACAGCGCCCCCTAGCACAAACTACGGCAATTTCAAGGTCAAAACTAAACAATTACACGCAAATAGTAGTATACTATAACGAATAGATATGAATAGATACCTAAATACAAACCAAATAATATTAAATACAAAGAAGTCCATTCAGAAATCAACAACACATCTCTGAAGGTTTGTTTTAGTCTTCCTTACCAAGATGACTGTTTATGGTCAGAATGAAATTGAGACGAGGCAACAAATCCTCTGATTGGATAGTCTTGTGCAGGGAGTGGGGCTTGATAGGCTAGATTCTACAGGCGCTGCATATCTTATCAGGTTCCAAAACTCAGGACCAAACACTGCACTACAAGTCTGCACAAGGGCTATACAGCTCTGTAACTCAGTGGCATCAAATCTGCCAGTCAGGGCAGTCAGGGAAGAGAAGATATGGCTCTGAAGAAGGCCAAAACAAACTTCCAAACTCATCCATACTGTATCTCTCAGACGGGAAAGGAGGAAATCTATGGTAGATAAGCCTTATCTGGAAGATGTCCGAAAACACAGATTGACTAAAAAAGCTGACTCTTAGTGTTCTAATCTTATCTCTCTGGCCATAGCTGCCATGGACCATAGTTCATAGGATACCCCAAACCAGAACGCGCCCCTCCACTCACATGCCAAAGCGCAGGGTGCCCGACACGTAGGTCTGCCAGTGGGCACAGTAGAACATGAACATGCCCGCGAAGCAGCAGAAGAACATCCAGTCAGGGTTGGTGCCAAGCTGGACGGCGATGCAGGTACCCAGAACCACGAACACTGAGGGAGAAGAGAGTGGAAGAGGGTGGAGGTTAAGTTTCAGAGAGTGGTATAGCCAGTTCATGAGCATAGATGTTTAAGGGGGGAGGGGCTGGCTGTATGCTTCCAGCCAGGTTGATGCATGCTCTGAAAATGGATGATGATAGCTTGTCTTAACTGTCTCAACTGAAATGTGTACAGACTATTGTGTATTCAAATGTATGGAGATTCTCGTCATTCTATTCCGTTGTTCTGTTAGTTACTGTGTTTCGGTGTGGTCAATGCTTTTGACTGAATCTGCTTGAACAGTGTGAAGTGTTTCATGTGTGCTCACACACCTGTTGAAAGGGAGTCACAGCCATGGTCAAAGAGCTCTCCCAGGGGAGTGCTGCTATTGGTGCGTCGTGCCTGCTTCCCGTCGATGGCGTCCAGGGATTGGTAGATGAAGAGGCCCAGTGCACAAGTCAGGTATGCCCACAGAGGTGCCTGAAAATGAAAACCAAGTAAAACATTTTTTTAAAATCTAACATTACATCTGTGCTTCCGACGCTTTGTTTTGACAAAAAGAGTGACGTTGGAACGGGCCGTCTTCGGTTCCCCTTACTCTCCCTCTTGCCTCACTCCATATCTATTTACATTTAGTCATTTAGCAGACGCTCTTATCCATAGCGACTTACAGTAAGTACAGGGACATTCCCCCGAGGCAAGTAGGGTGAAGTGCCTTGCCCAAGGACACAACGTCATTTGGCACGGCCGGGAATCGAAGTGGCAACCTTTAGATTACTAGCCCGATTCCCTAACCGCTCAGCCACCTGACTCCCATCTATGTTTTGCTCCCACAATATTGACCCAGTCGTGGAGATACCTGGTTTATTTACCAAGCTAACTGTCAAGCTTGATAGTAGAGTAACGTTGACACACACAGGCACCGCGCCGTGTAAGCAGCTCTGATAACGGACAGGCCAATAGGACAGGTGAACAACAGGAGAGGCTGGGCTGATTAGAGGGAGGATGGGGGAGGGAGGACAGCCTCAAGAGCTCTCTGTCGGCCTCATGCCACCTCGTTTACAACTCGTGTCAAATCCAGTCACGACCACTCTGCTTTTTAAGCATCCACTTTTGGGAAAATAAACGATAGGCGACCTTGATTGTCCTTGACTGTGTAGTTACGACGTACAATCACTTTGTAGTTAATTAATCAATTCCTGGGCTAGCAATAACAGTAGAGAAAATACAGCAAACGTTTGTTCCATTTCGCTCATGATTGAAGCAGCTGTAGGCTCCGTCTGGTCTGCCTCACACCTCCCCAGACAGTTAAACCTACTGAGGGTCATGACCACAAGTAGCCTTTTGATTTGACACCAATGGTTGCGCCTCCCATAAGATTATTACCCTGGAAAGTACAGCTAAGCTCCAGGCAAAGATGGAACACAATGATAATTACTGTTCTTTTCTGTGTTTGAAAACTAGATAGACATCATATGCTGGGACATCAAGTCCTCAGATATGTTCACTGTGGTCTAATCAACCGTCTAAATGTATCTTACAGTCCTCACAAGACGGCTGGGTCTATGGAACGACTATTCACTGCCGACGACACATACAATAACTTGTTTTATTTTACATAACTGGCATGAAATTGATGTCACCTCTATCTTAAACACAGAGCAGGAAGGTGGCGTGTGTGTGTGTGTGTGGGGGGGGGGGTCAGAGGCCAGTTTTGTAACGTGAGAAGCAAGGACACTTGGTTCTTGTCCTTAGGAGCCCTGGTAAGGGATCCCCAGGGAGTAAGGCCACCCAGGAGTAGACTAACATAATTGAACCATGCAAACCAAACAGGAGAAGGGTTGTTCCTGGTCAAGTATACGGATTGAGTAATGTTCAACTCAGCTCAAACTATTTTGTTATCTTTGTTCAAAACAATGTGAATTGAACATTGATTTGTTGTGCAGTATGTTTTGTAAGCTGAATTTTGGTAAATTTGGAACATTTACAAATCATTTATGAGCCTGTTGATCATCTATCAGCTATTGTAATTTGAAATTGAATCGTTACCTATGAGTAAAACATCACAACATGATGCAACAGCCAACATGGTGCCTGATGACTTTGACAGAGCAGACCCCATGAACATGTAATTTCCACCTCACACTTTGGTCTTGCACAACAAAGGTTTGCTTGAAATGCCAGGGTCATGGTGACATTTGACCCATCGCAGAGTAGTGAGTACATGGTGGTGACGTGCGAAAAATCGCCCGACTCCCATCCCTGAGAAAATATAGCTTAGAAAAAGTCAGTTGTGGTTAATTTCTAAAATGTGAGTCTTTGCAGACTTGTTGCATGAATGCAATCTATAGCTGTTGGTTTGCACTTTATGAATTGTGACTCTCTACAATTCTAATCTTGAGTGCTGTTAATACAAGGCTCCTTCTTTAATGTTTGCCCATCAACAAGCTAAAGTAACAGTCTGGAGTCAATTTTAAAAAGTCAAATGACATGTAAATTACAATCCCCTACCAACACTGTATTGTTGCTGACTGGACCCACCTGCTCAGTTGCGGTGGGGCAGTAGAAGACCAGTATCAAGGTGGTAAAGATGTTAACACTCAAGCCCACAATGGTGATAAGGTTAGGGGCCATCCAAGTGGGTACCCGGGCCACCAGCCACTCCCAGAAGGGCTGCATGTAGGGCTCCAGCAGAGAGTGGCCTGCGCTGCTATACCGGTGTTCCTCCAACTTCTTCAGCTGGTGCCGAGACAGCGGTGGGGCCGGCAGTTGCATCAACTTACCCAGGAGACAGGGGCTCCCCCCGCCGCCACAGGGAGTGGTAGAGCCCACTGAGGAGGTTGAACTACAGGAAGAGTCCATGTTTGGGTCCTGGGAGGGCCATGTTGATGTTGTTGTTGCTCCTGAAGCTCCATGACCTGCCTTGGCAGCCCGGGAGCGTAGAACTCGTTGGCCAGTGCTGCTACTCATGGGGGAAGACGAGAGCTCACTTTAAGTAGCGCCTGTTCTACCTACAACTGCCTCCACCCCGTTTGTCTCCAGGGAATCCACAACGGGGGCAAGTAAACTATTTTCACCAAGCTGTGTCCTGTGAAGGAAATGGGTGACAGGGGTTTCGTTTGTTACTTTATCATAAAAGGCTGGCGCGTTGTGATTGTAGCACTGTATGCATGAGCCAATACAATTACATCACTCTTGCCAATTCGTATAATTCTTCCTGAGAGGTGTAGTAGTGTTTTGGCAGAGGAGTGCGGTCCTTTTCAGTGGGGCTGCCATGATGTGGGTCATTTTACTGATTAGTAACATTTAGTAAACTGAATGCAAACGAATTGAAGTTGAGGGCTGTGACAAATTACAATAAACTGTCTACCTGACTAGGCATTAAAATGATCACCCTAACCTTGACCAATAAAAATGGTAAAAACATAATCCATTATCGATCCTTTACACATCACACAATTATATAGTTCGTTTATCTCTAGCTAGCAGTAGCTGTGACAGCTTGACATTGTCCTTCGAAATCTAGCTTACCTTGCTTCGGTGATTCTACGGAAGCGATGGCGTATATCGTAGTGTTGGAGTTTAGGCTACAAAACTGATTGAAGGACGTCGCAATTATTCCCGGCGAGAGTTAAGACTGTGACAAATATGTTGAGCGGTGAGAGAACATTGTCCAGTCCCCCTACACAGGCTGTTATCGTTACAGCTACAGTCAGCAGAGGCAGGTGGATCAACCGAAGCACGACCGCGTTGCAAAGAGCAGTAGGCTAGGCGTAGGGATTGCCCACTTCCGTCGCACAGTAACAGACCTGAGTTGCATTCAAGTTGCCACCGTTTGCATCGGTTTTAAATTTCAGACAGACTGAAATCCTCGCTAATCTTAATAATTTATTCAAAATGTTGTCAAAAAATCTTAAATATACACCATATTATTCTAATAAAGTCTGTACTACTACGTCAATTAAGTTTCAAACAAAATGATAGAAAATTGATAATCTCTGAAAATAGCATTAAATCCTTGCTAATCTTAATAACTTTTTCAGAATTGTACTGAAAAATCTCAGATATACACCAGATTATTCTAATATGTGGCTTACTTCCACACCCTTTACCTTTCAATTAAATTAACGTTTGTAAAAAACTTTATTGAAAAGGTAAAGAGTGTGGAAGTAGGCTGAGACTTTAGAATTAGAATAATCTGGTGTATATTTGAGATTTTTTGACACAATTTTGAAAAATTTATTAATATTAGAGTGGATTTCATGCTATTTTCAGATATTAGCAAATTATTTGAATTTTCTAAAAAACTTTATTGAAAATGTAAAGGTTGTGGAAGTAGGCCAGACCATAGACATATATACATCTATGGGCCAGACTTTATTAGAATAATCTGGTGTATATTTTAGATTTTTATCACAAGTTTGAAAAGGTTTTTAGATTAGCGTGGATTTCGTGCTATTTTCAGAGATTAGCGATTTATTTGAATTTGATATGAAACTTAATTGAAAATGTAAAGGCTGTGGAAGTATACCAGACATTGTTAGAATAATCTAGTGTCAGTTTGAGGTTTTATATTCATAAAAATATTATAAAGGTCATTATTTTTCAAAATTGTATGGGTAGATACACGGTCCCTAATGCGACGCTGCAAACTAGCGTTTCCCGATTGTGAGACGAATGTTGAATGTCGAATATGAAACTAACTTCACCTCGCTGACAGAACAGTGACGCCTACAGTATCTACATGCATGCATTCAAAATTATAACTTTGCTTTACAATGAATGTTTTTTACATTCACAAAGAGTAAGCAATAAGGAAGAAGAACTAGTTTGCAACTGCATGCTTTGTACTTTTATTTTGACACACATCCAAATACATTTGTAAGCCTTTCTGATGGGCTCAAGTTACATAAATGAGCTGTTAACAAAATGTTTGAAAAACAAGATACTGTAGAATATCTTAAATCAATGTCTTCCCCTGTGCTTGCATTATGGCATGTAACCTATCAGTCTATACACAATTATATAAGTAATATTATTATATCACAGGCTAGTATTGCCGTTTCATTTACCAACTTCAAGAGTAAGTACACTTTTTTCACAAAACATTATTTCACCTACAGCCTTATACACGCGTGATTAATGACACAATGATGACAATATGTCCATGACTTAAAGTAAAAAGTGTCAAGTCTACCTCTTGCGGCCAGCATACGTCATTAACTGTCAGACAGAGAAAGGGATACACGGTTGCAAGGGGTTGAGCTAAACGCAAGGAAGAGAGAGGTCGACTTCGGAGGTGAGAACAAAAGACTTATCGCTTAGAAATAACATCAATAGTTTTATAAAATCTCAAGGCGGTTTGATTCGCCAACTCATTCTTAAATGTTATGTATTCCTGTCACTTGATCAATTTGTTTCATAACGGTTTTACTCTGGCTATCTTTAGCTAGGCTAACTTTTCGACGACCAGCCTTGGTTAGTCTATCGTATCGAGGGAGCTAGATGGCTAGCTACTGTAGCCAGACACCAACGTCAACAACTGAACTGGGCAAGAACAGTCACTGGATTAGTGTAACGTCCTACTGAACTTTCTTGTTTACACATGAAGTCGAGATGTAGCTTGCTTGTACAACTAAATAACAGAAACATTCTCAAACTTTTGAGTTAAACACGGTGAGCCACTCGGTAAATATGTATTGTAATTTAGCTGGCTGCATTTGCACACTCAATTCATACTGTTCCATTAAAATTCTGCCTTCGTTCCAGCAAATAGACGGACTCTTCTTGGCTAGCTAACTTTAGCCACCACCAGGTCATTGCACGGATGCTGGTGGTAGCTCTAGTAGCTATGACTTTGTAGATAGTTTATCTTGTGGTAATGCTGGTTAGCTTGCCACCTTAGGAAAGTTGCAATGGCTGACATTTAAGTTACTTTCAGTTTCCCCACGTTGGGTCATTGAGCTCAAATTGTTTGAATCATGCGGCCGTGAGAGATAACCAGCTAGCTAACGACGTTAGCATGTTGTAGCTACTGTTGACCAGTAGCTACCAGGCAGTAGAAGCATTCGGCTAGCTGTCTGACGTTGATGTTGTTGAGCTCAGTAGCTCTTAGGACCAGCCACGGTTACTCCAGGTAATTGGTTAGCTAGCTGTGTATAGCTTTTAACTAGTCCAATCGAAATTAAGTTGGCTAGTAAATTTGGTCTAGGAACCAGTGTGGATATTATCAACCAAGCCTCGACACCAGAGTGACGTCTTTGATTCTTGTTGCAACTGCAAATGTCACAACCAGCTTGATGTTGCTCTTTGCTTGCCAGGACTAACCCAAAACCTAAACAAGATCACTGGTGTTGGCCAAACCTTAGTTAAACTTGTTCAATACTATGGTTACACGTAAACCTAGTAGAATCTGTCATAATTACTATACGTTATTATTGCTTTTCACATCATGATTAGGGATTTGAAAATGTGCCATTTTAAGCATGGACAGGTTTAACATTTTAGTATAAATACACATTTCTATTTAACACTGTTTAAAACCTACTAAAGTTTGTGGAGACACAGGCGACATGGATAATTAGTATGGCTCCTTTAATTTATTGCCCTTACCAGCACTTGATGAGGAAATAAAAGTTGACTTTCCAACTATCCCCTAAACGGCTCTGTATTTTATGGTCTTGCCTTAATGTCTTTATGCAAGTTCTGTACATGCAGCATTTTTTTTAAACATTAATTTAACTTGAATGGGGCACCAGTCTTTCGTTTTAATGACCCTCTTAGTCAGTGGCCAACTGAACGTCCGGATTATTGAATTACACTGACCTTACTGAAGCAGAGACACACAAATCAAGAGCTTAGTCTCTCCCTCCTCTCTCCCTCCTCTCTCCCTCCTTCTCTCTCCCTCCTTCTCTCCCCCTCCTTCTCTCCCCCTCCTTCTCTCCCCCTCCTTCTCTCCCCCTCCTTCTCTCTCCCTCCTTCTCTCTCCCTCCTTCTCTCTCCCTCCTTCTCTCCTCCTCTAAACCTCCTCCTTCTCCCCTCCTCGTCCTGCCACCTCAAGGGTACAACACCCCTGTTGCTCAGTCAGACAGATTGGACTCAGCCCTTGTGGACATAGACATACTGTACTGGATTCTGAAAGAGACCGATTGTGTTTAACCCATGGGAGTATTTTTTTAAATAGCAGTCTCTGCCCATAGTGGAAGGTGAAAGCCAAGTACTTCTGAATGTGTCAGGAAGGATATAGGATGTAGAGCCAAGTGAAACGGTTGCCAAGGCTTTTTTTGTTGTTGTGATAGTTAATGTTTTATGCACGATTTGTGAAATCAACTCTGCCCTCAAACCCCCCCACCCCCCTCCAGGTAACCATGGCGATGACGGGCCAGACTTCCTGCTCCTCAATGAGTAACCACACTAAGGAGAGAGTGACCATGGCTAAGGTGACCCTGGAGAACTTCTACAGCAATCTCATTGCCCAGCATGAGGAGAGGGAGATGAGGTGAGGCTCTCCTTCCAACAGTCTGCCCACTTCCACACTGTCCCTCCCCAAACAATGCACAAAAGGAGAACGTGACTATGTAAAGATTCAATTACATCTGCTCACTTGCATTAGGCACGTTTTTAAGATTGTTGTCAACAAGCGGCCCCACAGGGGGCAGGTCACTTCCTTGATCAGGCACGGTGTTGTTATGTGGAGTTGGTTCTCACAAGTCTGTGTGTGATGCAAATGATCTCTCCTGGGTGTTGCTGCTTTCTCTCAGTACATGCACTTCTCACTGTGGTGAACCCCACCCATTCTCAGCCTGCTGCTTCACAGAGCAGCCACTGACCACAGACAGAATTTGTCATGCACAAAAGACCTAAATTAATCTTTTGTTTCACTTTCAAGACTGATTATTCAAATACACAAAACATTGTGTGTGTGTGTGTGTGTATGTGAATAATCAGTCTTGAAAGAAATACAAGTTTCATCACATTTATCCTACAGGCTTGCTTTGCTTGGTCATGGTGCTTTTATGTCTGTAGGTTCAGAGCCTGAAAAACCATTGTCATCTTTTTCACGTGTGTATATATATTTTGAACAGGGACAGACTATTGAATAGAAGTTGCCGTTATAAATTCTTTGTGAAATTACAACAAATGGAAGTGACATTGTGCAAGACAATTTTCAGTTGGTTTCAGCTTCACATCAGTTGGAGGTTTGTTGTTTGCTCACTGCCTCCAAGAGGAAGTGGATAAATGGTGAATATGACAAATGAAGTGTCAGTAGTCCAACCCAGCTACCACTTAGTTGACTAATAACATAACCTGCTTATCTTAGTAGCCTCAGCTGTACATGGAGAAGGAAATGGCATTGTTGTATGGATGTCTCAGTCTAATATGGACGACAGGCCTGATACACACACACACACACACACACACACACACACACACACACTCACCAAAAAGTTGACCATTCAGTCCACTATTTATGTGCCATTTGAAAACTCAACAGTACTGAACACACGATCCATCAGAGGGCTTTTAAGCATGATTAGCCTTAAACATTGAAAGGTTGTGCTCATTATCTTTAACAGTTAACAGCTTTAACTGTTCCATCTAGTTCCTTAAGGGGAGTTCGGTCTCCTGAGTTTTTGCTCACAGTAGGATGAACTAGGAGGAACTGAGATCTGCCAGATTTAGCCTGGGGTTAGTAAAAGGACATTTGAATATAACAATTTTTATATATATAACTTTTTTCTTTTTTCCAGGCAGCAAAAGTTAGAGAAAGTGATGGATCAGGAGGGCTTGGCTGATGAAGAGGTCAGTCCACAGAGCTGTTTACTACACACACATTCCTCACTCACTCACACGCTCACTCACTCACTCGCATCTCTCTCTGATTGGAGGGCTTCCTGCTTCTCGATAGGGTTTGATATTTGTTTCCAGGCTCCTAATGCCACATGCTCACGTCAGCACCGACTCTAAGCACGGTTGTTTACGCCCGTACAGAAACGTATCCGGCGTTCCCAACACGCCAGGAAGGAGACAGAGTTTCTTCGCCTCAAACGCACCCGTCTGGGCCTGGAGGACTTTGAGTCCCTCAAGGTGATTGGACGAGGGGCTTTCGGAGAGGTGAGCGAGAACACGTCTACACTAGCCAGTCGGGGGGAGTGGCTTATCCGCTGCTCAGATCTCCAGCTCGGTATTTAGTCGTTAGCGTCCCCGTTGAGCTTCTGTGTGATTCTCTTTTTGAATCCAGGTGCGTTTGGTGCAGAAGAAAGACACAGGCCACGTCTACGCCATGAAAATCCTCCGCAAGGCTGACATGCTGGAGAAGGAACAGGTGAGGAGGGGTTTCCAGGTTGGGAATTGTGCAGACAGGTGGTGTGAACACTGTCGGGTCTTTTCAGGAATGTATCGGTAATGTCCATCCTACGTTCTTATATTACTTAAGAGTTTCAACTCCCATCTTGTAGTGTCATGTACATGCATTGACAGTGTGTGTGTGTGTGTGTTGCAGGTGGGCCACATCCGTGCTGAGAGGGACATACTGGTGGAGGCCGACAGTTTGTGGGTGGTGAAGATGTTCTACAGCTTCCAAGACAAGATGAACCTCTACCTCATCATGGAGTTCCTGCCTGGTGGTAAGCCGAGCAACACTTATGTTTTCGCAAAGCTGCTAAACATTTGGGGTCGTTGAACAAGCCTCAGTGGCCAGAGCCCCGGCTGGTGTTTGGTTGGCTGTGGATCAGACTCTTGGTGTCTTGGGCTGCCCTCTACAGGTGACATGATGACCCTGCTGATGAAAAAGGATACTCTGACTGAGGAGGCCACTCAGTTCTACATCGCAGAAACGGTGCTGGCTATCGACTCCATACACCAGCTGGGCTTCATTCACAGAGACATCAAACCAGACAACCTGCTGCTGGACTCGAGGGTAAAGATGTCACTTTAGACTCACACTTAAAGATGTATTTAAAACAGAGCATAACACACACACCTAGACACACACACACACACACACCTAGACAGACACCTAAACGCACACATACCTAGACGCACACCTAGACACATTTACATTTTAGTCATTTAGCAGACGCTCTTATCCAGAGCGACTTACAGTAAGTACAGGGACATTCCCCCGAGGCAAGTAGGGTGAAGTGCCTTGCCCAAGGACACAACGTCATTTGACACAGCTGGGAATCAAACTGGCAACCTTCAGATTACTAGCCCGATTCCCTAACCTGACTCCCTAGACAGACACACACCTAGACGCACACCTAGATGCACACACCTAGATGCACACCTAGACACACACACACCTAGACACACACACACCTAGACACACAGACACCTAGACACAAACACACACACACACACCTAGACGCACACAGACACACACACACACTTCTGGGAACTACCACTGGACCAGTATGAATCACTGTGCCTTGTTCTGGATGTTCTAGGGCCACGTCAAGCTGTCTGACTTTGGGCTGTGTACTGGGCTGAAGAGGGCTCACCGCACTGAGTTCTACAAGAACCTCAACCACAGCCTGCCCAGTGACTTCAGTAAGCAAAGTCAGGCAACCCATTTCAATCAACTCTCTCCATTTACATTTTTGATTTAAAACAAAAAATCTCTAAATCTTTAATTGTCTTCTAAACGCTCAAGTATATTATACTGTAGAAATGTAATTCTAAGATGTGTATTTGATAGTATATAAATCATTGATATTATAGCACTCGCTGTATGATGAGCAGCTATTTGTGCAAGGGTCAAGATCATGACCCAAGGCTCATTTTCATCGGCACAGTGCTTAAGGAAGCCTATCTTACGATATGAAAGTGATTGATCCTGCGAGTGGTGTCACATGGTGCTCACGCACCTCTTTTGTTGACAGCATTCCAGAACATGAACTCTAAGAGGAAAGCAGAGACATGGAAGAGGAACAGACGACAACTGGTGAGTCTAGTATAGTTCAGTCCAGCAAGAGCAGTCACGTAATGTAAGGGAGTCAGATAGCTGAGCGGTTAGGGAATCGGGCTATTACTCAGAAGGTTGCCGGTTCGATTACCTGCCGTGCTAAATGGCGTTGTGTCCTTGGGCAAGGCACTTCACCCTACTTGCCTCGGTCGCTCTGGATAAGAGCGTCTGATAAATGACTAAATGTAAATGTAATAGCGGGAGTAGCTCTAAAGACGGAACTAGAAAGAAGGTGATCTAACTAACCGGGTGATGGGAATAGAAAAAATAGCAACAGGAAAATAAAGAGAATACCTTCATACTGAAGTAGTAATTCTGTCTCCCTCCCTGTCTTCCTCCCAAGGCCTTTTCCACAGTTGGCACACCTGACTACATTGCCCCGGAAGTCTTCATGCAGAACGGCTACAACAAGCTGTGTGATTGGTGGAGCCTGGGCGTCATCATGTATGAGATGCTGATAGGTGAGCACAATTTCTCTCGTTGAGGGAGCAATTTACTGTTGCTGTGTGAAAAGTACAATCCCTCTTTTCTTATATAACCGTTCCTGTTCTCATGACGTGTTGTGTTCCAGGGTACCCCCCGTTCTGCTCCGAGACCCCTCAGGAGACCTACAGGAAGGTAATGAACTGGCGGGAAACCCTGACTTTTCCTCCAGAAGTGCCTATCTCTGAGAGGGCCAAAGACCTCATCCTCAGGTAAGGACCTCCACCTGAATCACTGATGGTCCAGGTAGCACGTCTCAGTTCCCACACACACACACACACACACACACACACACACACACACACACACACACACACACACACACACACACACACACACACACACACACTGCCACCCCACACTACTACGATTGACAACTTGAGTTTTGAGTTTTTAGCAGTAACCCACACTGAAGCCAAAATGACCTTTTACAGTGCATACAAATTTCCTGTGTCAAAATTTAGAGCGTTGTAACCAAGTCTGTGCTCCTCTGCAGGTTCTGCTGTGAGGAGGAGACCCGGATCGGAGCCACAGGGATGGAGGAGATCAAGGCCAACGCCTTCTTTGAGGGAGTCGACTATGACCACATCAGGTACTATGACCCTCAGCTACGACCCCAATCTAGAACCGGTCACTGTGCCATGTAGAGGGACTCCACTAATTTTGGAGGACAGTTACATTGTAGTTAAGCATGGTTAATGTATTTGTAAAAGTGTGGTATTTGAACTTTGAAGTATCAACTGATTAACTTGTCGAGTTGAAATATTATCAGGAAATTAAATGCCTGTCTACTATTATTTCCCTCTATCCCTGTGATGTTATACCCTGGTTATTTTTAAGAGAGGCATTCCTTAGTTAGCTTCTTCGCTACAAAGTGCTGGATCTTCTTTCTAACCCATTCTCTCTTGTTCCTACAGAGAGAGACCAGCTGCCATTCCCATAGAGATCAAAAGCATCGATGACACGTCCAACTTCGACGAGTTTCCTGATTCAGACATCATCCAGCCCACAGGTAGCTGTGTCTCACTCTCACCAACCCCAAACACACAGGCCACAAATTCCCCCTGTTGTCTTTATGATGCGTTGCCTTCCATGGCTTTCATGGAAGGATCATTTTAAAGGAAGTTGTCTCCCCCCCCCCCCCCCCCCCACAGCAGCCCCGGTGGTGTCTAACCAGACGGAAGCGGACTTGAAGAACAAGGACTGGGTTTTCATCAACTACACCTACAAGCGTTTTGAGGGCCTCACCGCCCGCGGAGCCATCCCCTCCTACATGAAATCAGGGAAGAGATGAAGCCTGCAGCCGTCCCTTTGAAACTCCTCGCTCGCTCTCTCCATCTGCCTCCCTCGAGCTGGCGTCAGGGGGACACCACCGTTAGAGGACAACCCTTCGTCCCCTCAGATGCTAGGACAAACTAGACTCCAGAATGGAGGCCCCTTTTCGGTATGAACCCAGAGTGATGGAGATCTGGATGCCCTTTTTCCCACCCCCACTCTGCCCTTTTTTTGGCAGTGGTTTGGTCCAAGGACTCTGGATTCAATGAGCAGAGACGATTCCATTCACATTAGCGGGGAGGGTTTGATCTGTGTCCATGATGCAAATGGATAACAGGCCTCACCTTTTTCTTTTTTTTTTTTTTTTCTTTTTTTACATTAGTTGTCCATGTTCCAAGACCAGAACGCATTTATACCACAGAATTTTTACATGTGTGTTCCACCAAAGAGCAGTCTTGGAGGTGTTGCTAATACTTTAGCCTTCGTTTATCTTTACTATCATCGGTTTCAACTCATCTACGACTGATTCTATGCTTCAGCATGGACTGACTCGGCCCCCTTGTCACACCAGCAGACTACTGCAGGCCTTCTCTTTGACCCCCAGTACCAGCATCCTTCACTTCTCTCTGATTAACCAACACAACGTCTTATACTTGGCTGTGGCACCAGCAGTGGATTTGCATGTCTGTAAAGGGCTGTTAATGTCTGTACATTTTCAACTCTTCAAAATGTTTTTTTATTATACAGAAGTGAATTCATGCTTTTCAGGGACTGTGTAAACATGTTTTTAAACAGTTTTGTTTTTAGAGAGCTCTTTTCAAGTGCTTCTATGAGTTTGGAAACAACATTTTGACTGTTGAAAAATGTAGCTCCTAACCAAAGACTCAGAACAGATGTAGGCTTAATCTTGTCAAAATTAAGTCCTTATTTTTGAGTCTATGTGGGTAAGTTGTCTAATCTTTCTACAATTTAGATTTCTGAGCTGTTTCTTACATGGAAATATGCAAAAGTTAATAGCAATATAATCCACATAGTTGCACACTTTGATTCCTTAAAAAGAAAACACTTGATTGTAATAATCTCAGTAACCCAGACATTTAGATGCACCTCTTAGTGTCTTTTAGACAATCATCTGCTTGGTTCATTGTAGCGCCTTCATTCTGTGGAATCGGATTTAGAAAGTTGCATATCAAATTGCTTGTCTAAATGTGGCAGTTTGTGGAGCTGCAAGTCTTTAGCTAGAAAACATAAAGGGATCCAGAAAGAAGCTGTATGATGCCTTTCATCAATGGTTTCATCAACAGTTCAATGGAGTCAACTAGATTGAGGGTAGTCATTAAGATATTACCTATCCCCAGATATAAAAAAAAAATACATTTAAATTCTCTGAACGGTCTAGGTATGACACGTGCCGAAGTAGTAGTCAGGATAGCTGAAGGACAGCAGGAAATGACACCATTCCTGTTTTTTCACTTCCTGCCGTTTTAATTCTCTCTCGCCTTGGCGGGAGAATAACCGACCTGACATTCGTATGAAACGTGCGTCTCAACCAAGATGAGTGCACGTCACGTCTACTGGATTGTGTGTGTGAGTCCCCCACCTCCGAAGAGAACACAGCTGTGATGACAATGACAGCAGATCCAGGTCTGTCTAATTGTCTGTAGAAAACAAAACAAAAAAACCCCCACATGATCCCAAATGCTGTTGTTTAGAATTGAATGTAATCCATGGTTGTTGAAGAGTGACATTGATGCCACCCAAACTCCAGAATGCTGTCATATATGAATGGTATTGAGCCTGGACCACTGAAGTGGCGGTAAGGCTTCTGTCTCACAGGGTAAGATGTCGTCCTGTCCAAGTCTTTTCTGAATTATATGTCCAGTGTTTCCTGCTGGTGTGTCAGGATTGTGTGAATCCAGGCATTTTAGACGAACGAGTAACGAGAAATGTTTCTATGCTGGTCTCACTTGTTTTTCTTTTATCAACGCTTGATGTTGGGATGATCCTTCCGCGTGCTTTTCTGAAAGCGTTTGTGAGCGAGCAAGATGGTGAAGTGCAAATGATGCGGAATAAATCTTTTTTTTATTTTTTTTATTTATGCTGCTTGTGTGCGCGTGTGAATTTGAGGGATATGTGATTGTGTTCTTGTTGTAAGATCATGCGTTTTAGTTTGATAATGTTAGAATTTACACTGATGGGGTGGGGGGCTGTGTTAGGCTACTTATGTTGAAGACATGTAACCCTGTCTGTGTGCCCCTACTGTTTGAAAATGTGGAAACACTGTTCAAAACTCTTAGGATCGTCAAATTGTAAACAGAGAGGTGGGGGGGTCATTGTAATTAATTCACTGTTCTTGATGTGTGTGTGTGTGTGTGGGGGGGGGTTCTATCGTATAGTTTCTGCTATTGGACAATGAATAACTCTGCACTTAATCCCTGTGTTGTGTCCAGTGTAGACTGTTTGAATGAATGGACCCCACTGAAGCTTTCTAGTATTCTAGAGCTATTTTTAGGATCCCTGTACTGAACACTGCTCAACAAGGCTGTTTGCTGATTGTTGTTTGTTTTAGGTGGGTGGGGGGGTCACAATCCTTTGTTGTTTGTTTTAGGTGGGTGGGGGGGTCACAATCCTTTCTGTGTTTATGTAGTGGGCTAACTTAATGGGTACTTAATGGGTGGTTCTTCACCCTTGGGTAATTATTTACCTCCACCGAAAACATTTGTCGAATAGGTTTCTATTACTGCAGCCAAGTCAGTCTTAGCAATGCTTCTCAACTGGTCCATGGATACTAAACATACAGGAGTTTTATTGTAAAGGGGTGTGGTGTCACATGAAAAGCCAGTTTCTGAAGCATTTAAAGGAAACTGACTAGCCACACCTACACGCCCCTCTAATTAAACAAGGACAAGAAGTTAGCAGGACAAACCTGTTCTTCAAGACCCATCCTGGAAGTTGTCGGTCTAGGCAACAAAAGGTCTAGACATAATTTGTACCATAGACTGTAGAACTGGCAACACTGCATGGTTGAGATGTCACAAGTAGAATGTTTACTTGATTAGCACCCATGCAATTGGGGTAGCCTTTTTCTGCCTTAATGTAAGTTTTCTGGATTTGGTTTTTCTCTGGTAAATTTAAAGAGCACATTTGTACAGCCTGTTAATGGCAACCGGCTTGTGTCACTGGTGGTAGCAATAGCCTGCACTATAATGAAGGTAGACTAACAGCATTAAATAAAACACCAGTTTGTTTGAACCTGTGTTTTGTTTCCTGTTGTGAGTTTGGAATTCAAACACCCATTTGACCTGAGGGTCAAGTCTTTTTTCATTGGGATCAGTTTACTGAATGAGGACCATAATGGATGAGGATGGTTGAAGATTAGTGGGTAGAGTAATTCACTGCAGATCAAAAGGTCATGGGTTTAAATCAACCTCAGGTGTCTGCTAAATGTTACTGCATTACTCAAACTGGCTCTAGAGGGACAGTGGAATCACTATCTAACTGGCTGAAGCACAGGCACACAGACATCCCGTACTTGCAGCTATCCGTCTAAACTATACCTGCTGGAAATATCGAGAACTGAGCACTGTATGAAGTTGAAATTTGCCAGGCTCTCACAAGAAATACATTCAAACAGGTTTGCCGAAATTATTAAACATAGCAACCTAGCTGAGGTTCAGTGATGTGACATGTCAATAAAAAGTTTAATGTTTCTTTTATCTTTATTACTTCAAGGCACACATTCATCTACAGTAACAACAGGCTCAGATGTAGTTTTGTGATCGTGTTGAAAAAAACTACAAACATGGTCCCTCCTCCTAGTATATGGTTGTCATGTTGCCATGGGAACATGTAACTTCCAGTGGAATGTACTATAAAGTGTGAACTGGTTTCACTCATAGGCCTACAGAACACTCATGCCTACAACAGTAACAAAAACAGCAGGCACAGGATATAACATGACACACATACTATCAGGTCAGAGACTAACACAACATAATGTCATAAACGTGTTTGCATATACCGCACAGAGTATAAAAGCACTCTCCAAAATATACATCACTGACATCCAAAGCTAAGATTGATTGCAATAACAGTTTCATTCCAAACTATGAGACATTTGCTAGATAGACTCCATAGCCCTAGTTAAGGGTGGACAGTCTTGCGAGGAACACAGTAGCAAGACATCCAACATGCCCAACAGTACAAGCCCTTAAAATGTGCAACCCATCCAAGAACAAACCAAATGTTCCTCTTAGCAAAAATACTTTCACAGCAGGGGAGAGGAGGGGGAGGGTTGACAAATTTCACTGAATAGTCCAAGAGCCTCACAATGCTGATGAGAATGGATGGGGAGTAGCAGCATGTTCGATCAGGGTTTCCAGGAAATGCGGCAGGAGGGTGTTGTCCACACTTCTCAACTGTCATTGGCTGTGGTCTGGGTGGGCAGGAGAAGCATTCGGGATGGGGCGGGCCCATTGAGCCTGTCGAGCTCGTCTACCTGTGGCGTTGGCATGGTGCCAGCCCAGCTAGCCCCCACTTCCCCGGGTGCCGCAAGGTTGGGCACGCTCTTGCTGCGGACGCACTGGAAGTCAACGTGGCGGCTCTTCCCCTCCTCCTTCTCCCAGGACAGCTGGATGAAGGGCCGCTGGACGTAGTTGTAGATGACCTCTGACCTTCCGCCTGGGCGCCGTTTCACCTTTTCTTTACACGTGGGATACCCTGGGATACAAAGAACAGAACAGAAAACAACAGAATGAATAATACAAAATAAATAGATTTGAGTATTATTTTTTTCAGGAGAAGGGGAATGAATAAGGCAATATAAATGAGTATAAACATAAACTCACCCTCGATGCCTATACGGATGTTCTTCAGACCCCTCTCCTTCAGCAATGCTTTGGCCACATCCCTGTTCTCTATGTACTTAAAGAAGCGGTAGAGCTTAGAGCTGTATAGAACTGGGAAGGAAAACAGAGAAACCCATTATCATTAGCATTCTAGGACACCAGATAGTGACAATTAGCATACTAGGACACCAGATAGCCCATTAGCACACTAACACACCAGGCAGTGTGCATTAGCATACTAAGACACCAGACAGTGTGCATTAGCATTAGCATACTAAGACACCAGACCAGCGCATTAGCATCTGTCTTCAGATTGAAGTGGTGGCTGGTAAACGTGTGTTATATGGACACACACGGAAGCTCTTCATGTAGAGGTAGCTTAATTATTACCCTTCTCTGAGGCATGGTCACATTAAGCCACACCCCTCCACGTGTATCCATGGAAACGTGGCACTCACTTTGGGAATACTCCTCCCCCATTGGTGGAGGGTGCTCCTCGTCCCAGTCCACAATGTCATCGTCAGCGAGCACCACAATGTGACATTCCCTCTCCCCTCCCTGGGCGCACGCCACCATGGCAGGGACCACCAGGTCTTCCAGGAAGTCCTCAAACTGCTTCCGTGCCCCGTCATTGGACAGCTCGTGCAGCAGGGCGCCTGGGAAACAGGAAGTGGATGTTGGAAGGCAGAGAGGATTTTTTGAACACCAGACATTACCAGTACCTGTCAGTTCGCCGGGCCAAATTGTAGATTACCAACCCCAACCAAAGGAAGTGAATGCGTCAATAGTAAACACCAATAAAGTTGTTGAAGGAGGTACAGTAACTGCGTTTAAGAAGAGAGAGCGGGCGTTCTCACTCAGGTCGCGACACTTGACGGTGCTGGCGTTGAAGTTGATACAGAGGTAGTCACATGCTTCTCTGAGCTCAGCCACCAAGACACCATCAGGACACCTCATCACACCCGTCTGATAGAAGGTCTGACAGGGACAACAAAAAGTGGACGGTTCACGTGTTGAACGTGGTCACGGTGTCTTTCAGACTGAGATAACAAGACTGTTCGGGAGGAGAGAATTTGATTGGCTGTTGTTTAATTGCGGTTCTGGGGTCTGTGTGTGTGTGTGTGTGTGTGTGTGTGTGTGTACATACTCACCAGTATGACCTGAAAGACACTGGCGCTGATGCCCTCTGTAAGTTCATATTCTCCTTTCCCGTTGGGTCTGGTGAAGTTGTGCTGACGTGCTGGACCGAACATTCTGCATTGACAATATCAACCGTTAACCTATTGAAGCTCCTAGAATTTGCTTCTGCCATTTTTCATGTGAACCAGTTCCACCAAAACTCAATGAAACAGTTGTATGGCACATCCACAAGCATGGGTATAGCTTAGTGGTGGAGCATTTAGCAAATCAAGAACTCGTAGGTTCAAATGCCCCTCTGTACGCCGCTTTGGATGAAAGCGTATTGCTATCTGAACACACTGCTACTGTACCTTCCAAGCATGGTGTCGGGGTGAGCTGTGAAGGCGGAGGGGTCAACCACAAAATGGCTGCCGTCCACTACTAGTGTGACTCTCTCATGTTGGGCCCCAGGCACTTGGTCTCTTGGTCCACTCATGGCTTCTTCTCAACCTGAAGGACAGTCACAGTGCACATATGTCACCATCTTTCACATACTCCACACATTACCAAACTCAAGGTAGGTCAGGTCAAGTGTTATTTAGAGGACATTTTAAATAATACTCTTGTGTACCAGCTTTTATGCTATTCGGTTTTAGTCCAAACCATATTACAGACAAAGGCCATAGCCATGATTTTTAATGATAATTTCGGACAGCGTGCGTGGTTGCCTGTCGTAACATAGCACATTTATATTGATATATTGGGGGGGAAATTATGACCAGATTTGAATATTGGGGGGGATGTCCCCCCCCCCAATATGTATTATGATTACGGGCTTTTTACAGACTCATGGTCTGGATAATACACAGGCGAAATGACAAAAAAAACTGCACAGCTACTGAATCATCTAAAGAAGAAATCAGCAATACATGGGGAAACACATGAAGGCCTGATTAACAAGACATTTCAGGCCTTTTAACAGCTGATCTGCGTACAGATGATAGGGTTCCTCACCGGATGTAGTCTCTGCTCCAGACGACTGTTACCTCTGTAAACAGTATGGATCTGGCCACTTTGAGATCACTTGTGCACTGGCTTTTCAGAGATCTGTTGGAAAGCAGAGAAGATATTTTAACCCCAGACATTACCTGTAAATTCGCCGGCCAAATTGTAGATTGCTAACTCCGAATAACTCTGTTATAGTTTTAATATTCCTGTGGGGAACAAGTCAATTATTATTTTCTCGAATTTAATGTCTAACCGTGTTTTAGTTAATGTCTACCCAAACCATGTTAAGCTAAATATTTAACAGGCACATTCACATGCGCATGTTCAATATAGCCAACTCGTTAGTATCAGGCTAATTAATGGTTGCAATCGGCCAAACGGGATTGTCTTGTTTCGGTAATGCTAATCAGTTTGTCCACATTTACTCTGTTTAATTAAGAACTCAATCTAACAAAAGAACAGAGCTAACAAGAACAGCTAAGTTTGTTAACAAGGACGATTCATTGTTCGTTTTACCACCAGGTGTCGACAAGCAGGTAGCGTCAATACATTGCTATAGGCTACGTACACCGAATGTTAAGCTATGTATTACATTTGCGTTCGAGAATACCCGGTGCGTTGAAAAACCATGTACAAAAACTGTAATAGGGCCTTGATTTGAAGATTGTCTGTGACAGATTAAACGCAAAGCAATTTGGGTCAGTAGTTCTACACAATAATATATGTACAGCAAATATGCTTTGTCATTTGAACTAGGACAAGTTGCTACATGTTGCATGAAGAAATGCCAAAACTTACGTCTGTTTCATGTCATCTGTTCAGCTATTACAGGGCGCATGGTATCGTCGGGACTGCAGGCTATATTTTGTGTACCACCTAGTGTGGTTTCAGACGATTAAGACATATGTTAACCGTTCGTAGAAATGATCTTGATAGCCTACACACAATCTCTGGCGTATTGTAGCCTACGCTTGTCGAGGATAGCCTACAAGTCGTTGACGGCTGAATCACATTCCCACCGCATCTGTCATAGGGGAGGGCTCCAACCGTAGCTTATGGTGCAACTGCGCAAGCATCCGAATTCTGCATTGAATCGGTTTCTTTTTAAATCGTAAGATTCCCACTAAAATACACCTCACTGTGTTTATCTAAGCATATTTCCATTTCCATGTGGGCAATATAAAAATAACAAATAGCCTACACTGAAGTAAAACGACAAAAAAGTCTATTTTTTAAAGTATTTTTTATTTGAGCATAATTACGAGAAGCCTGGAAGATCATAAACTACAAACTGTCTTTAAAAAAGAAGAAAAAAAAACATTTATATAGGTGGATAACATGTTTTAAAAAGAATGTGGCTTCATAATAGCTAATAACAATAACAGTCGACCTGCAACTCAGAAAGGGTAATATAATTTAGACTGACATGAGAGCCTTGTGATGTTGCGTTACAAATTGTGACAACCTGTTCTTTAGCTTCATTTGTATCGTACGACCCTGGAGTGAACAATCAGGTTATTTTCTTAAGAGGCCAAAGAGGTATATTGGTAGTCATGAGACCCTTCCTGGAATGTAGAATATAGGCCTAGTGGAGCAGAGACCAAATATTACAAATACAAATGATGAAAAGTCGATGAGTGATTCACTGTGAATAGGAAGTGTGTGTGTGTGTTCTAATGAAACACACAGGACATGACCATCCTCTGACTTTTTCGTGATTGTTTAGACTCTAGAGATCATGTGCAAGGTTGTTTTTTTTGTGGACAAAATATAGCAACACTGAAAGAACCATTTTTATCTCGTTTTATTTATAAAACCAGATCACAAGCCATGTTAAAACAATCAGAGAAGAAACAGAGGAACATGGTGAATTTCTGATCATCTCTGTAAAATAAGACTGATGAGACATAATAATCAAGGTCACACAGAGACATTGTTGCTCTGCTTTCTTTTGAAAATCAGACTGAAAACAGAACCCCCAAGAGAGAGCATGTTCACTTTGAGAAAACAAGACACAGATAAGACATCATTCTACTCGACAACATACTTTTCAGAAAGACACTAAATAGATGACCAAAGATATTTAAAGTGCTTCTTCAAAAGGACACCCACACAAACAGCGGCACCCACACACACACTAAATCAGCAAACCATGGTTCATCGTATACTTGTCATGCTACTTCCACGCCTTAGTCCAAGCAAACAAGCACCCACCCACCCTAACACACCCCAACCCCTCTGCCAGAGGCAACTGGGATTTTTCAGAAGAAGGAAATGATAGGACACAGTCAGCGTCACCGATCATCACTGATCATGAGGGGACACTTACGGTTTGTAAACAAAGGGGATATGTCTCATTGCTAATTAGAAGTGGTCCACAGAGGACTGCTAGGACAACTAGCATGCAGCGCGAACAATTTATCTTTTTTTTGTATTTGCAAATGTCTGCCCGTGAGTTTATCTTAAAAGGTGAGTTTAGCACGTCTTAGCAAATATTCTGGGGCTATACTAGGAAGAACATTTTTTTAGGAAACTAACATTTGGCATACTGTACAGTTAGTCAACTGAACACCTAAGTGTATCGTTCAAAGTCCCAACCCTTCATAGAACTTAAGTATATTAATTGAAAAAATAAATTAATGGCAACATAAAGTGACACACACAAGTAAACAAAGGAAAAAAGTAGTAGTGCAACTTTGGGCTGGTATTTTGAAACCGGACTACTTTTCACAATGACAATAAATGGCCAAGAATAAGCATCAAGCTCACATCCAATGGCACAATTTAAAGTTTTTCGGTGGTCAAGAGAAGAAAGAAAAAATTCTGTTTAATTTGTAAGTAGATTTAACTTTTCAAACAGACAGCATGCCAGTATTATCTTACTGCCATCCTTCTATCCAAAGGTGGGTCAGGCTCTGTCTAACGGAGAACACAAGTGGCTCATCACTCTGAGGTACCAACCGGACCAGGAGGAGTAACAGTGACAAGGTGTGGGTGACAGGAAGTGACATCATTCCTCCAAGACCATGGTTGTCATAGGCACTCTGCGGAAGAAGAAGCTGGATCCTCGAAAGAGATTTCCCTGCAGGAAAGCAATTACAAGGAGCTTCATGATATGTATCTTGCTGGCACTGTGCCCTCGCTGACAGTGTCTCTAATGACCTCAAATAGAGGCCTGAGAGGCATGTCAAGTACTCAGAGATTTCCAGATACACTTAGCCTGTCATATCAGTTGAATATCAGTTTTGAAAGGGGAGCTGTGTACCTGTTGGCTCAGGTGACTCCAGCAGTGGACCCAAGATTTGAAGATAGGAGAGTTCGGAGGAAGACCTGCCATCAATCTGTAAACACACAAACACACACATGCTTTATTTGAATCCATCAATTAAATTAATTTGGTTGAAAAAAGGAGGGAGGGAATTCCTAAATGTTGAAAGATGCTTAGGGGTATTATTGATGTTGTTTAATGCCGAACTTCCCGTGACAGCTAAAACAGGGCGTTGTCCTTCCAGCTATACCTGAATCCTCTTTTGGGCGTTCCAGGAACAGGGACATCATGACACTGTCTGAACATCTGAGCAGTCTGTCATTACTGTTCTATGGGCTTTAAATAACTGGATTGTTATGTACCTTTTGAATGAGACAAAAGGACCCTGTCCTGATATGAGTTCAATGACAGTGAATGGCAATACTATTTGGAAATTACAATATTCTTTTAATATTAGCCAACATTTCCATATACAGTCAAGTTTAAATGACCATGGTCCTGATTTTAATTAATTTACATTTGGGTCATTAGACATACATCGGGTGTAGGCTACTGTGTAGGCCTATAATGCGCCGATTCCATAAACGGTAACAACTAGTCAGTTATGGAATGTGTGTTACGTGTGAAATGAGTGATTTGGATGTTGCGCAAGAAAGAACGACGTAATTGTTAGGCTTTTATGACGCACACTTCCATCAAAACAGGTACATAATTTGAATTACAGCACCATCGTAAAATTAGTCAGTTGGTGTGTTTTATAAATGAGCGGAGCAGGCACGTAGTCAAATGTTATTTTCTCATCCTAGTAGACAAGACTGTTGGATCATTTTAATTAATTGCGACTTGTTAGAGATCTTAATTTATTATTAGTTTTATTTATTTACCTAAACACTATAGATATGTGCTTGAAATTATTTAATGGGACTTTAGCGGTCATCAAGCCAGCAGACGGCGGAAAAGTAATCTTCGTCGTTCTCCAGGTGAGGATGTCTCAGCTTGTCTGTCAGTGTTATTACCGTCAATGTCGTCGATAGTTTAACAACTGTTTTTGATATGCATATTTGATATTTTGTTCTTAAATATGGTAATGAACACTCCAAAATCCATTTCAAAACATTGAACATAATGGAGAAAAACAGCGATTAGGCCTACATCGTTAAAACTAACAAATACTTTTATTTTTTGCATGTTACATGATGGTGACAGGAAAATTGTCACCAAGACCTCAAGTATGGTGGTCTTAAACTTTTCATCAAAATCTCGTCAAGCTGTTAGGTGAGGAACATGAAAACAAACCTGCTTTGCTGAAGTCTAAGTATTGTGGTCCCTTGCTACATTAGAAAGAGCGCCACAAAAGGTAATGTCTTTGATTAAAACAACGTTCCAGTTCTGTAAGGGATATTTGGCTTGTTGGCAGTGGAATATTTCGGCTGTACAAAAAATAATTTCTGTAGTCTTAATTTTAAAAATCTGTACAGAGGATCCTACCTTAAACACTTATCTTTTTATGTCTGGCCGACATTGTCTGCTATTGTTTATCCCTATGAAGGGTTCAATATTGGACCATTTACTAAAATATCCTTGTCCATCATAGGAGGGAATAATCCTTCATAGTAAAACATTTGGCCTAACATTTTGTTTAGAATAGGGACTCTTTCTTATCAATTGAGCCATATTTGTCAAGAAATTGATAAGAGTCTGAAAAGCTTCCTAACTTCTAAACAAAAAAATGTTTACTACAAAGTCATATTCCTTTCTATGACAGATCAACTGAGAAGAACTTACAATACAGGAAGTATCAAAATACGCATAACAATGACAGTTAGGCTTAAAGTAGTATTATGCAGCATTGGTCAAAGTGTGTTTGCGATGTTCGGTAAACCAGTAATGTCCTGCCGGAGGCGCCCACTGGTTTGGAAATGTAGCCTAATACACCGTTACTAAGACAACAGCTCCTGTGGAGCCTTCTTGGATCTGTTTAGGAGATAGAATATAGTCTCCAGTAAAGACAGATTAGATTTCTCCGTAGAAACAGAATGTATATTGTATGGATTGTATAGAGAGGTTATGTTATAAGGAAAATACACCATGGTTTGCTTCAAGCTTCGTTACGAAGAGCAAGTATATCCAAGGTCAAGGTCAGGTTTTTTTTGTTTTTTGTCATTAATTGTGTTTTATATTTACAAAATGTACTTTTTTTACCGGTGCTTGAAAGAAAAAGAAAGATATTTTTATATCTACTTATAAGATCTATCTTTACCTCTTAAAATCTGGAATGTTCCATCTTATCTCTGTTATGCTGAACAACCAGTAAGACCAGTAAACCACACATAAATACATTCTACATTTTGGGAGGATGTGTTAAATTTGTTTTCAAGTGTGTCATGAGTGTACTTCAACATGAAGTAACTGCTCAGTAACTGCTCAGTAACTGCTCACTACTACTTCATGTCTCCAGACAACCGTGACATTGTTATCGGAATCACAAATCTAACCCACAGAGAAGATAGGGACTGTCATCACCTCTAATCCATCTATCAATAGTCTGTTGTTCTCTATCTACAGAAACTCCAGCAATGTTTTTTTTTGGAAAAGTACGTTGAGGACAACACCCTCCAGATTCCAACGTTATCATCATCACAAAGATCTGCCTTTGTTCTCATCCTGTGTTATTTTGCAGACGGTATCATAAAAAGTCTCGGTTGAAAGGCTAAGACCACAATTCAAAGAGGATGCCAATCTCATCTGAATGACAAATTTTCTACAGATACCAGACGCTTTTGAGTACCTCCGTGCATTCTTTAAAGGTAAACTGAAAAGGATCCTCTTCCTATTTACAGACAACGCAAACACAATACAACTCTGCCTCGTGATTGGCTAATTACATGGTCATTAAGTGAGTCAGGGAGGAAGGATGACACTGTGAAAAGTCAATAATAAGCTTGGATGTACTTGTATTAAGTTTGTTCTCTTGTCTGTGAACGGACAGCCGGGTCGACGGCCGTGTCACTTTGACAGTTTGCTTTTAAAATTCCACCGGACAATTTTCCAAACTTAAATTAGAAAAATTTCCAAAACTGGAGAAGACAAAGAATGAGCTCCACTTGGCAAGTTTTCACTGACTTGAAATTTCTCACGTTTTTGTTTTTGTTTAGAAATATGTTAAATAGGAAGATCGAGATAGAAAATGTACTCTGCTGTTGCATAGGTGTTGCAAACTAAACATAATAATAACTTAAACAAGATTGAACTGTACTTAACTTGTTAGTTAGCTAGAAATGTACACACCAAATAGAGATATCTAGATAGTAGATGCATTAATCACTGCATGGTATTTACATTTTTACATTTAATTAGTTTCCTAGATTTATGCTCACCAGATTGAGGTAGATAGATAGGAGCTACATAATTGTATTATGTACATTACTCATGTACTTATGTATGACATTGTAATGGCCTACTCCTGTCTTCTATCTAATTTCCTGTTCTTACCTTCTCTACAGACCACCATTCTGTAATTGAAGAGGATTTTGTGATGGTTATCTTGTCAACAGTACCACATAAATCTTATCTTCCTCAAGTTACAATTAACAAACCGCAATCTAAATTTCTCTTCATGAGTGACATGAGTTGCGTATTACACATTTCCCTTACCAGTCTTTCTACTCTGTATTTTTCCAGCCTAAAGTCTGCATCCAAGAAAGATTTCAAGAAGTAAACAGTCGCCTACATTTTGGTCATCTTCAAGAGGATCAGCATTTTACTTTTTCACCTGACGTGTCCGTACTATTCCTTGAAGCGCGCGCAACCTGGAGTTTTGAACACCCGACATTGCACGTCCTTGGGTCATCATGACTAATACACCTGCGGAATTTTTACTTAATATAGTGCCCGGTTCTCGAGATATTCAAGCCACAGACACACACACACACACACACAGATGTGTGTGCCTTTATGGTTAAAAAAATATGCCCTTCTGTTCTTTGTTCTGCTTGCATTCCGTTCTGCTCTGTGGGATCATTTGACACAAACTTTTGAAAACTAGCTCGCATGGGTGAATTTCCTTGGTTATTTGCAACAAATGAATTAGGTAGTTCAGTAGAGATTATCTTGTTGTTTTTTTGTCTCAAATAACCAAACAGAAGAACAGCAGAACTGTGTGTGAGTAGAACCAGTGCACGTCTATTAAATGACAGCTTTGTAAGTAGGTGCTGCCCTGAGTAAATTATCAAGTTAGAAAGAAATAAAATAATAATGAGGGCGCGCCCTTCAAGGCTTCCATACTGTTCAAACCACTCAAATGATGACTTGTTGACAAATGATGACAGATTTTTTCAAGCTCAGAGGACATGACGAAACTAGATCTTGTGAGTTTTTTTGATTGTTTTCACTCAAGCATAACTTGTTAGTTAGGAGTCAGGGAGTCAGATGGCTGAGCGGTGAGGGAATCGGGCTAGTAATCCGAAGGTTGCCAGTTCGATTCCCGGTCATGCCAACTGACGTTGTGTCCTTGGGCAAGGCACTTCACCCTACTTGCCTCGGGGGGAATGTCCCTGTACTTACTGTAAGTCGCTATGGATAAGAGTGTCTACTAAATGTAAATGTAGTTAGCTAGATTTCTACTGACCAGATATCTACATTGGTGCATAATAACTCAATTACAATTGCAAATAGAAAGCAAACAAATGCATTGCTATTTGTTTTAATGTACAATATACCTAATGTACCTAATGTACATGGACTCTATAATGATAATTGATCAAAACCAATTTACAGTCTATTGTTTTACATTTTGCCACTTTTTCTCATGTCTACAGACCACAACCCACTCACTTCAAAAGAATCCGCATTCGACAAGACTACAGGATACATCAGACCATGCTGAGTTACACATTAGATTTACTTAAACTAATTCAGAAGCATGTAAATCACTAGTCTTTTAATGTTTCCTTTCTACAGCCGTCAGACTGCATCCAAGAACAATTTAAGAAAGGAAATGGTGTCAACAGAAACAGTTTCGTACATTTTGCAACTCAACAAGAGGATCTGCATTCTACATCCGTATTAATCCGCGACAAATTTTAAATGTGATTCTCAGAAAACATGATGAAGTGGTTGAGATTGCGATGCCTCGACAGCTACATCATGTTACTGAATATCATGTACAAATCTACAGAGGGGTCAAGCACTGTGCTCTCTGCCTTCTCAACTCTGTAGATGTAAATTAGTGCTTTTTAAAAGGGAAACTCAACAGGATAAAGTTGTTATTGGCTCTTTACAATGAGAGTGTTGCTATAAGAGCAGGTTTCAATTGTGAGGAGTCAATAATAATAGGAGGACGTTTAGTTGGTTAAACTCACTCCTTTGTATCAATACCGCCCTCCTGCGTTGTTGAGTTGTTCGCGGTTCAGTGTTGTAGCTGGCTAAACGTTGTTTATGAGAGGTGGTCGGTCGTGTACCCATGTCAGAAAACACAAGATCAGATCCAGGAGGGGACAAGTGAGGAAGGAAGCAACATTTTTGAGAAACACAATTACACGTGTGATGATTGATTACAATTTCACTGGAAGTACATTTACATCTCAAATGAAGCCATTCTTTTCAACCTCAGAAGACTAACTCCACTGTTACATGGAATGATGTAAATTGATATTGGCATGAGTATATCATTTGTTTGACGAACTTCATGAAACCTTTCTAGTTAGTTAGATGTCCACTGTCGAGTAGATATAATAATAATAATACTGTAGATATAATTGCATGATATATTACTAATTTCACAGTAGATTGTACCTCACATATGTAAGGCTTTAGGGTACCTGTTGAAACTCCTGACTTCTGTGTAATCTCCTGTTCTTATCTTTGCAGATTACCCACTCTGTATTTGAGGAACATTTTGAGATTTTCATCTTGTCAACTGTTAGAAATATTAATCTATCAAGAAGCATTGCACAGTCAGTCGGTGAACAAGTTAAGAACCACTTCAATCATCTCAGCTAAACTGCTTCAATAACCATTACAATCCACACTCTACATTTCTGTTTATGAGTATCAGCTTATGACACCAATTGAGTTGTACACATTTCACTAACCAGTCTTTCTACTCTGCATTTCTACAGCCTAAAGTCTGCATCCAAGAACAATTTCAAGAAGTAAACAATGTCCACAGAAACAATCGCCTACATTTTGCTACTCTTCAAGAGGATAGGCATTTTACTTTTTCACCAGACCTTTTCTGGCCAAACTATTCCGTAAACCGCGCAACATGGACATTTTCGAACGTGATTCTCAGTACCGGGGCAAAGTGACTGAGACTGATATCTCAACAGATTTCTCATCTTACTGAATGACTAGCAGTTTACTAACAGTTGAAAGTTAGCTTGCGTGGGTGAATTTACTTGGTTATTTTCAACAAATTAATTTAAGTCGTTCAGAAGAGATCTCATTTGGACGACTTACAGATATGTTTTTTTTTTTCATTTTTCAAACTCAGAGGAGTCGCTGACATGAACATGAAGACAAGAAAATATATCAATGTGAGTTTTTCATATTTTTTTCTCTGAAACATAACTTATTAGTTAGATCATTTCTATCAACCAGATGTCTACAGTACACTGGTAGGCCTAGAAAGTATATTACAATTGCAACATACATACTGTAAATCTTGCTATTTGTTTTACAGTACAATACACCTCATGTATGTTGGTATTGATAATAATATCAGATTTTATTTTAATTCTGACACACTTCCTTCCATCCCTCCAGAACACATCAAAAGTATCTACATTCGACAAGACTAAAGGATACATCAGACCATGCTAAGTTACACATTAGATTTACTTATATTTACTTAAACTAATTCAGAAGCCTGTAAATCACTAGTCTTTTAATGTTTCCTTTCTACAGCCGTCAGACTGCATCCAAGAACAATTTAAAAAAGGAAATATTGTCAACAGAAACAGTTTCGTACATTTTGCAACTCTACAAGAGGATCTGCATTCTACATCCGTATTAATCCGCGACAAATTTTAAATGTGATTCTCAGAAAACATGATGAAGTGGTTGAGATTGCGATGCCTCGACAGCTACATCATGTTACTGAATATCAAGTACAAATCTACCCTACAGAGGGGTCAAGCACTGTGCTCTCTGCCTTCTCAACTCTGTAGATGTAAATTAGTGCTTTTTAAAAGGGAAACTCAACAGGATAAAGTTGTTATTGGCTCTTTACAATGAGAGTGTTGCTATAAGAGCAGGTTTCAATTGTGAGGAGTCAATAATAATAGGAGGACGTTTAGTTGGTTAAACTCGCTCCTTTGTATCAATACCGCCCTCCTGCGTTGTTGAGTTGTTCGCGGTTCAGTGTTGTAGCTGGCTAAACGTTGTTTATGAGAGGTGGTCGGTCGTGTACCCATGTCAGAAAACACAAGATCAGATCCAGGAGGGGACAAGTGAGGAAGGAAGCAACATTTTTGAGAAACACAATTACACGTGTGATGATTGATTACAATTTCACTGGAAGTACATTTACATCTCAAATGAAGCCATTCTTTTCAACCTCAGAAGACTAACTCCACTGTTACATGGAATGAGGTAAATTGATATTGGCATGAGTATATCATTTGTTTGACGAACTTCATGAAACCTTTCTAGTTAGTTAGATGTCCACTGTCGAGTAGATATAATAATAATAATACTGTAGATATAATTGCATGATATATTACTAATTTCACAGTAGATTGTACCTCACATATGTAAGGCTTTAGGGTACCTGTTGAAACTCCTGACTTCTGTGTAATCTCCTGTTCTTATCTTTGCAGATTACCCACTCTGTATTTGAGGAACATTTTGAGATTTTCATCTTGTCAACTGTTAGAAATATTAATCTATCAAGCATTGCACAGTCAGTCGGTGAACAAGTTAAGAACCACTTCAATCATCTCAGCTAAACTGCTTCAATAACCATTACAATCCACACTCTACATTTCTGTTTATGAGTATCAGCTTATGACACCAATTGAGTTGTACACATTTCACTAACCAGTCTTTCTACTCTGCATTTCTACAGCCTAAAGTCTGCATCCAAGAACAATTTCAAGAAGTAAACAATGTCCACAGAAACAATCGCCTACATTTTGCTACTCTTCAAGAGGATAGGCATTTTACTTTTTCACCAGACCTTTTCTGGCCAAACTATTCCATAAACCGCGCAACATGGACATTTTCGAACGTAATTCTCAGTACGGGGGCAAAGTGACTGAGACTGATATCTCAACAGCTTTCTCATCTTACTGAATGACTAGCAGTTTACTAACAGTTGAAAGTTAGCTTGCGTGGGTGAATTTACTTGGTTATTTTCAACAAATTAATTTAAGTCGTTCAGAAGAGATCTCATTTGGACGACTTACAGATATGTTTTTTTTTTCATTTTTCAAACTCAGAGGAGTCGCTGACATGAACATGAAGACAAGAAAATATATCAATGTGAGTTTTTCATATTTTTTTCTCTGAAACATAACTTATTAGTTAGATCATTTCTATCAACCAGATGTCTACAGTACACTGGTAGGCCTAGAAAGTATATTACAATTGCAACATACATACTGTAAATCTGGCTATTTGTTTTACAGTACAATACACCTCATGTATGTTGGTATTGATAATAATATCAGATTTTATTTTAATTCTGACACACTTCCTTCCATCCCTCCAGAACACATCAAAAGTATCTACATTCGACAAGACTAAAGGATACATCAGACCATGCTAAGTTACACATTAGATTTACTTATATTTACTTAAACTAATTCAGAAGCATGTAAATCACTAGTCTTTTAATGTTTCCTTTCTACAGCCGTCAGACTGCATCCAAGAACAATTTAAAAAAGGAAATATTGTCAACAGAAACAGTTTCGTACATTTTGCAACTCTACAAGAGGATCTGCATTCTACATCCGTATTAATCCGCGACAAATTTTAAATGTGATTCTCAGAAAACATGATGAAGTGGTTGAGATTGCGATGCCTCGACAGCTACATCATGTTACTGAATATCAAGTACAAATCTACCCTACAGAGGGGTCAAGCACTGTGCTCTCTGCCTTCTCAACTCTGTAGATGTAAATTAGTGCTTTTTAAAGGGACACTCAACAGGATGTAGTCATAATGAACCAAGGAGCTTCTTCCTGTGTAATAAAGTCTTCATTTACCAGACACTTTAAATCAAAAACACACAGGGGAGGGGGGATTTGAACCTGCAACCTCTCAAACTGCAATCAAATCCTCTCCGACTGAGCGATACTCATCCTGACAGAAGCATCAACATATTACAACCCTGCCCTCTTTATTGGGTCTTTACAATGAGAGTGTTGCCATAACAGCAGGTTTCAATTGTTAGGAGTCAATAATCAAAGTCTAGGTGGGCTTGCATTATGTTTATCCTCTTGTCTGCGAGTGGGCTGTCTGGTGCAAACGAGTTGGTTAAACTCACTCCTCGTTGTCAATAGCCCAACCTCCGGGCTGCGATATTAAGTTGTCTGCATTTTCGCGGCGTAGCCAAGATCGAACCCGGGAGATGACAAGCACAGGAGGAAATAATACTGACGGGAAACGGAATTTCAACAGAAGACAGAAACTTATGTTGTTACCTTCTGACATGTGACCATGTCAGAAGGTAATAATCAGTCATGTGACCATGTCAGAAGACCCAAGATCCAATCCAGGAGTGGAAGTGAAAGTGAGGAACACATTTGCGATGCATTATGATTCTGTATTATATGGCAACGACAGTACGAGCGCTCTGATTGGCTAATGGGTAGTCATTATGATTCTGCATTTCAGGTTGCACTGGACATCCTTGAATCTCAAATGAAGTAATGTCTTCAACTTCACTGAAGTCTCAGACTCCACAGCAGGAACGTGGAATGAGGTAAAGATAGTTAGCTAAATGTCCACTGACCAGATATGTAGAGATGTCTGTAAAGCTTTACAATAATGGTAAACGCCGATCTGCTGTCTTGTTTAATCTCCTTTCCTTTCCGTCTCTACAGACTACCAGGCTGTATTTGAAAAGGATTTGGGGAAGATTACCCTGTCAACTGAATCTACAAATTCCACCAATATGCACCACACTCTATATTTCTCTTCAAAAGTATCAGCATTTGACTAGACAACGGAATATAAAGTGTCAGAATATTATATATTTAACTAACTAATGCAAAAGCATGTTCATCACAAGTCTCTCTATTCTTATGTTCTACTGTCCACAGACTGCATAAAAGAACGATACAAAAGAGAATGTCATCAGCCAATCAGTCAACAGTCATCACATGATGTCATCAGAAACAGTCACATCAGTTTTGCTACTCAGCAAGAACATAAGAATTTGACTTTTTCGCGTGCTATTTTTTTATAGTTTTCTTCAGAAGCGCACAAACCTCGAACATTTCTAAAGCAATTCTCAGTAACATGGTAAAGTGTCTGAGAGTCTGATACCTCGACAGCTATATCATCTTACTGAATAACAAATACAAATCTGTAAATGGAACATACTATATTTGTGTTTTTTAAGGGTCAATTCTAAATCCAAGTCAGACCATCAAACAACTTACCCACAATTGTTTACTGCCATAAGATCTGCCACCAGCATGAAAGGATATGTCAACACGCTCACTGCGATCTTGAGTAAAGAGAAGGCGAATAAGACAAAAAATATATTTTAGATAAACACTGAAGTATTTTTGGACTTTGGAAAAGTGCTGTTTAAGGAGTGTGGTGTGTTGTGCAGTAGTTCAACCTCTATCAAATGTCAAGAAAAGATGTACTGCAGGGATAAAACACTGAAATTCCCTCAACTTACCCCCATCACAAACTTAGTGTAGCTTCTCACTGCTGGTGCTTGGCTGAACTGCAAAAACAAATCACAAGGATGTGATGTTTTATCTGAGTTATATGTTTGCAGTTGCCATAGTAATTCGATTGAAATTCAAATCGAATGTCGTATTTTATCTGACACCTTGTTCCAAATAATCACATTCATCCACATGTTCCCCCACCTGGCCTCTCTAAAGTTGTTCATTGGTTTAATGATCCTTTCAGTGATCCATGTTCCCTTCTCTGCATCTGTTTGCTGTCATTTCTGAGCTCTGGGGCATTTGCCCCCTGTGGGCCCTGTCCCAGTGTTGAGTTGCCTGGTGCCATCCCCACTGTATACCCTTGGCTGACCAACCCTGACCTCACCTCAGAGAGATGGAGGCCCCTGAATCCAAGACTCTGCCTACCTGGAGGCAATCCAGCTAGACCAGCTACAAAGATCTCCAGTCAACCTACATGATATTTGACCCTGGGACTTGTTGAACTGCTGTCAAATGGTCTTCCACTGAGCTATCCCCATCCCCATCCATCAACTATAGATCATAAAACATACCTTCATGAATGAGCATGTAATTTAAATAAATATATTCTGGATACATCTTTGACTTCTTTGTGAGCAAGTACACTAATACTCTAATGGTAAAGTAAAACGTGAGAGATCAGCAGCTGTGTTTGGCGGGCTCGGAGGGGCAGGCTGTGAGGGGCGGGTTGTGCTGGGCTTACGTTGTCGTCCACAGCGTAGGTGTTGATGAAGTGCGCCAGAAGGTTACAGCACCACAGGAAGATGACCTCACCTAGAAGATGGGGCACCAGACCCCTGTGAAACACACAGCAATCAATAGAGTTGAGGTCAAAGGTCAAATGAATACCAAACACTTGCAAACCACTTTTGTGATGGGTGGGATGAGAAAAACAGCCACTTCACTACCTCTGTCGGACATTATTGATGACTGTGGGTCTTGAAATGAAAGGCTGCTATGGCTGTACAAAGAGGCATTGAAGAAAAAAATATTAAAAAGTCACTCACACAAAGAATCCTTCAATGCCCTCCTCCTTGAAGATCCTGGAGACGCAGCTGAACAAGCCCCTGTCACAGTCAACCCAAGCAGACAGCCAAGATGGGGAAATTGCACACAGTACACACCCCTCACAGGCTTTATAACAGTGTTTGTCTCTGTCGTCTGACACTAAACTACACATCTTGTGGGCAGGAGCAGTAGACTGTAAAACAATGGCAAACTCATGCAAACTCAGGCAAAATCATGGAAGAATTATTTCGATATCAATCAACACTGCTTTTCATTGTGTGACAGATTGGGTTTGGCGTCAGGATCAACTGACTGAATCAGATGTTTTAGTGACAGAGCATGAGCCTGTTCGTTTGCATAATCCTTTCCAAGGTGATCTGTTTCATCTTACTTGTACTTGACTTCACTCCCCACAAACTGGGCCATACAGCGCACCGAGATCACTGAAAAACAAGAACAAAGACCACGTCAAAGAGGGCAGTGTCACCCCAACGTAACCGGTGAATAATTCTACAAATTACACAAATAGCTCTGCAGGTTAATCTACTTAATTTCTATGTGGTTAAAAGAGGGTATAAGTTCAAATGAAAGGTTACGTGATATAAAGCCATGAGGTCCAAGCTCGTAGAGAATAGGCAAACAGAGACAGACAGACAGACAGAAGGTTGAGACAGTGATAAACTGTAGGACATACCATGGAAAGGATGAGTAGCTATTCTGGACAGGCACTGGATGACCATCTCATTTGAGGTCTTGGGAAAGCGTTAAATGGATGAACAAACAATAATATCAGATGCCAGACCTATCTAATAAAATCTCAGGAGATCTCATAGAGGAACATCCCAACATAGTTGTTTGGAATATGGATTGGGGATCAGTGTGTCGAATAGCAACTAAACATCAAAGACAAAACACACAATGTACCATTTTTATAGTGGCAGCAAGTCTTTCTAACTAAGTGCAGAGAGGGGTACGAGTGACTCCTATGGAATGAACAGCTATGTCATGTTTTTCCTCAAGTTTGACCGGTTTTATAACCATTTTAACATGACCTATGACATCTCACCTCTCTGACTACTTTCATGAGGGATGTCTTCAGGTCATCTCGGTTTGATACATGTTCTACCTGCTCTTGCGGGATGGCCTGTTGGCAAGGACAACAGACAAATTCCCTCTGTGATGTTGCATGTAAAAAGGGCTATACACAAAGTTTTATTTGAATTTGAACAGGAAGTCAGGCATAGTCATTTAAGAGTTCCATAGCAACACCACAATAAATACTTGGAAATCAGTTCATGTTTGTAGGAATACAAGCGTAATTAATAGTAATTCTTAGTGCATTCAATACTGTACATAAGAGGTACCCTTTTGACTTGTTACCTGAGAAATGACCACATCTGTGTAACATTCCCTCACCTGTTTGACTTTACTGCGGACCATCGTGGAGATGGCACTGGACATGATACGTGGAGACAAGCCCCGGAAGAGCCCCCTCTTTCCATCCACCCTGATAATATACCGTGCTAACGACACACACACACACACCAGAACCACGTAAACACCTGGCCCCCGCAAAGAATTCTGGGTATTGATGTGACATTAGATTAAGACTCATTTTATTCACCATATGAGAAGAATCCAGGAAGGTAGAGCACTTTCCTCCCAAACATGGTGGTCCCAACAGTTGGGGCAAGGGGTTCATGTCCTGCCTGCAAACATAACCCATACCAATGGCAGCCAGCTGGGATGCAGGTCAGGGATTGGCAATTGAACCAGTCCATAACATGGAAATCATTGCTACTTTAACAAAAAGAGCTGCCTTAAAAAATATAGCCTTTAACCTTTCATTCAGATAATGTTCACCTTATTCAACCGTGCTCACCAGGCTGGTGGACGTACACTTTACTGACTCATTATAATCTAAATAAAAATAATAATGTTTTTATAAAAATAATAAAAATATACCGTGCGACCGCTTGATCTGCAGTCAAAGGCTCTACCCACTGAGCTAACCTCTCCACAAACCCTAACTCATTAAGCAATGAGTGGGTTCACTGTGGTCTGCCAGTTCACACAGCAAAGATGAAGTGACTGAAGACTGAAGCGTCTCAATGGAGTAAGGTCTGTCTGGCTGTAAATTTGATGATCTTTCGCCACATACACACTTGGAAGGAGATACAGTCAAACTTGCTCGCTGACTACGCTAGCTAAGTAGCTTGTTATTTGGCTTGTGTAACGAATATGCACTGATGGTTAGTGCTTTAAAGTAGCCTATTTGCTGGCCCGTCTGCAGCCAGATAAACAAGTACTAAACCAACCAATTATAGCTAGTATGTTAATGACAAGACATGACAAGAATTGCTAGCTACAGTAGCTCGTACTAGCTACTCTTGCTACCTGAATTAGCAGTTTGACGTATAACAGTGGGTGTGTGATCGCTGTCACCCCGGCTCCGAGAAGCAAGATCGCCGTGTCCATGTCTACCGGTGTGACGGCCGGGTCCCGCTCATATTGGGGGTCCGTTCGCCCACTAATCTCACTGGACAAGTTCTCCGGTGTCACCATTTTAACGGCGGTATCGCGAGGAACCCTCTCCAGTTTGACCAAGGAAATCCACAAGCTCCGAAGCGACCGTAAGAGCGATGCGCAAAACAAAACCGTATCACGTGGTTACGAGCTAACTAGAACCAGAGCCAATGGCTCTGACTACAACCAAAACATTGACGTTTTGTCAAACTGCACTTACCATCAACTGTCCCCGGCAGATGGCAGTATTTACTCAAAATTGTTGATTGTGGCTATAGGCCTGCCCTACTGTTTGTTAATCAGCATACTAAGTTACCTAGCTACAAAACCCAAGTGTCAAATACATTACATTGCTTGGAACCACATCCATTATAGGCTGGTGTTGTTGCAAAGGTAAAACAGTAGACTCAAACTTTGTTCATGGAGGATAGGCTAAATGGGGCCAAAGAATATAATATATTAACAGATTATGGACTAGGCCTACTTTATTATTATATCTTATCATTCAAAACGAGTTTAGTGACACTATCCGTAGTTCCAGTTAATGACGCTTTAGAAGACCTTTCTTTATACTTCCTACTTAACATCTACAGGCACATTGGTGTATCATGATTAAGAACAGGAGGGTCAGGTGGCTGAGCGGTTAGAGAATCGGGCTAGTAATCAGAAGGTAGCTGGTTCGATTCCGGCCGTGTCAAATGACGTTGTGCCCTTGGGCAAGGCACTTCACCCTACTTGCCTCGGGGTATGTCCCTGTACTTACTGTAAGTCGCTCTGGATAAAAGCGTCTGCTAAATGACTAAATGTAAATGTAATGTAGAACTCTAAACATAAAACCTAGTTTATATAAGCAACATGTAACAGCAAAATACAACGTCCAACTTCGAGGATAAAAGGTGATCTCAATATTTCTGCCTTCTAAATCGTATGGGAATATTTTTGAAAGGTCCTCCATTTAAATTGATTTTTACATCATAGGTAGCACAAAAAGTCTAAGGAAATGTGTAAAGTCAACAAGCCACTTGAAAATCAGCATATTGTAGTGTAAAATTGCATGCAACACACTTGAACTTTTACCTTTTCAAACATCAATACTGAATTAACTCCTGGCAGCATCATGTAGGCTAAACCATGATTATATCAAATATGATTCATTCTCCCTGTAAAACAGTGAATGAACAACTGATTGCTGCAACAAACAACTGTCGTCTCTCATGAAAAACAGGATTGGTCACTAGAGAAAGGCTTCTTTTTTTCCACACAAAAAAACACACACACGCACACACACCCTCCGACATAGGCCTTCATATATTTAAATTCGGTAGACTACATGCACATGGCTACATTCGCACACAAACGTGCATAGAATATACACACAAACTAAATGTAATAAGCAGGGTGTAGGGTGTGGGTGTTTTTTAGTTCAGTCGTAACCAGAGCGCTGATTTACAATGATCATGGGCTGATCTCGTCTCAACCCACTGCCCATTTCCATTTCACCGGACGGACGTAAGCCACTGCAGTTGACTCATCGACACATCCATCATTCAATACCACTGATGCCGATGTTCTAGACAGTGACCAACAGACCCTCGGCATCAAGGTGTCTATAACGTTAGGTTTGAAGAACCTTTCACACTACATGTCAGCGAAACGAAACAGGATATTAATCACATGCTGCGGTTTGTTATTCAAATCCGTCATGCAGTCATGACAGTCGTACTTGCTGGCCTGATACTGAAGGTGTTAGTAGAACCTACACACAGTGATAGACAACAGTACACTCTCATATGTATAGAGATTGTCCAACAATAAACATAATATCTGTGTTAAATATAAATTGTATTAAACGGTTTTGCCTCAAGCACTCACAAAGGATCCTGAAGCTATCATTCAAAGAGTATAAGTTATTGACTTCATTATGATTTGGGTCTCCTTACAATCTGCTTTAACATAAATTGAAATGATGAAATCTATAGTTCCCATTATTCATTTGAGGGGATGTTTTGTGTTTAATATGCCTCATAACTCTATTTATCACATAGCCATCGTTTTTACAGAAGCCTGTTTAGATGCCAAAGCGCTGAGTTTTATTAGTGGCTGGCACTAGCCTGGGCTGCGTTTCCCGATAACGATGGATCGTAGCAACGATCGAGCAAAAAACGAAACCATCGATATTTCTTACGTGCGTTTCCCAAACATGCTCTAAAGGAGTAGGCTAATCTATGCACTTTCAAGAGTTACGAATTTTCAAGAGACACTTTAGCTACGATGTCTTTAGGAACGGCCCGTAAAACTAAGATTCGTCCTACAATGGATTCTACGATCAATTTAGGCTTACGACGCTTTCGGGAAACGCAGCCCAGGCTGGGGAAAAGCTTATGGGGGTGGGGGGGTCATGGTCCATGCAGCACATGGATGTCAGTTGGTCAACATTAGGTTCAGGTTGGGGTCAAGCACTGAGCCAAGTTATGCAAATGTAGAGATTGATTTGGTAGTTTATGCCATTGTGATGGCTTTGGTTGAAGTTATGGTTTATCATAATTATTTTGGCTTTCTTTTATTTATTTATTAGATTGCATGGGAAGAGGCCATTGTAGTACATCTTAAACATGACTGAAGGATGTTAGCAACCGTAGTTCTGCCCTAACATCTAAACTGTGGTCTAGGAAAGACAAAGATCTGAAGAGGAAATTGCCATCTGTGACAATTCTTTCAAACAGTTTCCCTCTTTCCAAATACTCTGAGAGGAGTAATGAACCAACGTAGTTATCAACAGGCATTGTACGTGCATGTGTTATTAACAATGATAAGACAGTGAGGACGAATACCTGTGAGGGGTATTTCCTGGACGAAACACCCTGTTCTAATAAACCCTGGATGTCTCCGAAAATGAAATATCTGAAGGACGGTATCATTTCACCCTTTTGAAACCAGTCATCAAGTCCCAGGAGAAGCACGTCAGAACTAGTAGAGTAAAACCTGTTTCCTGATGGCCATCCCTGTTTTTCAGCATCTAATGCATAGTCTCCACAGGTCTTCTTGAATAAATCATGGTTTTGGTTTAACTGGGGTATTAAACCAGACATCATATAGAAAGGCCTGCTGGGAAGGCAAATGCCATTGGCTTTAATGTTGAGTTATAAAACCTACGCATCATCAACACTGGAACCCATCATTAACTTCAGCTTTCTGGGTGTCAGTAATGGCCACCACTGTACTCCACTATATATCAGCTCTCAGACACACAAGTGGGCCTTATGTGAGTCCTACAAAACCACTTGAACCCAAGTTTCTTAATGGTGTGTAGACTGGGGCCCAGGAGTTGAAAAGATCTGCTGAGGGAATTGAGGTAAAGCTTCTCGTTTAGACAGAGCTTTCATGAACAGTCAGTAGCGTAGCTTTGTGAGTCCAGTTTCTCCTTTACGAATCACAATGACTGGGTCCCTTAAATGGGATTTACTCAGCGTCCTCTTAACAGACTTTCAACTTTCTTTCAACATTGTTATGATTCTTAGAAACCGTCCCACGGGGAATTAAATGGCGCTTTAGATTTCGACTCCAGATGACGGTGCGTCTGTTCACGTCGGGAGTTAGCGTCTCACAAAGTGATGCATCATTTGCATCAGTTAATGGGCATAGACACCCTTATCTTTGGGGTGAGGAACTCATTAGCAACAAAGGCTTATTGTCTACTGGGGTCCATAATGGAGATGGCATGTGAAGGACACAGGGGAAATGTGCTCTGTATACAAAGCAATCGGGGCGACCGCTAACTGTCTTCGGAGCGAGCCATCCATCACTGCGCATCAACTGTCTCAAATGTGTCAAAAATGTGTGTCCGCGAGTGTGTCGCCGTGTGTGTGTGAAATAACCATGGAGCAATTACGGTGACATCCGGATGGCATTTAAGATTGTTTTAATGCTCACAGAAAGACACGTGGGTTTAAGACTTTAACTAACTTTATTAGTTGCCTGGAAACACACTGGACTTACGTTGCGTTGAACTGTAAAGTCAGTATTATGTTTCTCTTCTTATTTACACCACTAAATCCAGCAATAAAACCACTGACCAGCAGAAACATTTACATTTATTCTTTTTTTTTCACAAATAAACACACTCACACACAGTCTCACCTTGTTAAGATCGAGATGCAGTTATTCTATGTCAGGTGCAGTGGCATGCAGGAAAGACCAAGATTGCTACCCAACTCTTTAAGCCTGTTTACCTTTGGTAACACACAAAGATGGAAAAAAGTAGCCATATAAACCATAGCAAAAACAATATAAAATGAACTTCTTAACCCAATAAAACCAATTCAAGCAGGTTTTTCTTCATCATATTAGGGTTCAGTGTCATCCCACCTGTGAAATGAAATGAAAAACAACATCAGTAATTTCTAGAATGTAGTTTTCCATGCACCCTGCCTTCCAATAGCAAAGCACTCCTCACCAAACCAAACCAATGTCCACCAACACAATTCCGTTGCATTAATCCCTGCACCCCAGGCAACAAGGGATATGGTTCAGCCATACAAACCAATTGGATATAGCCTGGCTCTGCCAGATACTAAATCAAATAGGCTCATGATTTCTCCAGACAAACCTAAAGAGGGTTTTTCTTGTGCACTTCAGAGGGCAGACGGAAAACACAGGATTATTTGAGACTAACCCAGGCCCAGACTCTTTATATACCACTATAAAAATGAGCCTCTTGATTTGACATCTTCATCTAGACTCTATAAATATTGGACATAAAATCGCTGCATGAGCTCTTTAAGGCCAAGCCCCCGGAATCAACAGTTCATGAATGAATGGTGATGATTGGATTGTGATGTTGTGAAAGCTTGTTTTTAGCTAGTTTTCCTTTTATGTGTTATTTGGATGAATTTGGAATCTCAATGTATGACTTGTGTAACTTGTGTTAAGACAACTGTAAATGTAACTTTGAGAGATATGACCTCTATATTATCAGCTAGCAGATGTAAAAAGAAAAGAGCAAGAACAAAAAAAAAACAATAGTTTTTGAACAAAACACATGTTTGAACTTCTCTGAGAAATCTAGAAGATATGACTCATCAATATTCTCAATGGGATAGTTACAGCTCTGTGGTAGAGCATTTGACTGAAGATTAAAAAGCTGCAGGTTCAAATCCTTCCCTGTTTGGCGATTTGATCAAATCATCTGCTAATTAAACACATTTTCATTTTCAAGGATATAGTTTCATACAAAAAATACAAAAAAGAAAAGAAGGACTACATGAAGACCACTAGAGGGTACAACATCCCTCAATCTGTCAGTGTCAAACATTAGGTACATTAGATGATAACAACCTTTTAGTTCAAACAACAAAACCCTTAAACTATAATCTCCCTGATAGATTATTATGGTGAACATAGTGTTGACATATACAATATAACTGTTAAATAGTTTGTGGAACAGGCATGATTTTATATCAAAATAATGTCCTAGGATCCATTAAGTAACAAACTTAACAAGCACTCTTGGGTTACTAAGGTTTAGTCTGACCCTTATCATGGTCCTCTTAAATTAGAATGTTGCTTCTCAATGCCACCTGTGCAAGTGTGTCTCTAAAATGCGACAACACTTAATTATGTTGGTCGCAATATGTTGGGTCCATATTACTCATGACTGTGTCACGCAGCCTTCCTACCAATTATATTCCTTAACACGTTCAAATGAGATTCCTCTGTGAAAGATGACATTTGATTTCTAATACAGAAATAAACCTGCAGGTAACGTGTCCTTTTGCATCTGGTCCCCGCCAACACGTTTCAAACACGTTTCAATTTGACATGATTGTTCCAGTCCTCCCCAGTTGAACCCTGGCCCAGAGATGCCCAATAGGCTTGGTTCTGGGTCTTGGGTGGGGGTCTCCTTACTTTCACTGCTGGGTAGTCTATCCATTGCTGGACATAAACAAACACTGGATGGATGGATGACACACACAGAAAGTCACTCCTTAGCTATGTTAAGTTTAGGTCAGTGAGAGAATATCGTGCCAGGCCAAAGGGGATCACGAACGCAACAAGCTGTGTGGATTTTGATGCGGCTTTTCAGGATGTTAATCTTGACTGTTGTGACTCAGTTGCTAAGACAGCTGAAGGACACGGTCTTTGTTAACATCTTTATAGATAGATATGTACTACACATCTTCAGGCACGATTGATATTACTTGGGCCTATTAGTCACTTTATTTATTTTTTGATAACACAGTGCTGCTGAACAATCCATCCACCTACACCGTCAGCCTATCAACTTAACGGTTAACATCTAGGCCTATGTCCGTGGCTAGTCCAACTTGGCTAACAATGACAGAACACAGCTCCGAGGTCTATTACGCATCTGTCTGTCGACTCCGGTGTGGGCGGTGTGGTTCGAGTTCTTGTCTTTTGAGCCATGGGCACATAGCGAAATCACGTAGCGGACCAAACTGGGTGCTGGGAGGGGAGAGAAACCGATGACGCCCACAGAGTTGCGATCTCTGAATGCACATTGCAAGGTCGTCCCCTCCTTTTGTTTGTCCTGGTTAAGAAAATGACTTTTTGTAGCCTTAAGGTGAGGTTCTGCTTATATAAGTGAAGCAACCTATTCCACCTGCTGGAGTACACCTACTTTGGACCTTGTGGGAATGTAGGCCTACAGTAGCCTACAGTACATCTGGATTACGTTGGGAGGGATACAGTTGCAGCCTAAAAAACTGTCTTCACGAAACGCCTATGGCTGCCACCATACCTCAACTCCTTTTTCCAAGAACTTGACAAACTTCAATTCTTTATTAAGTAGCATAGTCACTGCATTGTCTCAGCATTGCTGAATTAACAAATCGTTTATATATTTCTTAATTTTCAAACATTCTGTTGACCTGTTGATTTCACATGATGTCTTCATTTAACCGTGATTTTATATACATTGACAATAAATTACCCCTCAGTCATCTTTTCCACAGAACATGTCATTTAATCCCTAGAAATTCCCTTTACCTGTAACCTATTCTCTACATATTGACCTTAAAGAACCAGTAATCCACGTGGCAAATAGCCCAGTTCTCTACGCAGGCATACACGTAGTTGATTAGTAAATTGACTGGTTAACTTCTCCAGACCCTGACCCCAGCTCAGAGATTAACTGTCAAGGGGGCAGATTTAAAAGCAGGTTCAAGGTACGCCTATTCATGACATGAAACCGTTCTAACCCTAACCCTAACCCTAACCCTAACCCTTATAGAGCTTTAATCCATCCAGCAATTAAACCGATACTACTTGTGTTTTGTTGTTTTTTTACACTGGACCTAATCGGTCACTGTTGAGCGTCACTCCAACGTGCTCGGTCAGCGCTTGGTATAATATGAGGGGCCGTTTAGGAAATAATTCAGACTGTCCTTACACAAAAACGATAGACATCCACATTCACATATGAAACGTTCTCACACCTTCATACAACTGAAAACTCACATCCATATATGTGAAATGCTCGCATAGACACATATGGAACGCATTCACGTGAATGCTTTTGTTCCACATCTGGACCTCATAGCTGTCGTCAGAATATGTGAACTCCCTGTTACATGGCTGAAAATGTCTGACACAGCAACCAAACCATCTCGGGTGACTTCTCTGTCTTGCAATGTATAAAGAAAATACATGTAAACATCAGTATCTAGTGTAAAACAGACTAATACAAAACAAAAAAAAACAGAACAACCCGTGTGATATCCAGAACCATAAGCATTGTGATTTCTGAAGCTGTCTCTAAACAGTATGTACTTGTGACAGCAGGGGCGTTTCTACACGGGGGCTTACAGGGGCCAGTGCCCCTGTAAAAATGTCCCTGGCCCCCCCTGTGGCCCCCCCCCTGAGCTGACTGAATAAAAAAATGTTTTACCCGTTCTTCTTCTTCTAGTAGTCATCATGAAACGAAGAAGGGACATTGCAGCCTTTTTTGCCCCAGTAAATAAAAAAGTTTGAGAAACATATCAAGGTATTGAGAGAGCTGAGGAGCTGGAAGAGGGAGAGCCAGAGCCGTTTGTATGATTTTAATGTAAAGCTAAATTAAAGTATTTAATGTTTAAATATCATTTGCTTCCGTTTTTTAATGTGCCCCTCTGATTAAACACTGGCCCCCCCAGTAAAATTTGTCTAGAACCGCCACTGTGTGACAGGGGACATGTGTTTCATGAAAATGCTAAGCCACACTTACATAAGACAGAAACACACGGGGAGCGTTTCCCCAACTCAGCAGCTAGAGGGCAGCACCTGCTGCTCTGGTGCTTGGGGCCACGGGGCCAGGCTCTGTGCTCTGAACTGCATTTGAGGATCAGCTCCGACTGCCAGCTCTGCTCTCAAGGCAGAGCTCACAGGTGGTACAGAACACAATGTACTAGGTAAGACTTTGTGCATCTAAGGAACAAAATGTACCATTTGGAAACGTTCTAGGTGAAGAACACATTTTCACTGTGAGAGCAGACAAACAGGGGACCAAACACGTTTGAACAATACGTATGTTTCCTGTGAACCTAAAGTGCTGTTAGTGAAGACAGTATATGTGTACAGTATAGGACTATTTGTACTCCCAGTGTGTGTGTGTGTGTGTGTGTGTGTGTGTGTGTGTGTGTGTGTGTGTGTGTGTGTGTGTGTGTGTGTGCGCGTGATTAGGGCAATATGGTTCGACTATGTCCCTCCTCAGGATAGAGTTGTCTTGAGGACTCGGCTGGGCCTGTCCTGAGATTAAAACAAGACGTGACTAATCCTAATCCCTCCATCTGAGTTCAGACACCTCAGGAACAATGACAGACAGAAGGTAGCCAGTGTAAGTGCTGGAGAGGATAAGAGAAAAAAATAAGAGAGACAGAAAGAGAGAGAGGGAGGGAGAAAGAGAGAGGGACAGAGAGAGAGAGAGGGACAGAGAGAGAGGGGGACAGAGAGAATGAGAGGGACAGAGAGAGAGAAAGTGAGTGAGAGGGACAGAGAGAGAAAGAAAGAGAGAGAGAGAGGGACAGAGAGAGAGTCTGAGGCACTCAAGATGTCATTTCCTTTTCCCATCCAACTGCTCCTGCCTTGTGCATAAAGCAGGACAAAACACATACATAATATTATCCTTCTTTCAGATGAAGGAAGGTAGAAATGGGGAAAGGAATGAGGTTTATATGATTGCGTTAGAGGAAATAGTTTACTTGGGAAACATTTTAATGTTTTATCTTTCATGTCACATTATTAACAATAATTTGATTAAACTCCGTGGCATCTCAACCATTTACAACAGCACAGACAATTTTACAACTTTGTGGCCTTTCCATGAATCACAGTAGAAATGTCAGAGTACAAAAGTGGTTTCTACATCGGTACCCAGACCACTTCAAGCGTAGACTGACAATGAAAAGATGTTGGGCTTTGAGAATTTCCATTAGCTTCATCAATACTGTGATTGTGGCACTGGAACTGTGATGCATAAAAAGACCTTTGGGAGACCAGACATTTTTCATAATGGCACCGCGAAAAAAAACACGGAATTGAATTCTTACTTTAACAATTAAGACAGTCTCACACAGACCTGTCCTCACACAAAATGGGTATCCTTTTATCTTTGCTACTTTGCTGTAGACAGAAAGAAGCTTCACCATGCCACGTGTTACCGTAATGGTTTTAAAGGTGACTGGCGTTAGTCTTTTGAGACATATTTCAAAAGGAAATGGTGGAGGAAGAGAGCCGCTGACACAAACAGATGCCACGTGTGAGCCAGCAAATGTGCTGATGGTTCTCACTTTCTAGCTTGTGTGTGTGGACAGCATGTGTTGTCTGTGTGGACTGTGTTGTGTGTGTGGACAGTATGTGTTGTGTGTGTGGACAGCATGTGTTGTGTGTGTGGACTGTGTTGTGTGTGTGGACAGTATGTGTTGTGTGTGTGGACAGCATGTGTTGTGTGTGTGGACAGTATGTGTTGTGTGTGTGGACTGTGTTGTGTGTGTGGACAGTATGTGTTGTGTGTGTGGACTGTGTTGTGTGTGTGGACAGTATGTGTTGTGTGTGTGGACTGTGTTGTGTGTGTGGACAGCATGTGTTGTGTGTGTGGACAGTATGTGTTGTGTGTGTGGACTGTGTTGTGTGTGTGGACAGCATGTGTTGTGTGTGTGGACTGTGTTGTGTGTGTGGACAGCATGTGTTGTGTGTGTGGACAGTATGTGTTGTGTGTGTGGACTGTGTGCTCATGTGTGTACGTGTGTGTGTGTGTGCTCATGTGTGTACATGTGTGTGTGTGTGCTCATTTGTGTACATGTGTGTGTGTGTGTGTGTGTGTTCATGTGTGTACATGTGTGTGTGTGTGTGCTCATGTGTGTACATGTGTGTGTGTGTGTGCTCATGTGTGCCACCCTCTCTCCTGACCACGATTTCCTGCTGTTGTGTATAGCGGCACGTGCCAGCCGTGAGCCGCACTGAGACCAGAAACATCCTCTATTTCTCTCTCTAGACTTGTTTACGTTTTCTGCATCCTCTAAATGAAGCTATGGTAGTCGCAGAACAATGCCTACGCTAGTGACTCTTTTACTCAGTCTCAACAAGTTACTGATATCCTCCACCAGCACACTTGGTTTATCTTCCGACAGGCCCCAGCCCTTCACTGTAGCAAGTGGGAGATACCGATCAGGGATGTTAAGGAGGCCTCTGGGTACTGTTGTTCTGTCTTCTCTTAAAATGGACAGAAAAAAAGAAACTTCTGATAAAAGCACAGGTAATTATACAGCATATAATTATACTAATAATTATACTATAATTATATTTGATATAAAGTTCAAGAAAATTCCATTGACTTGAGTACAGCATAATTCCCAATAAAGAGTTCCCTTTAGATACAGATGATCGTTCTTACAGCTGATTAGCTATAAACTCAGTGCCCTCTGGATTTAATCTTATGTTTACATCACTTGATTTAACATGATTCTTCCACCTGCTGTGTGCATCACACGAGTCCAAGTTTGGCCCAGCCCCTTGGAGCGTGTGGTGGAGTAGACTGCACTTCTAACGTCACCCAGAGAGGACAGATTGAGCCATGAGACCTGGAACCGTGTGCCTGCTAGTGAGATATGTGGGGTGCAACCAGTGATGAGTCAGGTGGCTGAGCGGTGAGGGAATCGGGCCAGTAATCATAAGGTTGCCAGTTCAATTCCTGGTTGTGCAAAATGACGTTGTGTCCTTGGGCAAGGCACTTCACCCTACTTGCATCGGGGGGAATGTCCCTGTACTTACTGTAAGTCGCTCTGGATAAGAGCGTCTGCTAAATGACTAAATGTAAATGTGATGCCAAGAATCCGGTATTTAAAAGTAGACAGGGTAGTGTTTCGCTTGCATGAGTGCAAAAGAGGTTTTAACAGATATTAGGAGAATGCACAGCATGAATGTGGACTGGAGTGCTGACGTAGATTCATGTATATCTGTTAACACACACAGTGGGTGTTTGTGAAGGCGTAGAGGGGGTAGACTAGTTGTGTCGTACACGACTTTGACCCAGATGATCCTTTTACTGTCGCATCTACAATCTTGCTTCTTTACTCAGTCCCCTCTTTATCTTTATCTTTCTCCCTTTCTCTCTCCTCCTCCTCTACAATCGCTCCCTTAGCCCCTTCCACCTTTTCCCTCTCTCTCCCTCGCTCTCTTTTTCCATAGATACAGTGGCGCTCTGAATCCCTTGCCCCGCCCCTCTCATTTCAAACTCTCTCGCCCTCCCCCTTCCCGTTCTATATTCTAAAGTACAGCGTGTACCCTGGCATGTTCTTCTCAGCACAGCGCAGGTCGCCCCTCCCCTGCTCACTGCATTCTATAGGCAACACTTCCTGTTTTCCCCTTTGCTTCTCCCCCTACACTCTCTCCCCCCTCTCTCTCCCCCTCTCTCCCCCCCTCTCCCCCCCCCCTCTCTCCCCCTACTCTCTCCCCCCTCTCTCTCCCCCCCTTCTCTCTCCCCCTCTCTCCCCCTTCTCTCTCCCCCCCTCTATTCCCTCTCTCTCTCCCCCCTCTGTCCCCCCCTCTCTCCCCCCCTCTCTCTCTCCTCTCTCTCTCTCACTTTCTCTCTCTCCCTCTTTCACTTCCTTCCCTCTCTGTGGCATTCTACAAGTGTACCCCACTTGTCTTAGGTTAGTATAGGTCTTATCTTAGGCTAGTATAGGTCTTGTTTTAGGTTAGTATAGGTCTATAAGGTTAGTATAGGTCATTATGTGTATTAGTGTATAATGTGTATTATTGTATATGGCATACTTTTTTTGTATATTAGGATGTTTATTACTATTATTTAATTTTTATTTTATTCTATTTTATTTGAGCTTATCATAGATGTAATCTATGTTCTTAGTACTTATATGTTATGTTATGCTAGGTTGCTTGCGTGTTCTTGTCCCAAGAATTTCAGTGCCCAGTCTGACCTTGTGTTGTTCTGTGCACCTGACAATAAACCTTGAAACTTGAAACTACATTCTGTACCTTCTTTTGCTGAGTAGTCACTTCTCCCTCCCTTCAGTAAACAAACCCGTATTCAACATTAAAAGGAGGGACAAGACATGACAAGTGTGTGAGTTGAAGGAGTTAAAGAACTCGTTGAGACTATGCTGGTATGTACTGGTATGTTCTAGCATGTCATACGGCAACACCTGAAATAAACTCTCTCTTTTCGAAGTTTAAAGAAATCTTGAAAAACACACCCCTAAATAGATTTTCCCAGCTACATTTTGGTAATTTTGGAAAATAATTAAAATCTTATTTTTCTGAAAGGAAATGTGTGATCTGATATCAGATAAATCAGATCAAATGCCATCTGACTCCCTGTAGGGAGTCAGATGGCTGTGGTGAGGGAGTGGTGAGGGAGTCGGGCTAGTAATCTGAAGGTTGCCAGTTCGATTCCTGACTGTGCAAAATGACGTTGTGTCCTTGGGCAAGGCACTTCACCCCACTTGCTTCGGGGGGAATGTCCCTGTACTTACTGTAAGTCGCTCTGGATAAGAGCGTCTGCTAAATGACTAAATGTAAATGTATTGTGTTTGTGTCACATACCATAGCCATTGTACAGTATGTTATTGCTTGTCTATAGACCGTTGTGGTGTAGGCCAGCTGTGATGCATCTGCAGACATACAAACCTGTGTGTTTACACCAACAAACATCTTCAACATTCTGTATGCTCTCACCCAACACTGCATCAGCAGATACAGTCGGTTGTCCAGATCACAATAAGATGTGCTTGAGTCATGTCAGGAAGTGAAAGGTTATTGAACTCCACTTGAAAACAAATGTGAGGCATGTGCCCTAACATGATCCTAGAAAGAGATCGTATGGTTGACACAGATTTGAGACAAAAATCCTACTTGGACCGGGTGAAACGTAATCTGCTTTTAATAAACCCCTTTATTACTTAGAAACGTCAAAAGAAAAAAAAAAGTTGTAATGACTAACCCTAGCCTATAAATTCAACATATACGTACATAAAATCATAACTAATATTTAAATATTTTGTAAAAAAAAATAGGATTCAATAATCAGACTGATTACAAACAAGCTGCAATGTTGTGTAACATTGATGAGCTCGTCTAGGTTTTTAGCTCACCCCCTCCTCCTATTGGGTCATTAGCTCATGTCAAAGCTGTTTTTCACTAAACACCCCCCCCCCCGCCCATCTCTCTTCTCCGAATATCCCCCTCCCCCCATCCATTAGCTCTCTTTCACTGACCCGACACCCCTCCCCCTCCCAGCCTGTTTCCATACTTTCAGTACATCGTGTACGATGTACCCAGCTGAACATGAGAACACTCACACATTGTTGTGGCGCGCGTGCCGTATACACCAGACACGCGGAGGGGAGCTAACATGTTAGCATGTGATAGCGTTTCGAGACGTAGCGATACGCATAATTAACGTGGTGAACCCTGTCTCACCCGGACTTGTTGTTTGTTAAATAAAGCAGGCTAATCAGACACAATGAGGAGGCCGCAGACAGGTCAAAGGTCATCTGTGGTCATCTTTTTTCAGAGTTTCTGTTTTATTCATGGCTTGTATCGTGTGCGTAATGGGGTAATTAAGACACTGGCTACTCTTTTATGACTTAATCCTCTTACTTTACTCTCAATAGGGGGGACTCTTTCACTACCTCTCTCTGCCTTAATACCTTTCTCTCAAATATAGGCTACACGTTTTCAAGCCGTTCATGGATCTACAGGATCCCATTAGTGGAGATACTTGGGTATTATGACTTTGATTCTATTGGTTTTAGATGTCCAATGGCTATAGTTGTGAATTAAGTAGCTGAATTCCTGGTCTTCAGGAAAATGTGTCACCTGTCAGTGTGAATCTAATTCAAAACCATGATAATAGCCTTGAGCAGTCTTCAATGACTAAATATGTAAACAAGGCACGGACAGCTGGCAGTTTTTTTTAAGGACAAGAAGGATGATCAACATGCCTAGATGACCAGTGGATTTAGACTTAATGTTGTCAAGCATTCTCAGTAGGCCTAATGGGTCAGGTTTGCCAGTGGGCTCAAAACACAAACTCTGCACTTTTCAAAATCGTTGTGGTTTTGAAATGGACCTCATAAAACCCCTCTTCACATAAAAGTGTAATTTTAAATGTTTATTTAAATGAAACCTCTCTAACAACAACACAGTTCTTTCTATAATGGCACTGATCCACATCACGTTGTTGTTCACTGAGGAATACAGACGTGTTTACCCAGGGTTTGAGCCGGTTTGAATTTCGGCCAGATCTAACAAGCCTTGTGGGATAATCCAGCGAGGCAGACAGCCGCGGGGATCTCAGGGATTATTGACGGCTGTGGGAAACAGCCTCCTCCATTTGGTGATTTAGCTCAGTACACCGTGTTCGTTCATGGCAACAGTAAAATACACCGGCATAACAGCTCAGTGCGCTGAGATGGTCTGACATTAGGCACAACTGAAAAATCTACCGCCATTAACTGTCCCCATGTGTCTGACACTTGTCATCTTTTGCAGTGCTTGGGATTGGAGGTATGGATGAATGTGTTTTGTTTCTGTACAAATTGTACGGTACCATTTTAGAAGAACAGCCTAATAATAAAACCAAAGACCAATAACTATTTTTGATCATTTATTTCAAGAAAAACAGAAGTTGTCAAACATATTTACAGCAAACAAAAAAACGATGCTTTGCTAAAACATCTAATGGCTCCAGTCTGCTTTATAAACCAAAAAAGCTTGTATTTTACATGACATCATGAAAGACACATTATAGTATACACTTCACAGAGGTTCTGAAAGACTTTTGAGTTGAGGATATACCAAACAGAAAACAACAAATGGCGTGTGGTTTCTCGCACAATGTTTGGAAAGTGAGAAAGAAGGTGTGATTACAGAGGGTTGCATAGCGGAGAAAATGTTGGTTGGTTTTCAAGTGGAATTATGCTAACTGTACAAGGAGTACTACCAAAGGACCCTGAGGAACACCAGGAAACTCAAATGATAGTTTCCCACCATGATAACATTGACTCACCATTTATATAATCCGTGTTCAGTAGCTTAAGTGGTGGAGGGAGGTAATGTCCTCTCACACCACTTGATCACAGTTTTGTACTGAGCTCAGGTGGTCAACATAAGGGTTATATTGGAGCACTCCTGCACTTAACACTGAGAAAGCGGTTTAAAGGTTCCCAACAGTTCGATTAACACAGGTCGATTTCTTTTTCCAGGTATGTAATTGGTCCCTTAGGTAGAAGCTGAAATGTGAGGAATACAGGTTTTAAGTCAAGGTGGTTCACTCAAGTGTAACACGAACACAGGGGTATCTGAGGAAAGTGAGAGGTGAGAGTTTTGTTTTAAGTAACTGTCTAAATAACTGTGAATCTTCTGCTAAGGTATTTAAAATATCAAGTGGTAGCTCGCAAAAACCACACAGAATCACAGATGTTTTAGGTAAGTTCGTTGAGGTTGAAGATAAAGTCAGAGGTAAAAATTCCAAAAAACTAAGTATTCACCCCAAAGTAATAGCTTTCTGAACCCAGTTAATGCTGACTGAAACTAGTCTAAATTGACATTTTCAAGTGAAACTGCCAAAAGGAAGGAGACCTTCCAGACTTCTAGGAAAATGAGGTAGGACCAGACTATCAACACACTTGTCCAAGTGTCTATCACCGTGTTGAGTATATGTAAACTGTTAAACTAAAACCAGTACAATCTTCTAAACTGGACCTACAAATAAATAAGGAGTAGTTTGCCTAAACGTAAGTATAGGTAACGCAAGTATCCTCCCTAAAAAATAAATCCTGCACAAGAGTCATCAAGTCCTCAAACACCATCAACCTCCACGCTCTTGGGAGCGTAAATCAGACTGTGGACAACATGCCCAATACAGAATCAGACTTGAGGCTCCACGTGCATTTAATCCAGCGGTTCATGTTGGTGCCTGTCGACTGGACAATCCCATGCCAGGATATCTGTAACGCCCTGCGGTGCTGACTGTCTGCTACCTGAACAGACATCTGTTGTTTTGTAGGGAGAACTTACAACAGGGATCATAACTAGAATTCACTTTACAATCCTGTAGGTAGCAACATGGGGGGGTGGTAGTGTTTGTGAAACAATAACGATATCTAGACACTGCTTTTGTGTACTTCACTGAGAGTGCGTTGGTGTTTCGATCCCATACACCCCATATCATGCTGTTTGTGCTCCTTTACAGGAAGTGACACGGGTGGGTCTTGGCTCAGTGGAGAGCCAGAAACAAGGCGCCGTGCCCCCTAGGACTGCAAGGTGCGCGGGGTGAGCTTACTCACTATTGAACACAGACCGAGAAACCAACTGGTGCCTCGACAGCATTCTACAAAAGCATATTTGTCACATTCTGGAGTTTTCAAAACGCTCCCTTAAAAGAGAAGAGAGGTGCTTTATAGGGGCAATTATAATGGTCTGACATTGAACTGTTTCGAGTTTGCATTCTGTTACATCCTTGTTTGGGAGTAGCTCGGGGTACCGTTTCCCAGTCCCAAATTCCTCCAATGAAGCACCCCTTTAACAGATATTAAAGAACCATTAAATCACAAAGATCTGAAGATTTCGATCACAACTGTCATTTGATCCCATACCATTAACCATAACATTATTTACAGTTTAACAGCAAATTCCTGTGAAACAACACATTGGTATCCATAATCAAATCAGTAAATAAGAAAGTTAACAAGGAATTTAAAAGATTCCCATTTTCCCTATAAATCCAAAAGACTGCAAAGTCATTCCTCGAATATATTTTACAATTTGTCTTGATTTTGATGAGTCACACACAAACCCACATCAAAACTACAAGAGGCTCAGAGTCGCCATCATTTACATTTTGTATAATGTAAGACTTTTCATAACCGGTAGTCAACCAAATTAACAATCTATTTCAGATAGAAGGTTAACTTTTGATACACACTGGGATAAATAACCCAGTTATCTGATTCATAAAAATAAAAAAAATATTGGTATAAGCAGTTGCTAATGCCCATGATCTCATCTGGGAACCGGGCACGTTTTGGCTTCAAATGCACAAAATATGAACTGATATAGGCCTGTTAAGAGAGGGCAAATAATAGACTGCATGACAAAAGCGAATAAAAAATGTCATTATTTTGGAATCAAATTGTTTACGCCTTCATTTGATGAGGGTAAAATAAGGCACAAGGGTGTAACGGAAGGGACAGCGAAGGTTCAGCTTTTGACAATGAAATCAACATTTGAGCTGGAGGAACATGGGACACTGTGTACCCACCATATTCACATTGCACTTTCACAGTCCCTTTATCTTCATTGGTGGTCAAAGTTGATCCTTTTTTTAGTCTGGTCTAGTGGGTACACAGTGCAACATGCTAGCCTCTCCTGAAGGCTAAGCCCTCACCCATCAAGCAGAGCAACACATGCCAACATAACAGGGTAGGTGGACAACATTTCTGTATTAAGTGCTGACCAATAGTTGGGGGGTAAAAAATAAAAATCTGTGCCAAGACTAGGTTCATTTCAAACTAGACTTTTCCCCTAAAACATTCCAAACATTGATTATTTTGCAGACTCCAAACTTAGCCCAGGAACACTTTGTGGCACAGTCACACCTTGCTAACAGGTCAATGTCATTCGCTTGATCATGATTATAGTAACAACATCCAAATTAGGATGGAAGGAAACATGGGAGACTGGTATTCCTTATGAAGCGATTGCATAGCTTTCACGTGTGTGGTCATCCTGGGTTTTCAGAAGGGCTGGCCAGCCCTTCACATATTCTCCTGCAGGGTTTTCTTCACATTCTGTAATGATGGGGGAGGTTCACAGTTCAGAGATTCTTTCTGTCCCTTTTTCCATTTCTGCACAGACGTGGAACTCCACATTGACTTGGTAAACAAACCTGCAGACAGGAGAAGGAAAAATATCGGTTGGACGTTAGCACACACGGGATAAGGATTAACCGGACAATCAGAAAAATCTAATTCTGGCCAAGTGATTTGGAGCAGTAGGGAAATTCTGGCGTGACCCGTTGAACTGTAGAAATGACTCGCCTGAATGTAAATATAGAACTGCTGCATTATGTAAGGCCATTAAAGTATACGTGCCTAGCAGCAGGCACTGTGTCATGCAACCTCATTGTGTGCCCTATGGATAAAACCCATGAACCAAAAGCGATCTTGGTTTAATATCTTACACTGGATTTCAGTTATATCCTTCTCAACATGGGATTTGAGTATGTTTCCCACACCCTCCGGTCAACGAGTTTGCGATATAAACAAAAGCTACAAGGATGCTGATTGGTTGACACGATGTTTGAGGACACCAATCATGACACAGAACTTACCCAGGAGAAATTATATAAAACTGGGCTTTGTTATATAAATCGCTTTGAAACCAAAACAAATAAACAATCCCAAACATGACATATGATGACATAACGTAGATCCTACACTTTTAATTCCAATGACACTCTCCATCAAAAAGAAGTCGGTTGTAAATAGGGTCAACATACTACAGAAAGCCAAGCGTTGCCTTGTGTTCCCTAGGTTACCTAACCCTTCAAAACACGCTCAGCGCACAAGTGGGTCACAGTTGATTCTGAATCAAGCACAACTTAGGAGAACATCTCACGACACGCAAAACCAGTCTGAAAACGTCCTCAATGGCATCCATTACACACCCATTATATAAAAATGAAACAGTCAACCAGCCTCTTCTCTTGAGTCAGAGAAAGCACCCAGCTTGTCACGTTGCCTAAGTGAAGCACCTGGAGATGGTGGGCACCTTTCCTTGTGCTTATGTCAGCACTCTGACACTGAGTGTGCCTGGAGACGAACTTGCAGCAGACAGGCTGAGAGGCAGCCAGGACCGACCAACCGGGACCGACCAGCCGGGACTGACTCAGGACAATAGCTCACATCTCAGATTGATGGCTGTCAGATGGTTCTCCCTTCACTGTTTACTATGCAAAGCCACCATGCGCAACCAGGGAAATATAATACAGACCTGACAGTAAATACGTAAAATAAGACCAGTTAAGTTAAGACTAGTTAAGTTAAGACCGGTTAAGTTAAGACCGGTTAAGTTAAGACTAGTTAAATCAAGACTAGTTAAGTTAACACTGGGCTGCTTGAGAAGACAGAGAAGTCTTGAGGACCATTTTAGGAGGGAGTAACACATGTTCCTGGCACGTCTCCCGTACTCCAGCACACACAATAACACGAGTGGCTGTCCTGTATAACTGCCAAACCCAGAAATAAGCTCTGTAAACACACCGTTTAAACCACACTTCTACGGCTTGGAGCATCAGTGCACAGTACCCCAAAACCGATACAAACGCATGCCCTAATGATTCATGACCACAACCGCAGCGTTGCAGGTCTAACGGGGGCTCGGGGAAACTGAGCTTCATTGTGTGACTTCAACCACCCCCAGACGTTACATAACTGACCCAGAAGGGCTACCTTGTTCAAATCCAGTCCAGACTGGTATCTCTGGGGAAGGAGAGGGGGCCGGAGGGGATCGGCTTCCCTGCTGTCACACTAACAACAATTTACCTTCACAGCTGGAGGAAAGAACATTGGCTGTTTTTACAAGCTAATTTTTATTTATTTATTATTTTTATTTTGTGGTTGCACGAACCAAACTAAACTAAATGAGGTTGAAAAGTCTCAATCTAAGAAAAAGGTCCACCAGGTCACCAGGTCCACCCCTGCCTATCAAACCGTGTTATTATCCGTAAACTACCTGCCCAAATCAAAGGAATCCCTTTCAAACTAAAAATGGAGCGTGTCACTCTCTGTCCTCTTCAACTCTCAGGAGTGCTGAGGACCATCATTCCCTCACACTCAACCAAGCAGAATAATTTCCCTCCGCAAGTCTGAAAGGCTTTGTCCACCCACCACTGCCACACATCTTCTGTAATTACACAACAAGGAGTCATGGCAACACATGCCAGGCTTACCCCAGAGAGAGAGAGAGCGACTGTCAGCACAGCAATTAAAAGCAGAAGGGGAGTCTGGTCTTCAACCAAACCGGTTATTTCTAGCCAGGCTGACCACTAGACCAATAGAGAGCTCAGGGAAGGTGAAGTGTAACTCAGAAAGAGCAAACAGCCTGCCACACCAAACTGAAAGTTGGCTCGGCAACTTTGGGTGAAATAAATGCTCTAAGCCTCAGGTAAACAAACACACACACACACATCTTGAAGTGATCCCTCCACAGGGGAGTTAACAGTTGAGGACTGTGGCTACAGTTTTCTGATTGCTACAGACTTCAGGACCCTCTGTCACATTGTAAACAAATAAGAACCTGGGATAATGTGGACTCTCAAAGTCGGTGTATAGTATAGTGCCACTTAGGACATTAGGTCCTCTGTCCTACTCACAGAAGCTGCAGATTCCCCTTCTCATCTATAATTTAGACTCTAAAAGGCCCAGAAAATGGCTGCACAAAAGGCTTGCAGTCATGTAAACATTCAAAGCTACCAGGACTGACCGTAACCATACTTTTGTAACTAGCAGTTATATAAAAAATATAAATAAATAAAAGGAACGAAGTTGGCAAACAGTACTGGTGGACTGACAGCTAGCAGTTGAGATGCTGAGTTGTGTTCGACGAGAGGCGGAGGGCCTGGGGGGGGGGGGGGGGGTGTAGACGGTGACACAGAGCGGCTGGGGCAGGGTCATCCTGGTGGCAAAGCACGGTGGGGTCAACAGGAGATCCATTAGATCTCGTTTCGTGAGCAGTCATCCTTGTGTTTTTCAATGGGGGCAGAGAAATGGAAACGCCACTGAGGTTCCCAGAGTTACAGACCACCGCATTGGTTACTAAGGTTCCCAGAGTTACAGACCGCCGCATTGGTTACTAAGGTTCCCAGAGTTACAGAGCACCGCATTGGTTACTGAGGTTCCCAGAGTTACAGACCACCGCATTGGTTACTGAGGGTCCCAGAGTTAAAGACCACCGCATTGGTTACTGAGGTTCCCAGAGTTACAGAGCACCGCATTGGTTACTGAGGTTCCCAGAGTTACAGACCACCGCATTGGTTACGGAGGGTCCCAGAGTTACAGACGACCGCATTGGTTACGGAGGGTCCCAGAGTTACAGACCACCGCATTGGTTACTGAGGTTCCCAGAGTTACAGACCACCGCATTGGTTACTAAGGTTCCCAGAGTTACAGACCACCGCATTGGTCGACCCCTCTCTGAACTAGGAGCGAGAACAATGCAGCTAGGTGTTTCTTAATAGTTAACTTTGCAATGAGGCAAAAAAAAAAAAAGAAAAAAAAAAGAAAAAAAGAAGAAAATAAATAACTGGGTCTTTGTTATACTGATTATTGCTAACGCTGGCCTTGTTTTTAGGCCAAATTCAGTTCTGTTTTTATGACTCTATTCAGGATATTCGAGCTGAGAACATTCATGATATTATCTTTAATTGGACCATGCTGACAGTTGCTAAAACCACTAAATGGTTTTTAAAGTGCTCAGTTGATAGAAGGACCGCACAAAAAAAGCACATTCCATCTCCCAGCTGAGGGGTCCTTTTTCACAAGCACTGTATAGTTCTTCCCTTTGCACCCCCCCCCCCCCCCCGTAACATAACCCAACGTCACCCCCTACACCTTCTCCCGCTCACTAAAAACCCTACCGTCGTGTTCCCCTACCAACATTTGAGTCCCTAGGTATCGTTTTATTTTAGTTTAACCATTTCTTTTATACATTTTCATATACTTTCTCTAACTTTACCCCTCTACCACCCTCCCCCTCCCCTCTTTTCAGACACGCACGCACACACACACACACACACACACACACACACACACACACACACACACACAGTAACAGCTTCCCTGGTAATCAGCCTCTATACATACAGTTCAGCCACGCCCACAAGCCTCAGAGTACATACCGTCCTGTACATTCAAACCGCTGTCCAAACAACCGCACTTCGACACACACCAATGGGTAAAGACAGAAGTGGAAAAGGCAAGTTTGTTCCCTTTGCCTCATGGCTTTGTTCTGAAGTGTACACAGTGTCCAAACCCCGTGGCCTGTTTGAGATATTATCTAGGTTGAAGTTCCAGTAGTACCACCCTTTGTAAATAAGATGTACATCATACATGTACCTAAACCCATACAGAGAGAGACCTCACGGACAATGTTTTCTTCTTACGACTTAAATTTGGCATGTGGCATGGTCTATCACTTCCAAAAACAACCCAAGACTGTCTTGGCGGTCAATAGAAACAAAAAATAAATAAATAAAATACTTTCATATTAAATAGCAACATTAGACGAGGTAAACCTACAGAGTGCTACAGTGAACTGGCCTGCTGTACAGAAGCAGAGCGGCGGGCGGGCGGGCAAGGAGAGGACAAAATGTTCCAAACGTGATCTGTGGTAAACCCTCAGAGAGGGAGAAGTGAGCCCATTGTCTGCCACGATGAGAGGGGGGAGGGGGAGGAGGAGGAGGGGGGGGAGACGGTTTAACCCCGGAGGAGCAGCTGATGTCTGAGTGCTGCTGTTCTGAGAGGAAGGGGAGAAGGGGCGACTGTACCCCTAAACCCAGCACGCTGCGTGTGTTTGTGTTTGCGTAGGTAAACCAAACAAATAGAGATGATGACCATGGTTATGGTCTCCGTGACGATGATCTCAGTTTCAGTTTGGAGGTCTAATCCCCTGCTTCTAATTAGAGTGCTGAAAGGATTTGCACTTAACACAGGTCAAAATCCCTTATCATGCTACGTGCACACACACACACACACCCCTGCCTCCGCTCCGCAGCACTAATCCCCCTCTTTCTCTGACAGATGATGGATTCTCCCATTTGGATGAGGAGACAGGGAGGGGAGGGGGGGGGGAGAGCATGGTTGTGTAAGACCTGTCCCAGAAAGCTTTAGGAGGGGAATGAGGCCACTCTGCTCCTGATGACGAAGGCACGCAACACCCGCCTCTGCTGCCAAGTCACTCACAGCTCACTGAGCAGCTGGGGACAGCCAGGCAGGGGACCGGGTCAGAGAGGGATTGGAAGCACGCGAAACAAGGGTTCGGTTAGGAGAGCTGGAGTTTCGATCCGAAGCTGGCCTCAGTTACTGGTTCAGAGGAGGCCTGGTGGGCTTCCAAGGCTGGCTTCCTCCAACCACAGATCAGGCCGGATTGTAGATTACTAGAACAGATGTGTATCGTGTTGTGAAGAGACAATTATAGCAACGCAAGGGCTGGGTGTTCCATCCAGCAAATCAACACCATCACATCTCTTCTGGGACTCCCCCCCCCACCCCCCACCAACTCCTCCACAGCCAATCAATTCCATCTCGGGGGGAGGGGGGGGCTTTAACAAGGCACTGCCTCTGAGACTTGTCAGTCTGAAGTCTCTCTGGTGACTCAGCCATTTCCAGCTAATGGCATGGGACTGTGCAGCATAACGATCAGTCAGATAACATCACTTACAGCTCACTGAGAACCCCCCCCAAGGCAATTACAGCCTCGCTATAGGGACTGGGTGCAGGGAGTCAGGTGGCTGAGCGGTAAGGGAATCGGGCTAGTAATCAGAAGGTTGCTGGTT